>NC_071579.1:5387985-5698144 GCF_024509145.1 Vidua macroura
CTCACAGATGTTAAAACCTAGAAGAGTAAGGTAACCTCTCTGGAGACCCTGACACCTCCTTGATATTTAGGCACAGGACATCTCAGCAGGTCCTTCCAGCTGCAAATTCTCTATTAAAAAAAAAAAAAAAAATCCCCTTTATACCTCCCTTAAGGTCCCAAGCTTATTTTTCTTATAAAAATAATGAAATGTAAAAATAAAGCTTCCTCTGTTTGCTTTCTGCCAGGCATCCCTCCCTTTGCACAGTGCTCATTAACTCCCCTAACGCTCGAGTCAGATGCGGCCTCTGGTTAAAAACAGCAACCGCCCTCGTGCCTTGCCTGTTTCCCAGGAGCTGACAGCCAGACAATAACACCAGTGGGATCATCTTCATCAGAAGATGTCAGCCCCTCTGTAAAATTTACATAACTTGAATTTGGAGTCGGGGTGGGGGGAGAGGAGGGAAGCAGATTGAAAAATAAATAAAGAATGTTGGAAAAAGAAGTGGAAAGAGGAAGGCTGCTGTTTGGGAGAGGCTGCTGGAGAAGCTGCCTCTCTGCATGTCCCTGCTGAGGGATCTTTTGGGCAGGTAGGATTTTCTGCTCCAGGATCAGAGGTGATGTGAGTTATGTTGCTGCATCAGTGGTTGGACTTGATCTTGGAGGTGTTTTCCAACCTTAATAATTCTGTGGTTTTTCCCAGCACAGCCTTTCTGATCCACTCTGATGCTTGGGGTGAGAGTACTCAGCAAGAGTGAGGTGTTAAATTTTCTGTCAGAAACAAAAGTCTCTGCTGAACGTTGTTTTAAAATAGCCAGCCTGGGCCACATTGTTTGAGGAGCTCCATTAGTCAGATAAAAACATTGTCTTCTGGTATTCAGGCAGAACGGAGGTGTCCAGAAATGTCTTAACACAAAAACTGTTCCTGCAAAGCCTTTAATCTGATTTTTTTTGGCTGTTGGCACATTCTGGTGGGAATCTGATGTTGGCCCACCTTTGGCTGCTCTAGGGCAGCTGCCTAAGGAAGACAATCCCAAGCCCAGGGTGTAAGGACTGTTAGGGTGACACTGCTCATCTCCAATTCCTGCTTGAAATGGCTGCATATCCAGGGGCAGCCTTCCCCAGAGGGAAGGGGAGAAAGCCATCACTCACTGCTTTGGTGTGGGAGGAATTGTATCCTATTTGGGCATCTGGGATGAGGCTCCTGAGCTACCTGGAGGAAGCTCCTTCACCTATGGCTGTCAGCATAGCCCAGTCTGGTGTTACATGACCTTGGGGTTCAGTGCTTAATGCTATCCTGGATCCCCTTTCAAGGGTTGGACATTGGGGTATTTGGTTTTTTAGTTATCATGACTCCAAAGTGATGCAGAGGAGTGAAAATTTGTGCCAGCAGCAGCTGAGGGTATCAGCAGCTGTCTGGGGCCATTATGCAGAAGTTCAAGTCCTGGCCAGCATGCTGAGTCCTAACGATCCTCGACTGAAGGCACGTCTGAGATGTGTCAGGCAAAAACTTATTCTTTATTAGTTTATGCTTTTTTGGATGTGGGAGATGCGGTTTGAAATGAATGTCTGGGCACAACAGCTATTCCTGCCTGCTTTTCCATCACCTTGCTCTCTCTGCCTGTTTGTTTGCTATTGTGCCTGTACTATTTTTTTTCTCTCCCCCTTGTTTCATCTCTGGCATAAGAAGTTATTCAGCCCCCGAGTGCACGGGATCCTATTGTGCACAGAGAGCTGAAGCACAAAGGGTTCCACAGACAATCTTGTTCCCTCTAGCCAGCACAAGCTGCCCAGCCAGATTCAGAAACACATCTGCAAGTCTTAAAAGGAGTTATGCTCTGTTTGACTGCAGCTTAAAGCACAGGGAATAGGGGAGGGAGAGGCCTTTCAGGAGCCTGGTGGGTTTTATCAGCCCACTCATGCCCTGCGGCACAGCTGCAGCCCAGCCCATACAGATGTTAGTGAATGCCTGTGTTTGAGATGGAGATTTACTTTGCAGCTGGTCTGAAGACAAGAAATGGACAAGCTCTCCCCGTGAGAACCTCTAGTTTGTGGGGTATGGAGATGCCCCCCCAGGCAGGCTATAGTTTTAGGACCAGAATGGCTGCCTTGGTGGTGTGTGAATGCTCATTAGTCCTGATCTTCAGCAGGGCTCAAATGTGGATGCAGATCTCCTTAACTGCTTTCCTGCAGTCGTAGCTCTGAATGGCACTGTGCTGTAGGCATGGATCTACTTCCTCAGCAGTAGCTTCATGTTTTCCAGGGCTCCCATTGCCCAGAGAAGTGCCTGTGCAGGGACACCAGAGGGTGTGTTGCCAGCCCTGGCACATGCTGGCTGTCAAGGGCACTGAAGCACAAGAGATGCGTTCAGGAGACCTGGGTTCCTACATCTCCCAGAGCTGTTACAGGTAAGCCTGCCTGAATGTTGTCTTGACACTTGGCATAACCCCAGCTTCCATAGCAGGGATGGGAGCAGCTCTAAGCTTGGGTTCTGCAGATCAGTTTAGTCACCGGTCTGTTTGAGTACAGCTCTGGTCCAGCTGGGGCAAAATGGGGTTTTTCTGACTACAAAATAACAGGATGGTTGGGATTGGAAGGGGCCTTACAGATCTTCCCATTCCATTGGAATTCCAGTGGGTAATTCAATGTCCTTGCCATGGGCAAGGACACCGCCCACTAGACCAAGTTGCTCTGAATCCTGTCCTGCCTGGCCTGGAACACTTCCAGGGGTAGGGCAGCCACAGCTTTTCTGGGCAACCTGTGCCAGGGCCTCAGCACCCTCACAGGGGAGAATGTTTTACAAATATCTAATCTAACCTCCTCTCTTTCAGCTTAGAGCCATTCCTCCTCTTCCTGCTCCAGAACCTTGTCTGAAGTCCTTTTCCAGCTCTCTTGTAGCCTCTCTGTCCTGGTTCAGGGCAAGTCTGGGGAAAGAATTCCCCTCCCCCCCACAAAAGGGTTCCTTTAGGAAAGCAGATTCAATTGGCCCCTCCCCCCAGCCAGTTCGGGAGAAAATACCTCTGGAGGAAAAAAGTGGAAAAAACCTGTTTATTATACAAGAGAACTTAGACACTATTAAACAATAAGACTTCTTGCCACTCCAAGAGAGACAAATTCAGAGCAAATCCCCCCCCGGGCTGCAGCTCAGCTCACTCAGTCTCTGACCAGTCCTTCCGGCGCTGGCAATGCCGCGGCCCCGGCCCGGCCCGCTGGGCCACAGGTGTGAGCTGCTGATGCTCTTCTGGTGTTCAGTCCAGAGCAGATCCAGAGAAAGGAAAAAAAACACAGTCCAGGGAACTTCTCTGCCTCAGCTAGCTAAAACTAACTAGAAAAAGCAAAGGAGAGCTCTGTCTCGCTGTCCGTCCGTCTGCAGACAACACCGTCCCGGAGCAGGAATGTGGAGGAGGGAGTGAGTTTTTTGAAAACAAACCCTGAGCTTCTTCCCTCCTCCTTTCACTCTTGGAACAAGACTTCAACATAAACAGGGCAGACGATTGGGGATAAAGGCATCATACAGCCACCCTAGGACATTCCACCCCTTATCCCCATATCGTCAGCTTACTACTAAAACTAATATATATATATATTCAAACCCTATAAATAGATACATTATACATCTAATATACAACTATACACAGACAATGGCAGCAGTATTCAGGAAACAGTGATAGTTATACATAGTTCTCACCCAACAATCAGATCTCCCTGAGGTACACATCGTGTTCTTCCATCTCTCTGCATTATCCACCATGTACAACCTGGTCCCTGAGCAAAGACAATCCCACGAATGGGTTTGTCCGTACTTGAGGCAGAATTGATCCACACTGTCTTTCCTAACAAGCCTCTAACATGCACTACTGGGACTTTGTCTCCATCTACTATATGCAAAAGCTGAGACTGGGCAGGGCCCCATCGACTGGTAGAGCCTCGGGTGTTAACTAACCAGGTGGCTTTTGCCAGATTCTGTTCCCAATTCTTGAGAGATCCCCCACCCAATGCTTTCAGTGTGGTTTTCAACAATCCATTGTACCTCTCTACTTTTCCTGCAGCTGGTGCATGGTAGGGAATATGGTACACCCACTCAATACCATGTTCCCTAGCCCAAGTGTTGATAAGGCTGTTCTTGAAATGAGTTCCATTGTCGGACTCAATCCTCTCAGGGGTACCATGCCTCCAAAGAATTTGCTTTTCAAGGCCCAGGATGGTGTTACGGGCAGTAGCATGAGGCACAGGATAGGTTTCCAACCATCCTGTGGTGGCTTCTACCATTGTGAGCACATAACGCTTGCCGTGGCGTGTCTGGGGCAGTGTGATGTAGTCAATCTGCCAGGCCTCCCCATATCTATACTTGGACCACCGCCCCCCGTACCATAGGGGCTTCACCCGCTTGGCCTGTTTGATGGTAGCACATGTCTCACAGTCGTGGATTACCTGAGATATACTGTCCATGGTTAAATCCACCCCTCGATCTCGTGCCCACTTAAAAGTGGCATCTCTACCCTGATGGCCTGAGGCATCATGGGCCCATCGTGCCACGAACAATTCCCCTTTGTGTTGCCAATCCAAGTCTATCTTTGATACCCCTATCTTTGCAGCCCGATCTACTTGCTGGTTGTTTTGGTGTTCCTCATTGGCTCTGCTCTTGGGGACATGGGCATCTACATGACGAACTTTCACAGGTAGCTTCTCTACCCTGGTAGCAATGTTTTTCCACTCATCAGCAGCCCAAATTGGTTTTCCTCTACGCTGCCAATTAGCTTTCTTCCACCTCTCCAGCCACCCCCACAGAGCATTGGCTACCATCCATGAATCAGTGTAGAGGTAGAGTTTTGGCCACTTCTCCCTTTCAGCAATGTCCAGGGCCAGTTGAACCGCTTTGAGTTCAGCAAATTGACTCGATCCACCTTCCCCTTCAGTAGCTTCCGCAACTCGTCGTGTGGGACTCCATACGGCTGCTTTCCACTTCCGTTTCATTCCTACAATGCGGCAAGAGCCATCAGTGAAAAGAGCATAGTGTGTTTCTTCTGCTGGCAGTTGGTTATATGGTGGCGCTTCTTCAGCATGTGCCACTTCCTCCTCTTCATCTGCAAGACTAAAGTTTTCACCTTCAGGCCAGTTTGTAATTATCTCCAAAATCCCAGGGCGATTCAATTTTCCAATCCGGGCGCGCTGCGTAATAAGGGCAATCCACTTGCTCCATGTGGCACTGGTGGCATGGTGGGTGGAGGGAATCTTTGCTTTGAACATCCACCCCAGCACCGGTAGTCGGGGTGCCAAGAGAAGTTGTGCTTCTGTACCGATCACCTCCGAGGCGGCCTGAACTCCTTCATAGGCTGCTAAAATTTCCTTCTCTGTTGGAGTATAGTTGGCTTCAGACCCTCTATAGCTTCGACTCCAAAATCCCAGTGGTCGGCCTCGAGTCTCACCAGGCACTTTCTGCCAAAGGCTCCAGGACAAACCATGGTTCCCGGCTGCAGAGTAAAGCACATTCTTCACATCTGGTCCTGTCCTGACTGGGCCAAGGGCTACTGCATGGGCAATCTCCTGCTTGATCTGGGTGAAGGCTTGTTGCTGCTCAGGGCCCCAGTGGAAATCATTCTTCTTGCGAGTGACCAGGTAGAGAGGGCTCACGATCTGGCTATACTCAGGAATGTGCATTCTCCAAAAACCTATGGCGCCTAAGAAAGCTTGTGTTTCCTTCTTGCTGGTTGGTGGAGACATCGCTGTGATCTTGTTAATGATATCTGTAGGAATCTGACGCCGTCCATCTTGCCACTTCACTCCCAGGAACTGGATCTCTCGAGCAGGTCCCTTGACCTTGCTCTTCTTGATGGCAAAACCAGCTTTCAGGAGAATCTGGATGATTTTCTCCCCTTTCTCAAATACCTCTGCTGCTGTTTTCCCCCACACAATGATGTCATCAATGTACTGCAGGTGTTCTGGAGCCTCACCCTTTTCCAGTGCAGCCTGGATCAGTCCATGGCAGATGGTGGGGCTGTGTTTCCACCCCTGGGGCAGTCGGTTCCAGGTGTACTGCACGCCCCTCCAGGTGAAAGCAAACTGAGGCCTGCATCCTGCTGCCAGAGGAATGGAGAAAAATGCATTGGCAATATCAATAGTGGCATACCACTTTGCTGCCTTGGACTCCAGCTCGTACTGGAGTTCCAGCATGTCCGGCACAGCAGCGCTCAGCGGTGGAGTCACCTCATTTAGGGCACGGTAGTCCACTGTCAATCTCCATTCTCCTTCGGATTTACGCACAGGCCAGATGGGGCTGTTGAAGGGTGAATGGGTTTTGCTGACCACCCCTTGGCTCTCCAACTCACGGATCATTTTGTGGATGGGGATCACGGCATCTCGATTCGTTCGGTACTGCCGGCGGTGCACTGTTGAGGTGGCAATTGGTACTCGTTGCTCTTCTACCTTCAAAAGTCCTACTGCAGATGGGTTTTCTGATAGTCCAGGTAAGCTGTTCAATTGCTTGATGCCCCCTGTCTCTACAGCTGCTATTCCAAATGCCCACCTGAGTCCCTTTGGGTCTTTGAAATACCCACTTCGGAGGAAGTCTATGCCTAAAATACATGGGGCCTCTGGGCCAGTTACAATAGACTGTTTCTTCCACTCATTTCCAGTCAGGCTGATCTCAGCTTCCACTGAAGTAAAGTCCTGTGATCCCCCTGTCACACCAGCAATAGAAACAGGTTCTGTCCCCACATAGTTTGATGGGATTAATGTGCACTGCGCACCAGTGTCGACCAAAGCTTTATATTCTTGTGGTTCTGATGTGCCAGGCCAACGAATCCACACCGTCCAGAAAATACGGTTTTCCCTAGCCTCTACCTGGCTAGAGGCAGGGCCCCTCTAAGCCTGGTTATCCTTCTTTCCTGGGGCATATGTCTTGGAGGTTCCTTCAAGGGGATCGAAAATATCGTCATCATCATCATATATGGCAGTTTGGTTATGGGTCACTGGAGCTGCTTCCCTTTTGGTGAAAATTCCTCTCGGAGTCTTGCTTCCCTTCAATTCACGCACCCGCTGTGCCAGATCAGCAGTAGGTTTCGCATCCCATTTCCTCATATCTTCTCCACAATCGCGCAGGAAGAACCACAGCTCAGCTCGTGAGGTGTACCTTCTCTCCCTATCTGAGGGACGTCTGCGTTGGGTACCAGGACCTCTGATCTGTACTGCAGAAATTTTAAGAAGGTCCTCTTTAATCTCCTCCCTAAATCCCTTAAGAGTCTCCTCTATCTTGTTCTCTATCTTTTTTTCTATCTTTTTTTCTAGTTTCTGCACTTGTGTTTCTACTGCTGCAATTCTCAAGTGTGTTGGGCCATGTACAGCATCTGCATATGCTCGGAGCTTCTTTGTCATATCAAGCACAGTCTCCTCACCGTCACCTTGCTTCATTATTGCTACAGCAGAAGCATATTCATCTGGCCCAAGTCTTACAAGTTTTCGCCACATCACAGATGTACATGGTACCAAGTCTGGATTTACAGTATCTAGATCATCCGAGAAGACAATCTCTACCACTGCCATTTCCCTCAAGCGTTGAATTCCTTGCTCTATAGTCTTCCACTGGGTTTGCTGCATATAAAGATCATCTGCACACAAGTATCTTTGTGCTACACTGTCCAGAACCCGTGCCCAGAGGCTGCGAGGATTAGCCCCCCTCATAATTCCTTGATCAATGGCAGGATCATGTGACAGGGATCCCAAATGTCTCGCTTCGCTACCATCCAGAATTGTAGCCTCCCCTGCAGCATCCCAAAGACGGACCAACCAACTAATTATAGACTCATCA
Organism: Vidua macroura; assembly: GCF_024509145.1. Classification (NCBI taxonomy): domain Eukaryota; kingdom Metazoa; phylum Chordata; class Aves; order Passeriformes; family Viduidae; genus Vidua; species Vidua macroura. The sequence goes on from NC_071579.1 coordinate 5,395,768, forward strand.
GGTCGTCGAGTGTAATCCTTCCTTAGGCCACGAAGGTCCTTCAGGGAATAGGACTCAGTAGTGGCTTCTGATCCTGCATCAGTTGCCTTAACTTCGGCTTTTGTGTCAGTAATTAGCTTTGAGGGTCCTTCTCCTGGATCATCATCATCAGTCCCTGGCCGGTCAGTTTTGCTTCTCTTCTTTCCCGCAGCAACTGCCAGTGGTTTAGGTTCACTGTCTGGTTTAGCTACAGCCTGAGTAACTGGGGGGTTGGCTGCGGACTGAGTGACTGGGATTGCTGCTGGTTTATCTCCCTGCCCCCCTGCCTCTGTCTGCTGGCCTACAGTATCTAGCAGTGTGCGATAAGCATAAGCCAGAGCCCAGCTTATTGCAATGATTCTTTTCTCCTTAGAGTCATCATGGCACTTCTCTTTCAGGTATTTCCCTACCTCATCTGGGTTCTGAATTTGTTCACTTGGAAAATCCCACTCTACAGGGTCAGAAAATTCCTTCAGGGTCTGGCCTATTTTCTCCCATTCTCCACACCACTTAGGATTTTCCACATCTGAATGAGGGGTTTCATCAGTCCCTCTGGATTTTTCAGCCTTCACTCTAGAGAAACTGCAGGCTGTATAAAGGAAGTTTCCCAGGATAAATACCAGAAAGAGGGTCTCTTTAACATTCAGGGGAGACTGAACATTCTCAAAAAATGACATAACATATTCAAAAGAGAAGAAGGAAAGGAGGGGTTGGAAAACCTCATCCTCTGCTCCTCCTCTAACAAACCAGGTGCAATTACTAATAAACTCCCAGAACATCCTACTGGAACTAGGATGCAGGGTAGGGTGAAAAAACCATAAAGCATACATATTTTGAACAGAATCCAGTATCTTTACAAGCGCCTTATAAATCACTATTGCCAAGGCCAGCACAATAGCTATTTTAATTTGTGCTCTTCTACTGTAAAAACCGCGTGTAAGGGACAATCCTAGTGACCAGAAAAGCACTAAAACCTCAAAAAGGCCTAGTGACCAGAACCACATGAAGGCCTCCACCCCAAGAGACATTATGGATGTAAGCAACATGGCTACTGGGTGCTTTAACCCACTACAAAACAAACACAACCAACATGCAATCGGTAGAGGAATAAAGGTTTTTTCCACTTTCTCGAGCCCCACGTTGGGCGCCAAAATAATGTATGTGTCCTGGTTCAGGGCAAGTCTGGGGAAAGAATTCCCCTCCCCCCCACAAAAGGGTTCCTTTAGGAAAGCAGATTCAATTGGCCCCTCCCCCCAGCCAGTTCGGGAGAAAATACCTCTGGAGGAAAAAAGTGGAAAAAACCTGTTTATTATACAAGAGAACTTAGACACTATTAAACAATAAGACTTCTTGCCACTCCAAGAGAGACAAATTCAGAGCAAATCCCCCCCCGGGCTGCAGCTCAGCTCACTCAGTCTCTGACCAGTCCTTCCGGCGCTGGCAATGCCGCGGCCCCGGCCCGGCCCGCTGGGCCACAGGTGTGAGCTGCTGATGCTCTTCTGGTGTTCAGTCCAGAGCAGATCCAGAGAAAGGAAAAAAAACACAGTCCAGGGAACTTCTCTGCCTCAGCTAGCTAAAACTAACTAGAAAAAGCAAAGGAGAGCTCTGTCTCGCTGTCCGTCCGTCTGCAGACAACACCGTCCCGGAGCAGGAATGTGGAGGAGGGAGTGAGTTTTTTGAAAACAAACCCTGAGCTTCTTCCCTCCTCCTTTCACTCTTGGAACAAGACTTCAACATAAACAGGGCAGACGATTGGGGATAAAGGCATCATACAGCCACCCTAGGACACTCTCTCAGCATGGGAAGGGGCTCTAATGTCTCCCTGGGGCCTTTTCTTCTTCAGGCTTGATAGCTCCAACTCTCCTCCCTATCTCCATTGGAGAGGTGTTCATCCCTCTGAGCATCTTTGTGACCTTCCTCTGGACTTGCTTCAAGAGGTTCACATAAACTTGTGGAAAACCAGGGAAACCCCTCAACTCTAGATCTGCACAGATGGGGGGTTGGTTAAACCCATGCCACTAATCTTTCCTTGCTCCAGTCTTGTGAGACAAAGTATTCCCAAGCTCATGGATCAACCTTCAAGCTGAGACGTGCTCTGTGAAATGTCAGGATTTGGGTGACCTCTTCCATTTCACCTCGGATGCTGCTGGAGTTCAGTGCTGCACCAAAATAGGAGAAGAGGAGGTGTCCAAGCAAGTGGCAGGGACAAACAGCTTTAAAAAAGCTCTGTCTTTGCAGAGTGTTGTTTCTTTTAACCTTTAAAGACTCTGCCTTGCTTCTTTTCAAGGCCTCCTGCTTTGATTTCACATTCACAGTTGTCTTTCTGGCAGCCCATGGAAGAAAGGAGACATGGATGAGGGTTAAAGAACAGCTGCAGGAATATAATTAATGCTTTGCAACATTTCTGAAGGCCTTTAGCACCTTGCCGTGACCCAGCCTGTAACATCTGTGCGTTGGCATCAGCCAAGCTGTAAAACTCCCCTCCTCCAAGTACTGCACAGAGCAACTGTCTCCTGCCTGAGGCGTGCAATCAGGGTGAAAACGTAACAAATCAGTACAAAAGGCAGGCTGGAACACAGATGGCAGGTCCTTGGGTGCTTGGCTTGGCAGTGGTAAGGGGCCTCCAGCTGTTGATCCTTGTTAGGTTTCCAAGGGGGGAGGTGGAAGAATGCTGCTTTTGCAGAGATTTGATAGGAGAAATAGGACACAGCCAAATCTGAGCAGCCCTGCATTCTCCTGTGTTCTCCCCCACAGAATGGGTGTGGGCCAAAGGCAGAGCTACAGTCCTGCCCAGCACTGTCAGGATGATTGCCTGCGCAGCTGTCAACTACCCCAAGGGATGCCAAATGTGTCCCCATTTGGATCATGTTTTATCAAGGTCTGTCTTTTGCAGCACTTTTCTCTTTATGTGGCTAAAGGGCACCTTCAGGGCTTGCCACCCTAATTTTTATGTGAGCTGTAACTCAGTACAAAGGAGACACATAAGTGACTTCAATTCCCTAGGGTTCCAGCTAGCATTCTCCTTTCAGTCCCAGACCCAAGGCACAGCTGGAGCTAACTTGGTGACCAAAGAGAAGATGAACAAAACCATTTTGTTTTTGAAGATTAACTTTTTTTCTTCTTCCATATCTCCTGTTTCCTCCCTGTTTCGCTGCAGCCAGACCCACTGAGTTTCCAACCTTCAAAGCCCATCATATCCAGCTGGACAGGAGCGAGCTTGCCAAGGGGAACTGTTTGTCCTTTGCTCTTTTTGGTTTTCTGAGAGGCCTGTGACTGTAGTGGATGCCAAGCAGCCCTGACCTTCACCTGACTGGAGTTCCCAGCTGCTACAGTGTTATTACACCATCTCTGCCTGATAAAAATTCAGCTTTGTTCCTTGTACCTGGAAATTTTATATGACAAATGTGTCTAATTTCTAATTCTAGCCTCTTTTAGGTGGACCAGAATGTCTGCTGCCTGGGAGAGGTTTGTAGATCTGAAAGGCTGGAAGGAAGCACTATATTTCTCTCCTTTGCCTCCTGTTAGAAATGTGCCAGAGACACTAATCCAGCACTTGAATTTCAGCCAGGTAGCTGGAAGGGACTGCATCTCCTAAGCACCTTCCTCTGATGGACTACCCAGCTTTGCTTCTTGTCATGCTTCCCTGTGCTTCTCTTCCTTAGGGCAGGAGGGAGGTGTTGCTGGAGAGACCAACTTTCTTTAAAGAAATCTCTTGCTTCACAAGTCAGATGAGGATGTTTTGCTGCATCTCTGATGAATTTTCTCCCCTTTGGAAGGAAAAGTGGCTGGGTTTGCAGTAGGTTCCCTCCTGGTAATAAAAATTATGGGATTACTTCAGGGACAGCAGCTGGGGAATTAGTCCTGAGTAACAGCATATTATAACATCTCAGACATCTTTGTTTATGCAGTTTAAACAATGCCTGAGCCACAACATCCCTGTGGGCTTGGTGAGCCCCATCAGGTCTGTGGGCTCCTAGGGCACTTTGGAGGCAGATCTCTGGTTTTGCAGCAGCTGTGGGTTTAACTCTGTGTCTGTAGCTACATGCCTATGCACTACTTCCCTTGGTGGGGAGGAATACAAATTACTGCCTTGCTGAGATGGCTTGGCTATGTTTAGATTTCTGGTGCTGAATTATTTTTCCTTTGGCTGGCATTCATAAGGAGGTATTGCGTTTTGTTTTTTCCTGGTGTTAGTGCCCTAGAGTCCTAATTCTTGACCAGCTCCTTTTGCTGGATGCTATGCAATCACTTTTTCATCCTGTAATCAGGGTGTTTTTTTAAGGGAACTGGAAGAAGCCATAGAGTATTATTTTCATTTGGGAATTGCAGCTGAAATAGAAAGTGCCTTGCTCTGGTGGTCAGTTCAGTGTCAGATGTGTCCAGCTGTGCTGGTTGGAAAATGGTAAGCAAGTTGTTGCAGGCTACATGAAGGAGAAAAGGAGAGAGAATAATCATGGGGGAGCAAAAGCTGAAATGCTCTGAAGATCTGGTATCAACAGTCAGGAGTATGGGGGGGACACTTTGGGCTCTGCAGGCACATCAGAGGCGAAGAGGAAATAAATGGCATGCCAGAGAAGAAAGGGCAGCAGATTAATAAGTTACATAAATAGGATTGCCATTACTCCTGCTCTTGGTTTTATTCCTCTCAGCTCCAAAACAATGATTTTAAAAAGAAAATTAATGCCAAGATTGTGTGTGGAACGTACATAAAATCCCAAGCGTTTGGTTAGGAAGCTTCTTGTTTCTCTCAAGAATATTCTTTCTCTCTGTGCAAATGTATGTGCTCTGGGCAAATCCCCTTAAAGTTACTCTGTGGTGAAGGCCCCTGAATACTGGTGGTTGAATGAGAGCATATTTCACTTTTGCACTGGAATTTGTAATTGTATGGGGAAAAACTTCACGTTTCTACCCAATTCTCCTGAAGCAAGGAAGCGTTACATTCTTCTGTTTTACCTCTTATTAACAGAGTTTCTAGAGGTGCTGAGCTCCTGCAGTTCCCACTGACGTGAGCAGGGCAAAGCAACCTTGGAAACTAGATGTGAGAGCTCTCCAGAGAGAGCTTTCCTTGCAATCCCAGTGCATCCTGTAAGATCCCAGATGTGGGACATGGTGTGTTTGCTGCATGTCAGTTTGCCTTAGGATTCTCACCTGCTTTATAGCCCTGTGTGGTGGGATACTCAAACCAGTGAGTCACTGGTCAGGCCAGGTGATGGGGACCTGATCTGAGCATTATTACTTCTGAGTGGTGGTTGTTTCCCTTTGATTGCTGGGCATAAATCTCCTGGGGGGTTTATAATAAATATGTCAGTATTTATATGGCTGTAGATTCAGAGTGAGTGTCTGAGGCACTGGCCATGTGTTTGTCCCCAATCCTGTTGATGTGTCAGGGTGCAAAGTACTAGTTAATCAAACTGCAGAAATTAGGTGCCACCTGGCCGTTTTTCAGTTGTCACCTGGTGATCAGACAGAGCAGCTGCTTCAACAGCCCCAAGCACTCAGCCTGTGGTGTTTGACAGTGAATTAAACAGCAGGCTGTACTTTCTGCTCCTTTGCTCTTACAAACTGGGACTGAGTCCTCAAAGCCACTGTTCACCTGTTGAGGGGAGGAGGAAGAACAGGGATTGTAAAATAAAATGAAACAGACCAGTCAAGTAATTTAATTCTTAAATCTAGTCTCCCTTGGGCTAATCGCCTCCAAGCCATTCTTTGCTCAGGTCAACTGCTTTTAATTAGCAAGCTTCATTGATCAGGGCAGGAGTGGGAGTTGATGGGTTGCTGTCCAGGTCTTTTTAATTAGAGGCTTTTCTTCCTTGCTGGAGGAATGGTATTGCCCAGAGAGGAACCTGGCAAGAAGGCCTGCAATTGTTTGAAGAAGGCTGACCTACGATCGCCTTCACGGCATCTCTCCTGGCAGTGTCAGGGGTTAGCAAATTTTCAAGTGGAGAAAGAGGGAGGAAAAAGAAACAAGCCTGAAAGAAAGTTGTGGTAGCACTGGGAATTACTGTAGAGATACAGTTGCAGGCAGGAGTGTGGGAGTGTGTTTTTTGTCCTTCCTAGGGAAAAGCAGAAAAAACCAAAGGTCATTGCAGGCACCTCCAGTTTCCCCAGCATCTTCAGTCTGCTTTCTGAAATGCTGCTGCCCAGCAACAGGAGCAGTGGAGCATCTTTGGGAAGGAGAGTGAAGAATACTTGCTCCCTGCCTTAGGGAGGAATGCCCTGCAGTCTAACAAGGTAGAGGTTGCTATCACATTTTCCCCCTCTTACAGTGTCTTACAGTGGTTCTCTGGGGCATTAATAGTAGTGGTTTTGTTGTTGTTGTTTTTTTTTTTTTCCCTTTTACTCTGGTTCTCTGGGGCAATAATAGTAGGGTAGCTCACCATGTAACTGTAGCTTTGGGCAGGGATGGTGGTGGCGTTGCTTACTGGCTTCTCTAACTGGTGTCCTTTTAGGGTACAAGACTGAAAGTGAACCGCCTAAAATCTTCCATCCTCCTGAAGGATGGTGCTTTACTCCTCTTTCCTGTAAATGGAAAACCACTGATATTACCTGATATTATTCCTTCTTTACTCCATTACCAGAAGTGGTAATTTCTATTAAGTGTAGATGCCCACACTTCAAGGATGTGGATGCACCTGCATCTCTGTTCTCTGCCAGGTCCCCTTGTGGTACAGTTGTCCTGAATTTTGGATGAAATCTGACACAAGTAGTTGGCTGTGTGGTGACTGTAGGTGCAAATCTATGGGCTGTCATTATGTGGTTCCTGGGTGACAACGCTCTCGGCTCCTGGGCCTCTGCAATTCATGGTTAAGGAAAATACATCTAATATTAATTAATCAGCACAAATTTACTATTTTATGTATTTGATCAACTCAGCCATGAAAATTCTGAAATGCAGTTAAATCAAACAGAAAGGAAGTGGCTTTGTATCAAACGATTGAATTAATATAATTATCTTATTGATTATATCATCAAATCAACCTACAGCTCCTTTATCTGCTTTACTTGGCCATTTGGGAAAGCATCAGCTCTCAATCCCTGAAGCCATTCTCAGTGCCAATGCCTGCCTTTATATTCCAGTCAGACAGCTGATCTGCAGGTGATCTCCAACTGAATCTCCCCTGGAGAGCAAGGCTCTGATGTCCATTACAGCTGTCAACCAAAATTATATATATTTGGGCAAGGGGTGATCTCTTGTATACCCGCTCTGTTGTGAATCATAGAATGGTTTGTGTTTCAAGGGACCTTAAATATAATCTAGTTTCTTGTTCCAGGGGTGGAAAGGCTGGTGAATCATGACTTTGTAGGGTTCCACGTGCCATAGGAGCACAGGTACCTGTCTTGCAGGCCAAGGGCTGCTTTTGGAGCTGGGAAGGTGCCCTTGAAATGTCTTACCTAATACTTTGTGTGGCTCTTTCTTGCAATGGGTTTCCTGTTCTTGTATCTTCAGGCAAAAGTGCGTGAGTGGAATGATACTGGTATTATTATTAATAAATACTAATGTGGGCTAGCTTAGGGAGACCTCCCCACAGGACTGATGTTCTGCTGCAAGTAATTTTAGCCAGTGGGTTTAGTTGCTCAGCTATTAAATGTATCACACTGGTTTCCTGGCTGGAGGTTGCTGTCTTAGTCCTGTCAACTATGAGACGTTGGTAATGGCCCTGATTCTTGGTGCCTCACCAGAAGTGTGAGAGGAAACAGCAATGACCTAAAGAAGTTATGTCAGGGAGAGCCTGGCAGCTGCAACTTGAAGCTGTAAAATGTGGGTTTAAATTTAAATGAGGGTCAGCTTCCCATTGGAGTAATCCAAGTTTTAACCAGGCAGCCAGCCAAGAACTGGCAGTGATTAGTCAGAGCCATTATGATCTGTGAACACACTTCTGTTGACCCTGCAGGACTCCCAGCTTGAAAACACTAAAAACTTGACACAATTTGGTCCTAAAATTATCATCGAGCCCCTCAAAGTTTTATCTTCCATAGGCATGTGCAAGAGCCAGTTGCTGTCTCTGCAAGCAGATAAGTTTAAGTTGGTTTTAGGCTTTAAAGCAATGTTGAGCTTTGTGTAGGAGTTGAACAAAAGGTTAGGTCTTTTGAGAAAGTCCCTGCTTTGGGCTGTGTTTCCTAGTCCCAATCTGTGACTGTCTCCGTGGTCCTGCAGCCACCTCATAGCTGATAAGCGATGCCATTTCATCCTTAATCATTCCAGCTGACAGCAGCGAGCATGACTCATCCACAGCATTGTTGTTGGAGTGTGAGTTTAGCCTCCAATTGTGCTGTGAGAAGAGAACAAGCAGGAAGGGTTCCCGAAGAGGCTGTGTTGTTCCTGCCAGCTCAGGGCTGCTGGCAGGGGGCTCAGGCACTGACAATATTGCTGGTCTCTCTGAAATCTCACTCCTGACATGCCTCAGTAGGGGGTGAAAGGGTAAAAAAAAAAAAAAAAAAAAAAAAAAGGAAAAGGGATACAATCCAGGTTTGGCTTTGTGTTGTGCTCAAACTTCTGCATGGTTCCTCCTTCTACAGGAAACATTCACTCTGCAGGTGAGGCATGAAATACATCCACTGAAGAAATTGAAAGAGACTGTCTCAGCAGGGGAGGGATTTGAATTCTGTCAGATTGGGGGGGGAGGTTTCCACCTTCCTTGGATGCCGATTTCCCAGGGGTGCTGCTTTTCGTCCTGCACGTGATTTTTGCTTTTGGCAAGCTGCCCTCTGGCTCTCTGTGTTGCTTGAGATGAAAGGCTGGAGCAAAGCATGTTCTTAACACTTAGGAAACCAGCTGTGTTGTCAGATTCACCTTGAAATACTGATGAACAGCTTTGCAGGGGCCAGCTCTTGTGTTACCCTGGCTTGTCCAGGCTGCTGCCTTGGCTGTAATCCATAGATATGAAGACCATGGCCTCCCTTTCTGGTGGAAACAGCAGCAGGAGAGACGAGTTGATTGAGGACACAAAGAAGGAATGATTTGGTTCTAGCCTCCAATTCTGGAAGTCTTGTTCAGCCTTTGAGCTTGCACCTTGTGCTGATGTCCCCTCTGTGATAAGCGAGCCCTACGTGGGCTGTCCCTGAGCAACACTATTTCTCCTGGTTCCCTCCTGGAGAACTGTCACATTCACCTATCGGTGTCAACTGATGGGACCTTCCTCTTGTTGTCAGGATTTGCTTTCCTCTGATAATGTTGAGACATGGGAGCTTCAGCTTGGGAAGATGCTTTCAAGTGGATGGTATTAATAATTTCTAGGTGGATGGAAATAGCTGAAGAAACATCACTTGGAAATGTGTGCCGGTCAGGCACTGAGAACATCCTTGGCCTGGCATTAAAGTCAACATTTCTGGCTATGTACAGCAAAGTGATGATGGGTTGTTATTACAAGTATCTGTAGTGCAAGGGAGAGCCCTCTGCTAGGGAAGGTCTCTCTGTAGCAGGTGTGTGTGATTCTGATGGTGCCTGGTGTGATCCATACAGTGAGTCTGGTGTCAGCACTCTGATTTACAACCCTTACAGTGCTATGGCACCTGCACTGCAGTGTCAGAGAACTCGCCTCCCCTTCTCCGATGCCTTGCTTGCTTTGTGCTGGTAAATTTTAGGAGCAGCTCCTGTAGATTTGTGTAAGGTCAGATGCCTTCTCTTTTTCCTCTTCCTCTTTCCTTCCAGTATGCCTGAACAGTGTGCATCTGACAGGTGGTTGTGCCCCAGGAAGATCTGTCTGTTCCCTGTTGAACATCACAACCCTTTCCCTCTTTGCTTCTATCAACCAGTCAAGGTTTGTGACAGGAGAATGCTCTGACTGCTGGACCATGTTGGTGTTTGAGCATCACTGGGCTATGCATGACTTGCAGGTGGGAGGGTGCCCCAGGTGCTTGATGCCTTCATTTTCCCTGCTTGTCCAAATGTGGCATCTCAGGAGGATGCAATGGGGGTTTGCTCCCCTTCCCCATCTGTATTCCCTCACCTGAGAGTAGATACTCCAGCACAGGATTTGGTGTCAGTGCTGGCACGGCTCATGGTAGCAATTCCAAACTGTTCAAGCCCTGCAGCATCTCCCTCCTCTTTCCCTTCCTTGCCCTCCTGGGCTGCCTACATATCTGCATAGAGCCATGGCCATTCACCCTATGGACAATTTTAAGTCTGGACTCCTCTTTTTTTGGCAGAACAACAGCTTAGGTCAGCTGTAAATTTAATCAAGTGGCACAAAGGATTTAGTGCACCTTGTGGATAAAAAATTGCCTTGGGCTGGACAAAAGAAACACATGTGGCATTCCCTTTCTCTCTTCCTGTGACTGCTTAGGCTGTGGTTGTTTTTTTTTTCCCCTCTTGTCTCCCACTCCATGACGTACAACGCAGATGTTATTTGCATCTTGGTGTGTCTCAAAACACTATGAGGCTTCTTACTAGCAATGATGAATTCAGTGTATGCAGCATAGAACTGTGATTTCCCTCAGGGTCCTTTGTAGTAATAATTTCTGTAAATAAAGGCTGGAATTGGGATCTCTGTTGTAACAGGATTTTATTTGTGCAAGGGCTGGTAGCCATGTCCCCCTGATGCTGCCCTGTATTACGATTGTAGACTTCATGACAGGTTTGTGTGTGGGATGGGAAGGGTGGGCTGGCACAGAACACCCTTGAAGGGAGGGAGAGGAATAGGAAGTGTTGGGATGTTTGTAGGCCAGAAACACTGTGCTGATGGGCACCTCCACTGTCTCTTGAGTTGCTGGGTCTCGCCGGACTGGTTTGTATTCCTGACCGAGGACTGGCTTTCTGTAAAGACCCCATGGCCAAGGTAAAGTCCCCATCCTGCATAAGGTGCCAAAGCCTGTGAGTCTTGGAGGAGAAGGAAAAGCCAGAGAGGAGAAGGTCTGAACAGTCTCCAGCAGCTCTTGCTGCTGCTGTAACTGCATTGATGTGTGTGGAGGAAAGCTGCAACCTCTTCATTCGTCTCTGGACTTGCAGAACTCATGATTCCGTGAGCCAGTGACTGCGGTGACCCGCATCCCAAGGCAGCTGCCTTTCTGAGAAGCTCACCTCTGTAAAACACACAGCACTGCTGAGAGAGCAATTTGTCAGCCCCCCCGAATGAGGAGTGCAAGAGAAGGGTACCTTTAATTATGCCTGCCTGGGAGAGAGGTGAGCGAGGAGCGTGTGCGATCGCAAGCCTTGGGGGCTGTTAGATTTTCTTCTCACCTGTTCTGTCAGTAAGAAGTGCATGGAGAAAGCATGTGTGTGTTCACACATTCACTCTGCTACCCCTGCTGGGTGCAGTAACTCTTCCTGTGCTGGTGAAAGGATGCTGATGGAAACTTCTCTTCAGCGGGAGGACTGGTGGCTGTGCTGGAAGTGATGGGACCTTTGTGCCTGGGCTGCTGCAGCACTGCAGAGCATTGTTGTTGCAGGATCTTGAGCAGCTGTGGGTGAATGCAACACGCTTTGAGCATACCTCAGACATGTTGGTAAATTAAGATTTTTATTGTTCTGTTGGCTGTATCTCATCCTGAGTTGGTCCTGTACCCAGGTTAGGTGGGCTCAGTACCACCCAGTGATGTGAAGCTGAACTGTAACTCTACTACACTATGGAGGTGAGAGGCTTTTCCTCAGGCAATGAAGGCAAAGGATGCGTGCCAGGTTCCGTTTCAGCAGCAGAAGAGTTGTGCTGTTCTCAAAAATAACCAGGTGCCAGAATTGTTTGTCACGTGAAAAGGTGTGCTAGCACTTCATCCCTCCCTGGCATCACCTGGAAGGCTCAAGTGAGCTCTGACAAAGCCTGCACACCATTCACAGTGTAATTAGCACCACAAGTCTTGCTAATTGCTGAGGGTTTTTTCTCTTCCCCCTCCCCTTTTCCAGCACAAAATTTTTCTAGCTATCTTGGGTTATCATCATGGTAGACAGTGTGTTAAGCCTGGATGCTCCTTCTGAGGGCTGGTGTCAGGAATAATTACTGCCAAAGTAAGCTGATCAGCCCTTCCTTATTAGCTGCTGTTGTTGTTACTCGACATTGATTAGTAATTTGTAGCTGCCAGTGCTTTCCTCTTCCCTCAAAGCCCAGGGTTTGCTGGTGCTGTTCTGCCAAGGACAAATGAATGTTTTCCCCCCTTGCCACCCTGGAGCCTTCCTGTCTAGAGTGTAGTTTTTAAATCTCCAGCTCATGGCTGGGAATGCAGCAGCAGCCCTGTCTGAATGCTGACTTTGCAGGTGAAAATTGCTGAGGGTCCCAGCTGGCTGCAGTGGTGGAAGATCTTGTGGTGAGTGACCCAGTGGTGGGCCACTGTTTCTAATTTTAGGCTGAGAGCTTCACAGTGATGCCCTCAAGTCCTGCATCATCCTGCTGGTCGGAGAGGTCAGTGGAGATGCCACCTTAAATATCAAATGGCTCCAGAGACATCTGTGATGTTTGTAGGTAGCTGCTCACACGTGTTCATGTCTGAGCTGGTGAGCAGTGGTGAAGGCAGGTTTTGGAGGGGAATGAGGAGAAAACACACGTGTAGCCTCTATCCTGTTGTGAAATGTTCAGTTTGTTTTGAAGTAAGGCCACTTAGCAACTTGAAACTGCAAATGCTGGGAGAGGGGGAGTCTCCCAACCAAGACCTGGGGTCAGGGGTCCTTCCTCGGTGCTGACTCTCTCTGTGGTTGGGTCTGTCTCTTATGTCTTTCAGCTGTTCCTATCTAGCTCTGAAAGCCACGTGCCATCTCTTGTTTGTCTGACCTGCTGCTCTGTGGACCAGCCGTGCCTGTCAAAGCAGGGTCAGAGAGCAGAAGGCAAGCTTGCAAGCCTATGCTGGGATGGAGAGGGAAGTTTGGGCAAAGGAATAAAGGAATGCAAGTGCTTTTTATGTGATCTATGTCTCTTGTGTCAGCATGTTGCTGGCCCACATATTGTCTCAGGACCTCAGCAGCAAATCTTCTGAGCATTTTGGCTTGTCCAATGTGGCCCCTTGAAGAGTAACATCCCAGGAGATGCTCTCCCATCAAACACCTGCATGCAAACAGTAATCTACCCTGTGCAAGCCCTCTGTGGAGGGGACATGGAGGAAGTCTTGGGCTGGCATGGAGCAGAGCAGTGTCCCCATTCATCTCTGCTAGCTCTGCCGCCAGTGCTGGGAGGCAGCGTGTGCCATTGCTGTCCATCTGACACAGCAGGTATAAATCATGCATGGGCAGCAGAGACGGCAGGGAATGCACCTCCTCTCACCCCTACTCTGACTAGCATCCCTGTGATGCCAGGGGATGGCAGGGGGCAAAGCCTAATGTCACTTCTTGGCACTGTAAGAAGATGTTATTCAAAGAGACGGTGACCTCTCCTGGCATGCAGAGCGTTGCCGGGGACCTCCAGCCCTGCGTCTGTGGCAAATCAAATGATGTGCTGTGGGAGAGGAGGGCTGGCACTCAGACATCCATCACCAGCCTCCTGACTGTGGAGGAGAGGAAGAGAGCTGCCAAGAAGCCTCCCCTCCATCAGTCCTCAGAGGCGCCGGCAGCTTAAATCCTGGGGTGTCTTCTTACTCATCCATTAGTGGACACTAACCACAGCTCCCTGTGCACGCACCTTAATGGCTGCCTCATCTGGACAAGCCCTAATTAAGACCGAGGAGTGGTTTCTTTTCAAAACCTGTGTTCAAGTGTGTTTTTCTAGTTTCTCACCTTCTCAAATGAGATTTCCAGGGCTCAGGCTAGGTGATTTTTCTTTTCTTTAGTAGTTCCAGTGATTCACCAGTTTAAAAATGTGAGAGGACTACAGGACACCCAATCAGGCTTCCTTTCTGATCACACATTCAGGGGATTTTATTATCTTTTCTTTTCCTCCCCAGAGAGCTCAAGCTCTGAGGTAGCTCAGGTAGAAACCTGCAAACCACAGAAATTAATCTTTGCTGACAAAAGCTTTCTGACTAAGCACTGGTCTGGATTTGAGGATGTGCTTGACGCTCCCAGGTGAGCATGCAAAGGTGGAGGGAGCACTGGTGTGTCCCACCACTGTGGCAGTGGATCACAATAGGGTGTGCGCTCACCATGGGGCAGAGTTAGAGGGTCCAGGCTGCTCTCTGTATGTGACAGTGACTGTGTAATGCTATTGCTGGGGATCCTGGAGGGTGAGACCAGTGAAGTGCTAGAGATCTGCATCTTGCTTGCAGGCTGCTCTGTAGGGCTGAGAGGTTTCTTCAGCTTGGAGGCTGCATGCTCCAGCTCCTGTTCTTCACTGGTACAATCCAGTCTAGTGACTTCAATGGGCCAGCCTCAGTTTACCTAACATGAAGATGTTACCTTTGACCTCAGCTGAATTCCCTGGCCCATCCTCTTCCCTGTGATCTACCCAGCTTCTTGTCCAGCTTGCCCCTGCTGTGGAGGCCACCATCTCAGCCACAGGAGCAAAGCTAGGGTTTGGCTGCTGGTTCATGTATCACTGGAAAGGGTAGAGGATGCTGTGCTCTCCCCTTTCCTTGTGCTTTGGGGTAGGTGTGGTTTCTGCAGCACTGATGCACCAGTGGAGGATATTGCAGGCAACCCTGCAAGTGTCCCATGTGTGCACTGCCTAAACTGTGGCTCTGTGTGGAGGACCTGCCTCCCTCTGCTGACAAGGAGATGCTGGTGATGTGGCACTCTGGTCTTGTGTGATAGAGGCAGCAAAATATGAGAGGCTGTTGACTCTGAGAGCAGCATGGGCCAAAAAATGTTGTGGAGAATGTCTCTGATTTGAACTGGTGTCTGCTGGGATCTGAGCCTGCCTTTACAGAGCACTTTGGGTGGTTGGCACTTTCTTGTGTGCAGAAAGAGTTTGAGATGCTCAGCTGAGCCAGTTGATTTCACACTCATTTCCATTTCTCAGGCACTGCAGTGATGCTGCCTTGGTGTCTCCCCACAGGACAGTTCAGTCCCCTCAGCGTGGTCTGCCCAAGGGTGTAGAGAACCTTCCCCAGCTCACATCTCTCCAAGTGGGTGGCAGAGGGCAAGACAAGCTGTCAAACACTCCAAAGCAGAAGGAACATTTGTTACTCAAGCCCTGGCCAAGTTCTCCTAAGGAGAAAAGAAAGACCTAAGTGTTGCAACATCCCTTAAAGCTCTCTGAGCAATGATGACTGAAATCTCCTGGAGTCTGGCCCATGCTGCACTCCCAAACGTCAGGTTCCCTGTCCCTTCTGATAGCTCTCTTCCACACAGGTGCCTGGGGAGTATGGAAAATCCTGCCAGGTTTTCCCAACCCCTTTCACAGGCAAGGCAACGGGCCTCTAGATGGCAGTGTTTCTGTTCAGGAGCCCAGCAGCTGCTTCCAGGCCAGCTCCATGGATCCCTTTCGTGCCAGGCTTTGGAGAAGCTCCGAGATTAACGCTGGGCTGAAGTGGACAGCTTAGCACCCCGCTGCCTCTTATCACTTCCGCAGTGAAAGTGGCTTGACCTTAGGGGACCAGGGTTTTAGCAGGCTGGACAGTAATTTCTGGCTGTCTTTCCCCACCACGTGATGAAACTGGTTCGGGGTTGATTGCTCGGACAATTGCCTGTTGGGCAGGGAGCTAGTAGGGATTTTAGTGGTGGGTGTTCTTTGCTGTGACAAAGCTCACCTAGTTTTCTGTGTGTGCTTGAGGATGCAGACAGGGGATCTGCTCTTCCCAGTGTGTGTGGAGGCTGCCTGTGGGGCACTAGGGCCTTGTCTTTGGCTGGAGGAGAGCTGGGAGCTTAGGGAAGGAAAATGTAGCTGGAGAGAGGACTGTAATTGCTCCTGCACACTTGGAGCTGTCACTTGCTGTCACCTCTTCCCTGCACTTGGCTTTGGTCACTGCATGAGTGATGGGGATGCTGGGCTCAGTACCCTCCTCCTTTCCCCGGGTTTCTGCTGTGATGCTGAATGGAGACCACACCTCAGAGGCTGTGCCTGTGTTTATCTTCTCTCCCGGATGCCAAGGTGACAGGTCCTTTCTTTGTCCATATAAGTGTCAAGGGAGAAAGATGGAGGGAGCCTGGAGGCTGCTGTCCTCACTGGCTGCACTTGATAGCTTTGCTTCAAGCTTGGGGCCGATCTCACTTGGCTTCTGACCACGTTTTATCGTGGACTTAACCCATTTAGGGTCAAGAAGAGGAGAGAGGAAGGTTCAGAAAACCAAGGATGTGTTCCTTCCCTGGGGCACTGTGAAATGCAGCACACGTAGACTGGGGTCCAGTAACTCTTCCCTACAGCCCTCCTGGAAGCTGGCAGCAAAACTCAGCCCCTTGCCAAGGCCCCCAGAGAGCTGAGCAGGGAGGAAGGCAAGCACCATGTTCAGCAAAGGTCGGGGCCATTTGTACTCATGGTGCTCCTTGGGGTTTTATCAATCTAAGTGTACCCTCATCGTGGGACAACTGGGTTTATTCTGTGAACCAGAAATAGAGCCTAGACCCAGATCTTACTTGAACTTGGCTGGTGTGGTGACAACAGCTGACCTGGGGTCTAGGGCAGTCTCCTCTTCAGCTAATTCCTACCACTTCTATAACGGAAGTGTTGAGATGGGTGGGACGGTGTTTCCTGCCTGTATGGCAAGGATGGGAGGAGCAAGCCCTGCTCCTGAAACTGTCCTCTTTTACTCCATCCCCTCCTTCTCCCCTCTGCCTGCCTGGCCTGGCTGCTCTTGCTCCCCATCAGCACTGTGGAGGAGCCTGGAGCTGCTCCTGAGCAGCAGAATGATGCTGGTGCTGCAAAGTGTGGAAGGGATACTGGATTTCAGGGGCTGCAGGAGATGCCAATCATTTCCCAACTCTGCCACAGCAGAGGAGAAATCATTCCTATCCCTGTGCATCATTTCCCTTTAAATAAAACAGACAGTGATCCTTTTCTTGCCTCCTTGCGTTGATGCCAAAGGAGAGAGACTGGTTCCTCCTTGTTCTTCCCCCAGCACAGATGATAGTCTCTTTGGGGTTGGTGTGGTCATGCCTGGGCTTTCCAATCCCCCAGGAGACCATGGACTCTGGCTTTGCAGGCCTGTGGCAGCACAGATGAGCTGCCTGGCTGTCCCTCAGCCTCTCAAGGCTGTGAGACAGCTCGTTCCCAGCCTATGCAGGAGCTTTCTCTGCCAGTCCTGCACCTGCAGCCTGGGAAAATGGCTCCAGTCATGCTGCAGCAGGCATGGACAATTGATTATAAGTGGTCATAGATTACCTGGAGCAATGCTATTAAATTTAATACACTTCTCCACCGGCTCTTGGGGCTCAGCCTTGGGTTGTGTAACTGACATCTTGTTGCAAAGCATTTTGGGGACATTGCAAGGGGCGGGAGGCAAAGAGATTCGACTGCAAAAGGAGTGAGAAGAAGATGAGTTTCTGTTGAGATTTATTTCCTGCCCTATAATTGCCCAGAAAAGCTGTGTAAACCTTCTCTGTTTGTGGAACAAATACTGAAAGAGTTACTGCTCTGACCTTTTTTTTTCTTTTCCACTGGACAATTGTCTGTGCCCTTGCTATTCTGAAGCCTTGATATGCTGCTGGCAGATTTATGCCATGTTGAAAACCAGTTCTTATTGCCTCAGAGTTGATTGGAAGAAAGGAAACTTGCTTGCTGAAAAAATAAACTCGCTACCATGTGCCCTGCATTCCAAGCTGGGGTTGAAGTTTAGAAGTCCTTTTTTCCTTGTCAGCTCCTTGTCTCCTGTCACTGTGTCATCTTTGAAAGGTGAGGGACCGTCTCTAAAGAGGATCACCACTGGATTTAGGCAAGAGTGAGATACCTAATGAGCAACCCACACTGTGATGCAGCGAGGCCACCGCTTCCTCTCGAGGGAAAGGTTGTTCAGCGTGCAAGTACTGCCCTGGCTTAACAAAAGCTTGTGGCAAATTCCCATGTGGACACTCTCACATTGATTTGGCAGCTGCTAAATTTGGGAATAAATCCACCTTCCATGGCAGCAATAGTAAATAAGATGAGCCACATCCAGAGAGGTTTTGGAATCCACTGCAAAAATGCACTGCACTTATTTTGTGTGTGGCTCAGAGCTTGCTTGTGCTGAAGAGGACTTGGTGCTAAAGCTCTCTGGAACAAACCTTGGAATTTTTATTCTGTCATGGGTGAGATCTCAGTTAGTACTTTTTGGAGTCTTCATCACTCTGTAAGCCTCTGATATTGGTGCTTAGAGCCCCTTTTCTCTCTATATCAACACAGAACTGATAAGCTAATAGGGTTGTATAGTAGCCAGACAGCCTAGAGAGGCTGTGCAACAAAGGCCACCTGGAGTCTTTGATCTTCCCCTTGAATGCCACACAAGAGCAGATGCCACTGGCCAACCTCAGCTCCTCATAAGTGTTGGGTAGGTTTGAGGTCTATTGCTACTGGCCCTGTCCAAGCAGGGCTGGTTCTGTCTGTAAGTTTTATTCTGGGTAATACAGGATCTGGTGGTAGCTGGTAAATGTCAGCCCTCATTAGGAAGTATATCTTCTTGGGGGTGTGTTTCTCCTTGTGTTGGAGGCTACTGGTGTTTCACTGAGTGTCTGAGTGGAGAATCAGGCCTGTATGTGTGTATATATGTGTGTGCAATTCCTCATGCAGGTGATAGGAGAGCAGAGGGTGTGGGGGTTTAATCCGTGTGTGTGTGGGGGCAGCTCTGCTGAGGCTGTTTGTCAGCTGGAATCCCATCACAGGGCTCTGCAGCATCAGCTGTGGCTTTCTTTTTTGCCTTCTGTCACATTTGGAAGGAGGGAAGATGTAGCTGAATCTTGCAATAGTAGGTCAAAACATACTGCAGCACTACAGATCAGAGCAAAAGCTTTCTTGTACAAACACATGGTTTTATTAATCCTGTTATTTTCTTTATCCAATCTTTACTTGCCTTTACAGAGCAGCTTTCAGCCCCAGGGAAAGAAAGTGTCTCTGGGAGGGAAGCTGGGCTAGTGACTGGAGTGGGTGACAGTTATGGAAAATGGGCAATCTGGACTTTTATTCCTGATTCTGCTGTGGCTTCTGTCTTCCAGATCTCTGTGAAGAGCTGAAGAAATGAAGTGCAGGGGTTGTCACTGCATGTGTATGTGGCATACAGCATGGTGGCACCCCCAGAGCACCCTGGGTGCAGCAAGAAATGCCAGTCATGCTTGCAGCTGTTCCTGGCTGGGGAGCAGTCTGGTTAGGGTACTGGAACAAGCTCTTTTATCTAGGCAAAGCTTTGCCTGGGATTCTTCAACGTCCAGACATGCAGACAGCTTATTTTTAAGGTCTCATTTGAAAGATGTCATCTCCCCCCCCCCTACTCTTCCCCAGGCAGCGAGAGCAGAAAACTAAATTTATCTGCATTGGGACAGAGAGAGCTGGAGTAAACCAGCCAGGCGCTGCTCCAGATCTGCTGGGTGGAACAACTGGCACAGAGCTGTCTGTCTGTGCGAGTCAGAGGTGCTGGGGTGCAGCTGATGCTGGGCTGACTGTGACACCTGCACAGCGTTTTCCATTCCTGTCCCTGGGGTTCAGAATTTGCTGGAAAGTTTGCCTTGTTGAGGTGATGTTTTATCAGTCTCTGGGTTAATATGTTTCTTCTATAGATGAGGCAAAGCAGTCCTTCTGCTTGCTGGGAGACAGATGAGGAGCTGCACTCCTTGCCTTGCTTCCCAAGACCTTGTGACAACCCCAGGCTGGAAACAGTGCTCGAGAAGAGGTGAAGCCCTTGTTGCTCAGGAACTTTTGAATATCCTGTAAGTAGTGTGTAGGGGTGGGAACTGCAAAGGACTCAAATATTTTCATTTTGAGGGTAGCTGCCCACAGGGCCCTTTTTGGGGCCATTCTTGACTGGTGAAAGGGAACACAGAGCAGATGTTTGAATGGGTGTGTGCCTGAGGTAAAGAAGACACTCTTTACTGTGTTCCTTCCTGAGGCTGTCTGGGCATGGGCAGGTGGGGAATCAGTGGGATCTGTTTTTTCCTTTTCCTCTTCCTAAAACTGGAGCATCCTTCTCTGTCAGGCTGCTGCTAATGAGTTAGTTAAACAGCATCTCCTTACTGGAAACTCTTTTCAGTCCAATTAAGATCTTGCAATATGTCAGTTGTGACAATAAAAGTGAATTATGGCTCATTTCTCCTTTTTTACGATGTTTATTAGAAGATGGGAATGCTCATTTAGAGGAGCTAATCGTAGTTATTTATTTGTCAGTGGTACCAAGAAGCCCCTGCTCAGGCTAGAGACCCAGTGCCAGATGCTGTGTGTGCTCATGGAAGGAGTGGGAGCCAGCCTTGGAGAACCATGCAGGAAGAGCCCAGGTGAGGTAGGGAGACTCCTGTGACCATTTAGCCCCAGCTGCAGGACTTGCCGCTGCTTGGAGATGCTGTGGGAGCCACTGGGGTCAAAGAAGGCAAGAGGAGAATGCGTAATTCATCTTCCTCTCAAGCTGCTTTGATTCAGTGGCTTGGCCAAGACTTAAAGCAAACTCTTCCAGGAGCTGGGCTGCTAGTGAAGATGCTTTCCAGCACACCTAACAGGGAAAAGGAGTTATTTTATTGCTGTGAGGAACCCAGGCAAGTGGATGTAATGGAAAAGGCCTGTAGGAATGTTGAGTGCTTCACCTTGTTTTCAAGGGGAGCTTGGTTTGTGCTTTTCAAACTCTTAACCAATAAAATTAAAAGATCCAGTAATTAGAAGCAGAAATCCAAGGACATGGAGGCACAGAGACTGAGAAGTTGGCCAGGAAGGAAAAAGCCAAACTAATGATCCTTCCCTGCTGCCTGTCCTGCAGAGAACCAAGAATAGTCAACTCTCAGTGCCTCTCTCTGTCAGGGTGACCTTGTGCTGGAGGAAGGGGGTAAGGGTGTGCCCCCCCCTTGCTCTGAGGTTGCCACGTGGGGAGGAGCAGAATTTACTGAAGGCAAAGGCATTGAGCACAATGAAACAAATTGTCCTGTGGGCTACTGCAGTCCCATGCTGGCAGCAATAGCCACTGATGTGGGCTGCTGAGCTCTGTCCCTAGCCTGTGTTTTGGGCTTCCAGATTCTGTCCTTCAGTGTGTGCTCCTGCCTGGTTTGTGGACTCCTTCCTCAGGACTTTGTGCTTTGCTTTGTGCTGTTATGCTTGTGAGTGTCATCCACGCCCTGGGTCCAGCCTTGATGCCAGCCTCACAGAAACATGGGTTGGGGCTCTGAAGGCTGTTGTGAGGAGGAGAGAAGCTGAGGGCTTTGGATATCATACTGGACATGAGAGTGGAGAAAGCTGAGATAAATGAGGCTGCAGGATGTGCTGACTTGCTCCCAACCTCCTTGTCAGGATTGCCAGGCTGGGGTGAGCTAGCAGCAGCCTGTGAGGAACTGAGACTTCCAGGCTGGGCTCCTGCTTGTGTCCACATGAGTACAATACACTGGGCTCTTCCCTGTCCATGAACCCTTCCTGACGTGTTGTAGCAGTCAGGATGGGTTCAGTCTCTGTCTTTCTTGCCGTAAAAAATCCTTCTTCTTTCAGTCCTGCAGCTGTTGATGTTTTGAAGTTACAAAGACATTTAAATGATTAAAAGAAATCCAAACCCAGCCTTGGTTTATCAAGGGAACTTCTAATGAGGAGAAGGGGAGGGGGAACAGACAGAGGAAGGGCAGCAGAGACTAACAGCCTGGCAGAGCACTTGTCATCTTGACAGCACAGTAAGTTTCAAACTGGGCTCGCTCCCGACGTTTGCCTGAAGGTATATTTAACTAGTGCAGGAGACGCTGGAGCAGAAGTGTGCACCTTTGAGCCCAAGGAGGCCTCCACGGGGGTTAGCCGGGTTTGGGAAGGGGGGAGATGGACTCCAAATGGAAAATGTGCTCCTTCCCTGCCTGTCTGTGCGTAGCCAGACTGCAAGGCTATGCTCGCAGCTTGGTGAGAGAGGATGATAATGAAGCGTGAACCGGCTGCGTTCAGTGGCGGCTCCGTGCTATCTGCTACCAGCCCACCTTTGCCTTTCATTCCTTCTCTCTCTGCATGTTGTGTTTGACGAATGGAAATGCGGGCTTCTCTTTGAAGCAGGAGGGATGACAAGCAAACAGATAGGATGGGAGCTCAAATTCTGCTTTCTCAGGGCTAGGCTAAATTGTCAGAGGGTACACAAAGCTTCTAGGAGAGATTTGCAGCCTTTGGGACTGATGGGAGACTGGGTTTTGCAGATTCAGTGAGGTGCAAAGAAGGGTCTTTCACTGGCTCTGTACTGTGTCCAGAAATCTTTTACTGTAGTTTTTGTCTTTTTTTTTTTTTTTTCAGGCCCTGACTCTGTGCTCCAGGGCTGCTGCTACTCTGTGTGGAGTTCCAAACTCCCAACCCTTCTTACTCCAGAACTTTCAAAGTGCACTTCCCACCTCCCTCAAATGCCTTTCAGCTCTCCCTGCTGCAGCAGGACCTGCTCCATCTCTCCTGTCCAGGTATTCCTCCTCTCTTTCCCACTGCCGCTGGCTCTTACCTCCCCTTCTTCCCTCCAGTTTTCCCTGTTTTAGTCAGGCCTTTGCTAACTTTCTGTCCCCAGAACCTGTGCTATGGGATTTCAGAAACAGAGATGTGAACTGTGTCTCCAGAAATCCTCAGATGGTGCCTACACACCATAGACTTGTGTTGAATCTGCATTACCTGCATGTGGGAGTGAAAAGCATCATCTCTCCTCAAACATGCCTGGAACCAAAATCATTGAGTTGCTAAGGTTGGAAAAGACCTCTGAGGTCATTCAGCCCAACTGGTAACCCAGCACTGCTGTGCTCACCTCTAAGCCATGTCCCCAGAATAGTACAGACAGCCACATGAGAGGAGAATGCTTTATGTCTGGTCCTGTGTTGTGAGAAGGCTCTGTGGCAGAGTTTAAGGCTCTTACATTGACACTGGATGCTGCTGGAAAGGGTTGTGATTGGTTTTTTTCATAGTGAATGACTTCTTGGCATTTCTGAGAAGCAAACTCCCAACTAGGAGGCAGAACAAGCTGGGCATGTGAGATGGGGGTTGTGCCATGAGCCAGAGCATCTGCTGTATTGGAGGGTCTGAATTGTCCTGTTGCTTTCATCACATCCCCATGCATCTCATAGCACCTCCCTGCATGCAGAGAAACATCTGGGAGGATGCAAATGCCAATCTGTGTTTGTACAGGCCCTCTGTAACAAAGCCAGCCACTTCCCAGCATCAGTTGTACCAGGAAGGGATGGGAACACAGTGTTAGACACTGGAGTGACGGCCCTGCCTGGGAATGCTTGCCTGTGGCAGTATGGAGAATGGGCTAAAATCAGGGATGTTAGTCCATGCTCTCTCTTGCAGCTGTATGGTTTTATCTTCCTTTCTAGATTGGCTTTAAGATGTGGGAAAGCATTGAGATTCTTCCCACAGGAGAGATTTGCTGAGGTCCTTGGCTGGTACAAATCAATCAAGCTCTAACTCACAAAGCACCCTGTGGGGACACAACTTCGATAGGAACCTTCCCTCTGAAGTTTGATGTGATTTCCTTTTCTTCCAGCCACACATTTTCTTCTTTTCATTGCAAAAATAAAAGCTGTGACAAAACCTGGCTTAACCCCAGAGCTGGTCCCCACCTCCCTTGTCCCAGCCTTCATGCCCTCCATCAGAAAACTCTGAGTCAACACCTCTTGGCTCCACCAGCTTTGTAATTTTTTTTTTCCTTCTCATTCCCCCATTCCAGCTGGGGTGAAGAAGCAAGAAAGCAAATAGGAATAAATACTTCCAGCCATAAAAGTGAAATAAATCAATACTTCTTCTCTGAAGCCAGAGATGCTTAATAGGCAAGGATCACTGCCAGATTGTAAAAAATGTGTTTAGTGTGCAGCTGGGGCAAGTTTAACCCTTGGACATAAACAGCTGAGCAGCTTCTCTCACCTCTGAATTAAATAACTTTAATTGCAGAGGGTTGTGATTAATGGAGACTCCTCTGCTTGGGATGCTGCAGGTATTTGGTGCCTATGGATTGTCTGGGAGACTGGGATGGAGAAGTTGTTGCCAGGTCCCTTCTACAGGCCCAGTGATGATTTTTTCCATGAAAGTATGGCTCTGTTCATGGGTAAGGGAACTCCTGGGCACTGGGCTGAGTTGGTGAGACTTCAGCTGGCTTTCCCAGGATTTAAGGACCTTTCTAGCTCTCTGTGGTGGGAAAGCAGAGGGGCAAAGCTTGGGTGAGACAGTGATAGGACCTGAGATAGTGACAGTATGGCATGAATCTGGTCAGGGGAGGTTTAGGCTGGATATTAGGAAAATGTTCCTCATCCAGAGGGTGGTTGGGCACTGGAACAGGCTTCCCAGGGAAGTGGTCACAGCCCCATGGCTGCCAGGATTCAAGGAGCATTTGGACATTCTCCCCGAAGTCTGGCAGCCATGGTGGGTTGTTGAGGATGTCCTGTGCAGGACCAGGAGCTGAACTGGACGATCCTGTGGGTTCCTTCCTAACTCAGAATATTCTATGATTCACTAGGAGGACAAGACACAGCCAAGGCTGGAGTAACAGCAGTTGTTGGAAGCCCCAGTGAGATGCTGCTGGCAGAAATGTTAGCCTTGCTGTCAGCTAGACTGGTGAGACCACGTCAGGAATAACGGGAATACCGTGGCCAGTCTTTCTGAAGACCAATGAGGTCAAATGGGAGCAGGTATAAAGGAGCCTGCAGAGAAATGCAGAATCACACAAGTCCTGTCACACCCTGAGTCTTGCTTCACAAAATCAAGGCTAAGAGGTGATGCCCTCTGGGAGAAGTACTGTTTAGAGTAAACAGATGTTGGCACAAGGACAGCTAGTTATGGGCTGTCCATGAGCTTGGGAGACTGGCAACAAGCAGAAAGACAATGATCCCTTCCAGCAGTCATGGAGCAGGGAAGCACTGGGACTGGTTTAAAGTGAAGCTGAGCAGCAGTGATTATTTGACATAACTCCAGCACTGCTCACAGGCTGGATGTAGGGATGTGGGATTTCTTACAGTTCTTATTTATGATGGTGTGTGTGCCTTTTGTTGGGGCTAGGAGCTCAAAGATAGCCAAGGTATTTCAGGAGAGGATTAGGGCCAGTTTCCCACAAAGCCTTCATGTGCCTGGATAAGCTCTTTGTTCCCCTGGCACACAGTCTCACACTCAGTTAAGTGCTGCCTGACACACATATGTTTTCCTGACTCGCTGAGGAGAGCCATGTGATGGAAGTTAACTTGGTGTTGAGGAGCTGGCAGCATCTGACACAACTCTCAAAGCCAGCTGCTTTCCGTGCAAAAGGAAGACAGGTTCTACTGAGGTGATCCTAGAAATACTTGTATTGTTTTGATGTTTATTTTCTTGGGTAGAGGAAATTTCATCTCTTGTTAACATAAGCTTGCACAGGTGTGGGAGTTATTAAAGTAGCAGTGGATTAGGCTATTCCAAATATGCCCTGATTTTGCTCTTCTCCCATGGAGAGTATTGCTGTTAGCTGGGGCAGAACAAACAGGTTGAGGTCATGGTTGGCATAAAATGGGCAGGATTTGTCCCATCACTTGTGCCAGACTTTCCTTATGGGAAGCAGCAGAAAAACCTGGGTCATACACAGAAAAAAACAGGGCTTTGCTGACTTTTAATGCATTGCCTCTTCCTTGCTCTGCAGTCTGTTAGGCAGCTCTTGCTCTTCCTCCTGCCAGATTCCAGGTGTTCCAGTTTGGACCTGAAAGTCCTTGTAGTTAGAAGTTAGACCAGATGCTGTCATAGGTAGCTCTCCACACCTAAATCAACTTAATTAAAGCCGGAAAAGATTTCCAAGATCATCAAGTCCAACCATTAACGCAGCACTGCAACTTTTTTCAGTCTCTTGATCCCTTCAAATGTGAAGAAAGGTGAACAGCATTGCCTGTAAGGGACTGTAGGGGTCTACTGCCTCCAGGACCCCAGTGTTTTGGATGAGGTGCTGTCCTGTGGGCATCAGACATCTCTGTGGCTTTGTGTGTGTCATTCCTTGCTCACTTGTCCAAACGTGGGAGAAAAATTAGTGGTGGTGCCTGCAGAGTTATCTGTGAAAGTCCAGCCATGGAAGAGCTGGTGAATTGTTTTTCTGCCCAAAGCAAAGGAAGTGCTCCTGGTGGGATAATCAATCTTCACAAGAGCTCCCCCAGCCGAAGGCGAATGCCCTGACTTTATGGAGTGTGGAGCAGCTCCCCTGTAATGGCCACAAGTCCCCCTCCCAGGCAGGAGCTCACCTGTAGGATGGGGAGTGTGTGTGTGTGTTTTAAGGTTGTAAAATGCTCAGTGGAGGAAGGCTCTGGCTGTTACACGTGCTGACAGCAGAGCTCCCGGCACTTCAGCTTCCTTGGTGTAAAATCACAGCAGCGGAGAAATCCTGGGGAAATAAAACCAACCCAATCGAATTAACCCAGAACCGTGTGCAGGAGGTGGGAAATGTTTTCACAGTGTTTCATCCTCTCTTGCGGGTACTGAATCATTGAGGGTAATTTCTCAGCTCGGTGCTGTTCAAACCAGCCAGGGCTCCTTGTTGGTTAATCCTGATGAGGGACAGAGGCCCCTCTGTTGGTCTGACAGTAGCACACTGCTCTTGTGTTCCCCAAAATGGTAAGGAAAGGCACTGACACTGGTTTTTTTGGGTGCCCTTTTCCTTCTTCCTTGGACTTTCTGATGCTGTGCCTTGGGTTGGAGGGAAGGATTCCCTAATGTCAGCCAGCATTGGGCTGGGTATGGGCTGCCTTGCTGGCTGCCTTGGGGTGGGAGCCATCACCCAGGCTGGGATTCCTCTGGAGGCTGGGAAGTAGCTCCAGGCTGGATCTGGAAGGGGGGAAGGGAAAGACTTAGTTTCTTTCAGTATCTGAGGGTGGATTAAGTGGAGCGTTCCTTGTTAGCTAATTGAAACAGTCAAAATGTCAAATGAGGCATTTCAATAATAGTGATGTTAGGAGCTTTATGTTTTTATTTCCTTCCCTCTCTCCTTTGTATCATGCCTTCAAGACATGGGGACCTAAGTCTGCTTTTACAGAAACCCTCTTAAAGAGGGGCTTCAGAGGGATGGGGCAAGGACTGAAGCTGTTTTAATCCCCTCCAATTCCAACATTATTGTGTTTCAGCAAATATTTTGCAAAAGGATTTTCAGGCTGAACTTCAAACAGGCAAATTCCTCACTCCAGTGACTCAGGGAGCTTTGCAAATCTAGAAAAGAAAATGAAGATTGTTTTAGCTGACATTTAAACCTCTTCTCTTTTCCCAGCCTGTCAGGAAGCTTCATACACTTTGGGTCAGATGCTCTTTCCCTGAAGAAGAAAAGGATATTTATAGCTGGGTAGGACCTTAAAGGGGAAATCTCTAGGCTGCAGTACCTGTCAGATGAAGTTACATATAGCCCCAGTAGGAACAGTCAACCTGGAACCCACTAGATGGAAGCAAAAAGGTGATGGTCCAGCCCTGGGCCACCCAGGAGAGTCTAGCTCAGGTAATTTGGCCAAATTCCAGGAGGATGAAGGTAGGCTTGGCTGAAGTGTGGTATTTTCTGGGTATTCCTTATGGCTCACTGTGTTTTGTTGCCCTTCTGAATCTTGGAGAGTGTTGACACAGACAGAGACATTGAAATGTGGTTTGGATTATTCCTGCTCCTTGGGGAGGTAGGAAAGGGATTGGTGAGAGAGGTAAACCCAAAGAAAGCCAGTTTGTCACACAGAAAGGCTGTGACTTGCTTGCCCTGGTTGGTTAGGAGCTCCTGAGGGGCTGATGCACCACCTGGCTGCAGGTCTTGGTTCCTCCTTGCTCCTTCAGCCAGGGCTGAATCCAGGCTGGCAGTGCCAGGCAGTGAGCAGCTGTCTGGGCTGTGCGTAGAGCAATTTACTCACAGGGATTAGAGTGATTGGAGTTTCTTAAGGTAAAGACAGCTTGCAAAGAAAAGCAGCATGTCTGGGGACAGCAGAGCTCTGCCACAACCTGCTCTTACCCACAGCTTTTTCTACACAAGGAGTTTCTGTTGGCACAACACCTCTTCTCCAGAATTGGTCTGGAAGGAGGGGAGGTCACCCTTTGGGGCTGGGGAGTGGGGTTGGGGGTTGTCTTCTGCAGCTGATGGGGTTGCACAGGAGGTTTGGCATAAGCTTTTTTGCAACCCGAGCCCTGGGGCTTGGTCTGAGGTCCCAGGTAAGACACCAAAGACATTTTGGTGTAGCCCAAGGTAGCTGGAATCTGGGTAAAGGTTGGTGTAAGGGTAATGTAGCTCCGGGGCTGTTATTTCTGTGTGGTATTGGCTTATTGGACTATAGTGTGGAAATCACTGGTAAGGTTCAAATAAACCTGGGAGCATCTCCCACAGTGTAGGTCCAAGTGTTCTCCTTTAGTCCAGCATGGGCTGGGTGTTCTGTACACTCTTGTATTTTCCCATATCTCCCTAGATTTTAAGGGAAAGAAATCCAGGTGCAGTGCCTGGAGAGGGAACAGTGATGTGTTCTGGCCAAGAATCCTGATTTAGCCATAAGGGTGTGGTGGCCTATTCTCTATGGAATGAGCATGTAGGTACCACCCAGAGCTGTGTGGGGTGCTGCAGGCAGGTTTTCCTTGTAGGAAAACCACCTGGGCTGAAGGAATAACAAAACCCCTCTTACAGTCCTTGTCTCATGGAGATAAGACCCAGAGGGATCTTCTCTGGAGCTCACAGGTGACTCTCAGCTGGTGTTGCCCCTCTGGGCTCTGCAGGAATGAGAGAGCCCAGGGCACTGTGCAGGATGTTCTGGGGGGTATCAGGTGTGCTCTGGCCACACTGCTGGTTCTTCTTCCCTGCTCCTGCAGATACTGCCCCAGCAGTGCCGTCCTGGAGCCAAGCTGCCCAGGCTTTGACAATCCCATAAAGAAAAGGAACAAATCTCTTACACACTGAGCTCTCCACCGGGGTTTTCCCACCTTCTGCCCACCCTTTTGGGTATTAACAAGCTAGTAGATCTAGACCTGCTGTGCCTTGATAGAAAGATTTATTTTTAGGGCCTTGATATTTAAAATGATCTGTTATAATTTCATGCTTAAATAACACTAAATAATGTTCCCTGTTTGCACAGTGTAATTGGAAGAGGCGAATAAACCAAACAAACCAGCTATGACTGAGCTTCCTTAGTATTTTCAGACTGAAACAAACAGCAAAAAAACAAGGGCTTAGCCAATTTAACACTTTGGGGGTATTTTCTAGTTGGCATTTCACTTTTTCATTTTCACAGGCCAAGAAACATGAGAGTTCTAAAGAGCCAGTGGCTTCTTGCCAAAGAAAACTCAGTTGATCTTAGATTGCAAAAAAAGAAAAAAATTCAGAAGTGAACTTATTGTTTGTTTTTAGGAACTGGCAGGGCTAATGACTCTGCAAGTGCCATGGGATTTTATGCAAGTGCAGAAAAGACTTAGAAAATATTCAGCAAGTTCATTTAGGCTCCTTTCATGCTTCTAAGGTCCTGAGGCTTCTTTATTGCTTCTTTATGTCAATTTGGCACTGCTTGATTTCGCTGCCGCCCTCAATGTTATTGCAATGGCATTGCTGTGCTCCACGTGGAGCAGGTCCTGCACTGATCACATCCCATGTAACCTGCCTGGGCTTATAGGGGATTGAATTAAAACTCAGGCTTTTGGTTGACCCTTTTTGGGGATAGGGAGTTCAGGCGAAGCTGCCATTCCCTGTGTGCAAAGCCCTCGGCGTCATTATTTAGGCAAAGAGATTTTGTGATTAGTCATGAATAGGTTGTGTTCCCTTCTGGAAAACTGCCATTGGAGAGGGAATATAGCCCGGGCTGATTAAGCTGCTGCACATCAACTCCTTGGTGTGTCTTTATCCGGCAGGATCCCTCTCTGCCAGGGTTCAAGAAGTGTTAGGACAACATTCTCAGGCTCACGTTGGGATTCTGTGCAGGGCCAGGAGCTGGACACAATGTTCCTTGTGGGTTACTATGATTTTATGATTCTCCTGTTAGAAAGGTGTGAGTAAGTTTTCCCTCTGTGTCCCTGTGCTGAGATGCCCCATGGAGCAATGCTCCTGCAGGCTCAGGCTGTGGCAGTGATGATGCTGACGCTCCTTAGCAGCCCTGCATCCTCCTCTTGGTTCTTCCCTTTCCTTCCAGTGCCCTGTCCTCCCTCTGCCCCGCCTATCCTGGGGTGAGCAGGCTTCCCCCAGTGCCTCCCCTCCTTCTTGGCTGGCGAAATCCTTCTCCCTCTTCCCCTTCCTATGCTCCACACAAGCCTCCACTCTGTTTGTGCCCACATTAGCATTTCTGCTGACTGCAAGGATCGGTTTAATTTCATGGGTGTCATTTCCTTCAAGAAATCTCTCTCTGAGCAGCAGCCCGACGAATGCCTGATAAAACATATTTTCCTACGGTAATGATTTTATGGACCCATAAGTCATGAATTTATTATGATCTCAGCCTCTGCTGCTGATTGCTGTAAAATGCAAAGTAATTAACAGCGAGCGGTAGCAGCTATTCCCACCTGGTAGCATGTTCTTGGGTATGCTGATGGCTTTCATTAAAGTAACGGCTAAAGTGTACAGCCCGGCTGTAAAATATTAGCATGATTAATGCAGTGTCCTAAATAAGAAACAAAACGAATGGGCATGGTTTAAGGAATTAAATATATATATGTATATATACATATATATACACACATTCCACTCCCACCCTCTAGCTATTGTTCTGGCTCATTTATGCTTTCTTTTCTTTTAAATAATGTATGGGCTGGAGGACCGGGGGCCAGGCTACAGATGCATATTGCAGTTTCATAACATCTTAAGTGCTTGTGTTAATTTTTCACTCCTTCCTTCTCTTTCCCCTCAACTTGCGATCTCCCATCGCATAGGGAGAGAAAGATAATCGAGTTTCCTGAACTTGGCCTGAAGTCAGATGTGATTTGATTTGGATTGCAGACAGCCTGGGGAAGTGGCTCCGAGGCTACTTGGAGAGTTGGACGTGGTTTGTGGCCTCTCAGAAGAGAAACCCCGGCGCTGTGTTCACATTCCCATGGCTGGGGGTGATCTCTGGGCTGTCTCAACAGCCGGGAGCCCAGAAGTTTCTCGCACATGAAGAATAACCACATCTGTCCAAAAAGCTGCAGTGCTTCTGCTGGGAAAAGAATGCTTTTGCTTTTCTTTTTCTGAACAGCCTGAAAAAGGCAGTGATTGGATTTTAGTGGAAAATAAGACCCAAGTCGGATTTTTCCCTGCCACCCTTCCCAAAACTATGAAGAATTTGGTTTCTGGCATTTTCCAATGGGAAATTTTCCAATCAGAAATTACTTCAGCTTGGGTGTGAGACAAGGAAATAAACTTTTTTTACAGACCAGCACTTGGAAAATTTTATTTGGAAACGGAGAAAATATCTGATTGGGAAAAAAAAAAGAAGAAGAAGAAAGGGTCTTTCTGACCCACACATTTTGATCAGCTCTTCTCTTCTTGTTTCTAAAGATGCGTACACCAGTGTCATCTAATTCCCTCTGATCAGCCTCTACCTTTTCAGGTCTATTGATCTGCTCTAGTTTATGAAGCTCCCAACTATTGGAAGGAAGAGTTTATAAATAACTACAGGGAAAATGGATTCTGTATCACAGGAGTTCCAGCTGTGCTGCTTTTGTTTATCACACAACACACATTTTTTGGAACTTTTCTTAACCAGGCGGTTGCAAAAGGAAGCTCAGCATGCCAATGTCACCGAGAACCGTTGTGTTGTATTGTACTGTGCAAATGGTGTTTTCTCCCTCTTGGAATGGAAAGGTTTCTGGGTTTGTTTCTGTAGATAAGATATAAACTCAGTAGTGGTTCACTAGTAAATACAAGTAGCCTCAAGCTCTGGAATGTGTCTTGTTGGTCTCTCCGGTAATTTGACAAAGTACCCTTCCAACAACCTCCTGAAAAGTACCATATGAACAATTTTGTTGATCCCTCAGTATCTGGAATAGTGGGAAGGGACACTTTGCCAGCATTGGTGTGGGGTTTGGATGTCTCACCCTCATTCAGTGGTGGTCAACCCCAGGAATCAGATGTGTTACCAGGAGGGTGAGGGAAGTTCTCTGTCTTAAACTGCCACTTCTGGAATTGTGACTACCTTTTGTGGGGAAAGGTATAGGAAACCTCAAAAAGATAGAGTCTGTGAGTTAAAGTACAGGGGAGCTTCCATGCAAGGAGAGATTAATCAGATTGAGATGTGGTGTTTGAGTAGAGAGGCAGCTGGGAGAGGGGGATGATCAAGCCAAGCACACTCCAGAGAGGAGTAGGATGGTTTGCTCTATCTTGTGATATGGGTTGCCCAGTGAACTCATTTAGCAAAAAGTTTAAAGAAAATGAAGGTAAGTCCATTCTCCTGACATACATAATTACATATATATTCCATCACCAATTGCTGCTGTGGAGTCCAAAAGAGAAGAATGAATAGATGTGAAGCAGCACTAGATCATCACGGAAGGCAGACCCCTGAGGATGCTGAATGTAACCAAAGGGTTTGCAGCAAGAAGAGAGTCATAGATGTCCTCATTTGCTTTCCCCCTCTTCCTCTTGGGAAGGCTGTGGTCATGTTCTTATGCCTGCTTTGGCCTCTTGTCTTGACACAGGGTCTCAGAGGCTGAGTGCTGGAGGGTGTGGTTTGGCTGACAGCACTTCCCTTCCTCAGCAATGGACATCCCCAGTCTTCTCCCACCACGTGAGACCTTGTGTGCTGGATGAGGAAGCACAGGGCAGATGGTGAAGGAAGGGCAATGATGCTGGGCTATGTCATGATTCCCACCAGGACCATCTGGCTTGGGGGGCATGGAGGACACCACAAGCCCATGGGGCTGAGGCAGTGGCCTTGAGAGGTAAGAGCCAGGTGTGTGGCTCTCATGGCAGCCCTGAGCTGTGATGGTGCCACAGCAACCCCAGCCTGTGAGGGTGGTGTGTGGTGCCTGGGCCAGGGGAGGCTGATCCTTTTCATCCCTCATTTGGGCACTGTTTGAGTCGGCTGCCGCAGTCAGGTTGCAGGGTCATATTTGGAAGGCTTTCTCAGCAGTGCACACATGTTAATGATGTTTGAGGAGTAGTTTCTGTGGGAGACCTGGGAGCCAGGCAGCTCTGCAAATCAGCCCATTAGTATTTTTAAAAGAAAACCTCCATCCTATAGGAACTGCTTTGGCCTCTGGAGACGTGCCAGAACTGTATCCCAGACTGCACTGCATCCGCTTCTATTAGATCTTTCCCTCTCTCCTTTTATCCACCCCTTTTCCTTCCCTCCTGCCTAGAGCTTTCTCTTGATTTTCTATCCAAAACACACTTGAGCTGTTCCTTTGGAAGTTTGCACAAGGATAGGTTGGCGTTTACTTTTCCCCCTGCCTTCTCCTTTCTCCTTTTGGAGCTAATCACCCTGGTGAAATTGAGCTGTAATTCAGTTGGCAGTAGTCAGATTGAGCTGAACATGTGTGCTCCAGCACATCCCCAGATTCTTGCATCAACAAAAATGAGCACAGACAGGCACAAAGCAAAGGAGAGACGGCGTGGCCTTGTTTAAAACACACTCGTGCAGCAGCGTCAGCTACCTGAACAAAAGCTGCCTGTCTGCTCTTTGGAGATGGGTGAAAGAAGAGGTTATTTGGCTTGATGTGCACAGCAAGAAGGGGAGGTGGTGTTTCCCCCCTCCTCCTCCTCCTGCCATCTGCAGCCTGGTGGCAGGTAGAGGAGGTTGCTTTGGTGGGGAGGATTTGTAGCTGCTGTGAGTCAGTCAGTGTGTCAGGGTAAATCAAGCCTGATGTTTTTTAACATCTTCTCCACACAAAGAGGGGGCCAGGGGGGAACGGAGGAAGCAATTGTAATTTTATGTCTATATCCTGCCCGACTAATCAAGGTGAGCAAGAGACTTGCCAGGCAGAGGTTTTCCTCTTGTTAGCTTGTTCATTTCTCTGCTTTGCCTTTCCCCTTCCTTTGCTGGACTATTGTAGGAGTCTCCTCTGTAGGGAAAGAAGGATCCAGCTGATCAATGCTAGAGGCTTGTAGACAAATGGTTCTTGCTCCTCCAGACTGTCTCTTGTAGTAGGTCTCTAATTAGGTAAGTGAAAACTCATGGAAAAACACATTTTGGCAGAGGTTTGACTACCTTTGACCCTGTGTCCTGCCTCCTCACTCCTATTCAGACCTTAAACTTACTGTTAGCCCTGAGGGCAGTGCTGGAGTGCACATATCCTCTCCTGCTCCTCTTGGGAGCACCTGGTTCAGGTTGGACAGGCCTACAGGTGAGCTGTGGAAAGAAAGAATATCTGCATCATGAGGGGAAGGTAATTCCAGGGGATTTCCAGCAGCAGCATGGCTTTAGAGTTGTGCTTGGTATGCCTCTTGTCTTGCCTCGGGCATGTGCTGCTGCAAAGCCTCCCTGTGCCTTTTACCTTGCCGCCAGCACAGGCTGCCTGCTCTAGTCCCAGGTGGGCTAATTCCCTCTGGTGAGCAAGGAGGGGAGGGGAGGCAAAGTAAATTCATAGATAGGTGCCCCCCTTCCATTGCCACAGTCCAGAGTATGGGTGTAACACATTAGGTGCATCCTGGTTTGAATACTGGGATTAACAGGATGCTCTACCTTTTGCTGGGAGCCATGATCCAGTAGCCTGGGATACCTGGTGGCAGTGAGAAGGCTTGTGCTCCAGGGCAACAGCCTGGCAGCTTCAGAGCTGTCTTCCAGCCCATGGCACAGGTTGTCCTGAGGTGAGTGAGGTGGATCCTCACAGTCCTGAGCTGGAGCTGTTGAGCAGCATTAAAAGCTGCACGCTGGGTCCATGTGCTGACAGGGCAGGGCAGCATCATTAAAATTCCTGGTGTGCACAGAAGTGGACTAAGTCATCAGCACAGGGCAGGGAGCCTCCGAATCCTGAGTGCTCGTGCTGATTTACACCAGCTGGGGAACTGGGCCAAATCTGTCTCGTTCAATGAATGATCATTCAATTTTTCTCTCTGCTATCAAGCCCTTAAACAAAAGCCAATTGAAATCAATGGGAGACTTTCATCATTTTCAGGGTTATAGGCCTAAAAAATTGGATGCTTGGGGAAAAAGCAGGCAGGGGAAGAGAAAGGGAAAAAAGAATAAATGCTGCTGTAACGTTATAGCTTACAACAGAAACAGATGGAAGTGAGAAATGCTTTAGTTACGATTCTCTGGCAGCAACAATTCAGCAAAGCTGTACATGGAGATGTGTACATTGAGGAGCATCCTCCCTTATGTAGACTGCTCTGTGGGTGGAAAGGGAGCCTGTCCCTCTGTGAATCCCATCTCTGTATATCCTATTTCTAGATGTGATTAAGTTCTCTGCTCTTCCATTGCAGTTAAAGTTGGTATTAGTGGTAAGCACATGCTCCACAGCTGGCTGTTCCACACAGAAATGCAGGAAGAAGTGCTGCCTTCTGCTCCCTGAAACCAGCAGTATTTTTTTCTTTTTATTTTTTTTTTTCAGTAGCTGGAAGAGGGGGAGGTTAATATCTCATCCAGCCTCTGGCTGTATTTTGATAAAATCCTTTGTCCAATGACTGCAAAGTATTTTGCACATACAGCAGGATAAATCCCCTTCAGACAGGTATTATCTGGCCTATTTTTACAGCTGAGAATTTGCAGCCTTCGGAGCCATCCGAAGGCGCTGCCTGCACGTTGTGATCTCCTCGGCCGAATGAATGTGTCAGGATGGGTGCTTCAAACCCGGCCCCAGTTCCAACACAGCCCTCCAATGTGCCTGGGTACTGTTAGATCCTTCCTCCTCAGCCTCCCCATCCCTATCACAGGTATGACAATCATCCCTTCCCCCGGGTAAACATTTCATTATGCGCTGCTGCCGAAGTACCTCGGAGGGGAGAAGACCTACAGATAAGTCTGCATTCTCATTTTGGCTGTATTTGTGTGCGTGTTTTCTGCTTTAACTGCTCTTCCCTTTCTTTGCCTGCTCATTAGTTCTGCCTGAGTGCAGGACCTCTCCAAAAAAATGCAGTGTTGGCAGTGGGCATGAATTCTTAACGACTCCTGTCTCTAATGACAGAATCCAGGGCCAGGCAGTCAGTTTGCTTGCTGGGAGAAGGAGAGGCAGATGAGACAGTGGATCTTCCCCTTGTCATGGGGGTGAGTTTGCAGAATCACAGGAGGATCTGCAAAATATGCTCAGGTCTTGGACTGCTTCTCATGCTGCAAGGAGAATTGCTTGAGATGGCAGATGGAAAGAGATGCCTCTCGGGCTGTGGAAGGTGTTGAATTTGTTTTTAAAGCTCACTCTGGCCTCTCTCTGCTGTTCTACTCAAGCAATCAACAACAGATTTTGACTTTTGAGCCAAAGCTGAAAATCTTGAGTCTGACTTGCCCAGTGCCCTTTTGTGCTACCCAACTTAATGCAGATGGAATGTATTAAATTGGTAAAAAAGCCCAAACAAAATCATACAACAAT
Source organism: Vidua macroura (assembly GCF_024509145.1). Classification (NCBI taxonomy): domain Eukaryota; kingdom Metazoa; phylum Chordata; class Aves; order Passeriformes; family Viduidae; genus Vidua; species Vidua macroura. The sequence continues at coordinate 5,432,031 of NC_071579.1, forward strand.
CAATTCACAGAAAAAAAACCTGCCAAGGGTTCAATTTTACTGAACAGGAGAAGGACTTTTCTTAATTGAGAGATTAAAACTTATTTTTAATAGTGTTTTTGTTGTCTTTCATTCTTATTCTGTCCTTGATTCAAAGTTTCCTTCACTTTTTTTGCAAATGCAGCTTTTAACATGAGTTAGCTTTTCTTTCACAGACCTTTTTATTTTGTTTAAGGAAGAAGGAAGTCTTCACAAGTTAGAAGAGGTGGGAAGAGAAAGACAGGTGAATCCTGCCTAGGTGCCATTCTTTCTTTTTCATTTAATGTCAGGAATAAGAAGAAAAAACCCGTTAAAAATCTTTGATTTTTGATTTTTTAAAAGCCAAACCAAGGAAAATTACAATTTTTCATACTGTTGATGAAATCCTAGATTTTTACTTTGGTGGATTTGTGCTGAAATGTCATTTGTGGGAATTGTTTTGTTTCTGATGAGATCTCAGTAGGCACTGAGAAAATTTCAAGTTGATTGTGGGGTGACCAATCCCTCTTGAGGTTCTGGTTATTTCTTTTGGTTTGTCCTGGTCTCTCCTTCCCAAATCCATCCTTGCTGATGCATTTTTCCATTCCTATTCCTGTTGCACTCAAAATTGCCAGCACCAAGGCCATTAAAATGCCCATGAGGCATTTCCTTCCTGGGTGGACTAGTTGGGTTAAGATATTTGTGAATCCCAGAGATGTCATCTCAGCCTGATTGAATTGCCTCCATTTCACACACTGTTGCTAGAAAACTTTTCATTTTTATGCTCAGAGTACTTGTCTCCACTTCTTCTATAAGGAAAGGCAGATTCTGGCACTGGGACATTCCATGTGGCCTGTGGAGGTTGGTCAGGTAGGCTGGATCTCTACTTGTGTTGACTGCAGAGTTAATTTTGGCTTTGCAACAACTGAAGTTCAGCTTTTTTACTGGTTTATTATTCCTTGGTACCTCAGATCTTGTTAAATAAATAAGTAAATAAATTAAAATGGCAGGATTCATAAGAGAAAGTTGGGAAGTATCCTGTCCAGGGATTCTCTTTCCTCCCTCAGTCCCATCTGTGTCCATGGGCCCAGGGAAAGGATCTGGTGTTCACCTAGTTCTGACAGATGAGTGCATGCTGTAACACCAGTATCATGCACCTCTGCAGTGGTCTTGGCAGAGTAATCTAAAAACCAAAGGATCTCTGGAGCTCTCTTCAGAGCTCTGTGAAAGCTTCTTCTGCATGGTGCCTATGCCATGACTTTGGAGATAAGACCTGGCCATCTCAAGACCAGGGTGTTCTGCAGAAATGTGGAGCCACCACCTTTTGTGGCACCATGATGTTCTAGACCAGCTCTGGGATGAAATATCCAAAATCCATCTGTAATGAGGTCTTTGAGACTCTCTTCTCCATGTGTTGCTGGCAGGAAGTTCCCACCTTCTGTGTGTACCTCCATTCCCTCAAGCAGGCATGTTGATTCCACATTCCTCTTGTTCTCGAGGGCAGGTTTTAAAATCCTGTCATAATTATTCACAAGCTTTGATTGGAGCCCACGCTCAGAATCACTATTTGCATCCAGGGAGGATCTGATTATAATTGCTGCAGAGAAGTTTGTTTGAGACTGATTCTGTGTCAGCTTGAAATTTCTTGATGATGCTCTTTGGGCATGAGAACTGTGCAGGGTCAAGGTCCAGAGAAGGGTAGTGGAAGGGACATGGGGTGTCAGGCTTGGGGATGGAAATTGCTTTTTCTTCAGAGAAGGTGGATATGGTAGGAATGCTGAGCTGGAGAAAGAGCAGAGCAGTAGAAACTGGAATTACCTGACTGGTCTTTGGGGCATCGCTGTCTTCTCCACCCTAAAGACTTGGAGGCAGCCTGTTTTCTTCAGGGTGGTTGATTTAAATCACCCATTTTAATCATGATTTAAATCAACAAGCAGGAAATCTTGATTTAAAAACCAGGTTTTAATCTTGTATTTTAAAGTTCATTTCCTAATGAAACGTGGCTTTTCATTGGTTGGCATAATTTGGTCCTATTTTTGGCAAAGCGAAAGGGGACGCGACACCCATACATATTTATTGGTGTGACTGTATAGCTCAATATATATCTGTTCTAACTTTTACGTCTTTTTATTACACTGAAGGGATGGAAAGCATGTAATTTCTGATATAATAGCCGTGGCTTTGTTTTTTACACTTGTCTCAAGCTATATGAGGACAAAAATTAAAATGCAATTAAAAATGCATGAAGAAAGCAGTTTAAAAGTTTGTTGTTGGTATTGCAGAGGGCTGGAACAAGCCTCTGCAGATAATCTACTCCATGTTTTGGCATTGAGGCAAGATCAATTACTCCTTTCCCCTCCATACAGGTGTTTGTTTAACCTTTCCATAGACGTCTCCAGTGAAAAATTCTGCAACTTCCCTGTATCTGTTCTAGGGAGATAGTTTCAAATCTTTTTAGATGTCTAAACTTAAGCTTTCATTGCTCCAAGTTAAATTATTTCTTCTTCTGTCACTGAACACAGAGAACAATCGACTGCTGTCTTAATAACCTGCAAGCTACTGGAAGATTGTTATGCCTCTGTGCCTTAGTCTTCTCCTTTTTTTTTTCTAGGCCGAATGAACCTAGTTCGTTTAACCTTTCCTTGCCAGCTCTTCCTAAAGCTGTGACTGTTTAATTTCTTCTCCTCCAGACTGCCCCCTGCTTTTTCATCTCTTTCTGCATCTGCAGTGAAATTACTTCGGGGGTGCTTCAAGAGGAGAAATTACTTGCCATGCCGTGTAGGCGAACTGTGGAACTCATTGCTGTGGGATACTGTGGATGCTAAAGATTAAATAGGTTTGGAAAGGGTTTAAACAAAGTAATGAAAGCTGTTCCTGAGCTGTGCATTGCTGGAAGGCCTTGGGAGATTGGGATAAACAAAGGGTAAAATTCTATGCTCTGTCTTAAGGTTTCATTGCTGGCTTTGTGAAGCTACCAACTCTGCTAGAGGTCATATTGCCATACACTGCCATGCATCCATGCTGTATTGGATGTACTGGGAGCTTGTCTCATTGCTGTGTTTCAGGGAAGTGCTGCAATGTGCCCATGTCTTCCCCCAGAGCTTGTCTTTCCAACCTTTCCAGCAGCTGCCTTCCAACTAACTGGAAAAACAGAGTCCAGCATGATGGGAATCAGAGGCTCAGAAAACCCGGATGGCAGCAAGGTGTGTATGAATTTCCTGGGATTTGAATGTTAACCAGATGCTGTTTGAGTAATGTTCTGCTCCTCTGACAAACAGAAGCATGGGGTGGTGCTGGTGACTTTGCTGGAGCACCACGGTGGTTAATGACACCCCAGCCAGGCTGCATGAGTCTGTAAACAGCTGTCAGGGAGCAGAAATCGCTCTCTTCTTCAGAACTACTGCATTCGACAGTTCCCCTTTCATCTCTTCAGAAAGTGCTGAAGTGTTTCTAGCTCCTCTTCAAAAGCAATTCTGCACTGCCCAGAGGGGGCTGTAATTCACATGGGGAGCCAGGAAAAAAATGATACTCCCCATCTCAGCAGATGTGTGTAAATCACGTAAATTCTGACTTCAGCTCCTCAGTGAGATTTAAATGTGAGGGTGGGAATGTGGTGACAAGGACTCTGTGGGTCAACAGCAGGATGAAGGTACACCAGGAAGCTATTACTTCTGGAAAGGCAGTGTTTGAGGGTAGCAATGCTTAGCTCTGGAGCATCTTCAGGGGTGGTTTAAAAGGTAATTGGAGTCTTGACTTTTCTGTTTGCCAAGCCTCATGACGCTCTGTGGTTTTTGTAAGAATACCCTGTTATTGGAGGTCTTTATAGAACAGTCTCTCTTTGTTCCCATCTGCTCTTGGGCTTCCAAATCCCTTTTTCCTTTTCAGTTCACCTTATGGAGAGGAACACTTTCTCAAAAGACTTTGCCTGATTTTAACTCTGCTGAGGCCACTGAAGCACAGCAAAGATTGGGTAGATTCACCATTCCTTGGGGGAGAATGAGGCCAATTCAACATTTAAAGGGAAAACTGGAATGTGGCTTTTGGTGGGCTGGGGATCATAGAATCCTAGTATAGTTTGGGTTGTAAGGGACCTTAGAGATCATCTTAGTTCCAGTGTGGGTGTGTGGAGGTGGAATTGGGCAGCAGTGAAACAGTGCTGATCGTGTTTCCACCGCCATGGCAGGGGGCCATGGGCAGAAAGGGGCCAGGGACAGCTGGGATGGGCAAAGCAAAAAGTTGCTCATCATCTCCCAAGTGATGGTCCCAAAATGTGTCAGGTGGATGTGTCTGAAAGGGACTCATGACAGTTATTGCGTCTCTTGCACCTCTTGAAAAAAATTTGTATGAAGAGATGTCTTTGTTTCAAGAAATAATAAAGCTGGGCAGCTTGCAAGCCGCGTGCTTGCCTTCTCCCTGGTGTTCCTGTGCTTGGCAGTGTCTTTGCTTTTGCAGAAGAAGTGTGGATTTGTTTTTTAACTCTTGCTGCTCTGTGAAAGAGAGCAGCCAGAGAATGAACAGTTTGGGATTTTGCAGGTAGGCAGGGGGTGGACACCAGTCCTCTTTAATCTTGGGTGCTGAAGGTCATCAGAGCTTTTTATATAGATCTTTATCTGTTGGCAACTTAATTAACTAATGGTCCCAGAAAGCTCTTACAGAACAATTGATTGTATTCACTTCAATATCGTTATCTCTGTCCTATTGGCACCCAGGCAGTTGTGCAGACTTTTTTGGGGTGGTGAAAGCTGGTCATGGCTTTCTTTCCCAACCCTGTTTTTTATCCATAGGTTTTTGGATTAAAGATTTAGCTTTAGAGAGAATTAAATCCTCTCTGTCTGTGGCTGTGTGGGGAGCACGTGGCTGCAGCTGTAGCAGCCTTAGAGTATGAATGGTGCAGGGCAAAGGAAACATGATCAGCATTGTTTCATTGCTGCCTTGTCTCACTGTCTGTGCTCCCCACCTGACCCGAGGACACACGTGAGAGCAATACAAGATATTCAGCCCCTCATCACATTGTATCTTGTCTTTGCCTCTGGCCTCAACTCAGGTCTTCTGGTTACTAGCTCTTGCAATTTTGCTGGTAGCCCTCCTGGTGATACATGTCATGTTGAACTCCCGTGTCGTGGGTACATGTGACAGAGAGAATCACAGCCCTTATTTTAATAAAGCTTAATTCCTCTGCCTCCATAAAAAATATCTATGTAAGAAGACACAGCTGAGCCCTCAGGTCTAGATATGAAAAGGTAGAGGGAAGATCTCCCCCCAGGCTGTGTGTGTGTGTATTTAAAATGCTTTCCCAGTGCAGGGGTGTGGACTCACAGGGGTTGTTTGATTCACTGAGACTTCTGTGACAGGGATTGCTGGGGTGAACTGGGATTTGATGAGAATTTAAGCTGGCTATGAAAAAAAAAAAAATATTACCTGAGTCCTCTTCCAACTTCATACTGAGTTGGATTTTGCATCATCTTTGCCAAGGTCAGAAGAAATTCATAATGGCAGCTACGGCCAGAACAAACAGCTTTAAGAATTGATGGAAGTCTTCCCCTTTTTCCCATCCCTCCAGCTTCCTTGGACACTTGGTTATTCCCCCTTCCACCTACCCTTTAACCCAGCAGCTCATCACCCTCCCTGTCAAGCACATCTTGGTACACCTGCCTATCCCCATTCCCATCCTAAGGCATCCATAGCCCTACTGGCATTGTGGCAGGCTCCTTTCTGGGGCTCAGGGTGGTTGGGTCAGCCTTTCCTGTGTGAGGTGCTCTTCAATAGAGGGAGCTACTTCTCTTTTTATTAAAACATTAGGCCAGCACTTATGGTGGCATCTCCATACAGATAAAACTGTGATCCTTCAGACCTGGAAGAGAGAACCATCCAGATGCTGGGACAACCAAATTTTACTTTCTTATATATTTGAGTCCCTTAGTGAGATCTTCTGGGCTGCTGGTGGCCGGGGAGATGATGCTGCTTTGTTTGAAACCCACAAAAGGTAATTTAATCAGTTTGGCTTCCTGTTGGCTGGGCAGGAGCACCCCAGAAATGTAATGGGCTGCTTTCACGGGCAGCAGCTCATGCTTGATATTTATAGAGAAATGGTGCTTTGAAAATACCCCATTTTTCAGCCTCTCCTGCTGTTCTCTAGCTAGGGCTGAGCCTCAATGTTAATAAGGGAAATGCAGACATTTCTTCACAGTAAAGACAAAAAAAACCCTCCCCTTTGCTTTCCTTCCCATCTTGTCAAGAGCACCCTGCTGTGCCCCTCCGCTTTCTTCCTATCTCACAGGGGGAATGGATTCTCTCTCAGTTGTACTCCTCACCAGAGCACTGGTTGCTGAGTGTGTCCATGCAGCCATACCATATCCCTTCTGTTGGCTTTTATTAGCAAGCAGAAAGCAAAGTGCAATGGTTTGGGGGGGAAAGGAGGGGTTTGGGAGACCTGAGGTTAAGTCTCAGTTGTGTTTTGGATTTACTGTATAGCTTTGAAAAAGTCATTTGTGTGCATCAGCTCTCTACCTGTAAGCATCAGTGTGGTCTGACTGACTTCTTCAGTATTAAATGGTAGTTATGTGTTGCTTTTAACCATATTCGATCCACAGAGGAAAAGAAGTGGGTGTTGAAGCAAGGGTCACTTTGAAGCTGAGCTTCAGCTGTTTGTGTTTCTCAGGTACTTTCAGTAATATGACCCATGCTTTATGTTACAGGCTGCAAATACTGCAGAAGGCTATTTTGAGCCCTGGTAGATTTAATTGAGATCCAGGCTCCTAGCAGTCCTTGCAAAATGAGCGTGACACTGTTGTTGTAGTGAAAAAATGGGTTTCTTAAGCTTTTTGGCTGTGCTTTGGATAGATATTTGTGGTCTGAGGTGTCACTGAAAGAACTGGGGCTCTGGCTCTGCAGGACTCTTCAGATGTGTCAGAATTCTGATTTCATTTTCTCTCTGGAAAATCACTGGCCATGTAAGAAACTCAGATGAGAAAATGCTTGGTTAAAAACTCAAGGGATGCTCCATGGCAAACCCATGGGAGGATCCATTTCCCAAGTCTCCTCCTGTCTGTAGGGGATGTTAGGAGATTCATTTATTCTGCTTGAAGCCTGCAGGTTTATAAACATAGGCTCTTCTCTTCAGCTGAGCTGAGAAGAACAATATTTTAATTCTTTTGGGACTGGAGCTGTCTGTCTCTATCATTCAGTTTAAGAGTGTAGCAGAGGGTAGGGGGGAAAGCCAGGGGAGCACCAAAAGGGTCTTGGTTTGTACTGGATTAGGAAAACCTGCATCATGGTGAGGATAGGTAAAAAATGCCACAATAAACTTGTGTTGCTGTAGCACAGAAGGATTAGCCCCATTAGAGCTCTTAGTGCAGCATCCCTGGTGTAGGTGTGTGGATGAGGATGGGCCTGAAGACATGACTGGGCTTTTAGGCTTAGCTAAACTAATTGGCTTTGGAAGGTGGGGGCAACAGGCAGCTTTCCCTGCGCTGTGGCAACACTCAAAAGAACATGGTGGCATTTCTGGGGCCTCTGAGTGTCACGGGTATGTTGAAGATGGCTTTGGGCTCATGGCTGAGAGATGCTATCACAGGGAAACCCTCAGTGTCTGAGAGGTTGCAGAGAAAACATGTGGGATGGCTTCTCTGTCTGTTTTCATTTTCCTGTGCCATACTGAGGAAGATTCAAATACTCCAGAGACCTGTTCTGAGGCCTCAGCTAGTCTGTAGCTGGTGGGGTCACTTTCACCCTGTGGGTGGATTGGAAGGCTTTCACTCCCTCCTGCACACAGATCGAAGGGTTCTGCTCCTTGGCTTGTGAGACAGAATGACTGTGGTTGCTGTGAGAGAGCAGGAAATCATCTCTGTAAAGCTGTCCAGAAAGCCTTGAATTCAGGTACAAGCCTCATGTTTATAGGAACATAAAAGGAGCCATGGAAACTAAATATGGGTCAGAGCATCCACAAATAGAAAAAACAGAGGGATTGCAGAGTTACACTAATTTCTCTGCCTTTCAATTTGATGTGGTGGTTTCAAACCTGCCTGGGGTCCTAGGCTCTGAAGGAGGCTTTGGGATCCATAGCAGTAAGGAATATTTTTGGGACGGAAACAGGCAGAAGACTTCATTTAAGTGCCTATTCCATAAGGGTCATGCTCAGTGGTAGGTAAGATGTGCTGGCTGTGACACTCCCATTGAGCCCCAAGGGAGATCAGGTACCTGGAGAGGAATGAAGAGCTTTACATGCATTGTTGATGTGGAACTTAAACTTTGCTTCCCTCTGTTCCCTTGTTTAGAGGATTACCCTATGGAGCTCTGCATGCCCTCCTGGGCCTGTCGCAATGATCCAGCTGCTCTGCAGTCCTCAGCTTCATCACGGGGAAACTTCTTCATCTAGCTGCTGCCAGCATGCTTTTGGCGACCCTGGGTGTCCTGTCAGCTGTTACAGGCCATTAAAGGATTTGTTTCCCGGTGTATGAAAAGGCTTAATTCAATTCTCATTCTCTCCTGGCATTCCTCAGAGGTGAGTGCGTCCCCTCAGCATGAATCCTCCAATGCCGCTAATTGACTTGAAAGTAGCTCGTGTCTCCTTGGAAATGTCACCCAGCCCTTTTCAAGTGCAATTCCAGGCAATCAGGATCAATATGTTTCTTTAGCTAAGGGTATTAGCACATGACTGACAGCCCTGCGGCATTAGCTTATTCATATGGACTTTCAGATGCTCATTTTTCTTCCCTGTCTCAGTTCCAGTCCCAGTAAGGAGAGCTTGGAGCAGTGCCATGCTCTGAGCTGCAGTTGTTCCCAGAGAACTGGTGGGTACTGGGCTGGCTCTCCCATACCTGCCCCAAATCCATGGGTTGCTCTCATTCCCTGTCTCTCAGGTGAAGTCAAACTGCATTGCCCCATCCCCTCGCTCATCACGTCGTGGCCTCGAGGTGTTCCAGGAAGGACGGGGCTGGATTTCTCTGCCCGTGATGACAGAAAAGGTGTCAGCATATTTTGGCAGCACCTTTGCACAGAGAATACTGTCAGTGTAGCTGTCCCTCCTCAGATCCCTGCCCCCTTGTGCTCACAGGGAGGCTGCAGTCAGCAGCAGAAGACTTCCCCTACTTTCCTCATAGTGTGGAAATTGTGGGGTGGTCCTGGTGCCCAAAACATTTGGTGTTTTCATTATGTCTTCCATCAATTGGACATTCTTCTGCTTCCTTGCCTCAAAAATGTTCATGAATTCATCTTCCCAGCACCCTGTGAGGAAGGACTGTGCTGCTCTCTTTGCTTAGAGATGGGGGTGAAAGCACTGGGAAGTGAAATTAGAGGAGCTTACAAAAACACTTGAGACAGTGAATTTAATCTGAGCCTAGGTGCCCTCTGCCTTCCTTGCCTCTCCTTTAATAAGGCTGCCACAGATGATGCATCCACTCTGCTCCCCTGGAGAGACCTCCCATCCCTTATGCACCCTAACTCTGCCTCTTTCCTTGGAAAGCAGAGAGGAACTCACCCCCTACTTTGGGAAACACTCAGAAGTCTTACAAGCAACAACTCAGGAACAGGTCATAGAATATTTCAAGTTTTCAAAGGCAGAAGCTGAGTTGCTGAGAGACCAAGAGCCATGTCCTAGGTGAGATGACATTTCTCAGGTTTAGTTCTTCTGGGTCCCTGCCACACTGCTAGCAAGCAGTGCTCCCAGCTCTCCAAGAGCTCCTCCCTGCCATGTTAGAGCTGCAGGGAAAATGAAGCTAGCTCCCAAGCAGCAAATATTGACATAGAGAAGGATGAGGTGTGCTGCACTGGAGTATTAGGAAAACTTTGAGGACTTCTCTGCCATGCTGTGACTTTGAGTGCAGGGCTGGTGATGGCACATCAGCTGCCCCCACCTGGGATTTGTAACTGCTGCCGAGGCAGAGGTGGGGAATCTGTCAGGGAGCTGCTGAGAGCACAATCCCCAAAGGCACATCAAGAGAGAAACAAGAAAGCCTGGAAGTTTTAATCTGTGAGTCTGCCTGGATACCTGCAGGTGTGCTGGCTTTCCATGCCCTCTGGAATTAGGCAGTAAGGAGTTAAGGTGCGTGCCCTGTGAGACAGCCAGAAGGAACGAGCGCATCCCAAACTCCGCAGTCAGAGGCAAAGCAACAATTATTAACGCCTCGTCGCTTAACGTGGCAGATCGCTTATGCCCCCAGTTATATTGTAAGTTCAATTCCAGAGCCCTAGGAGTTGTCAGTCAGCAGGACAATAGATCATGGCGACCTTAGCATCATGTCAAGGGACCTCACTTCATCAGGGATAATGAGCATCTCCCACCGGTTTCTTCCCATCATTCATTTGAGATCCAGAAGTTCATCATGCAAATGACAAACAGTGTTAATTTTCTGGAAATAATTCCTCCACATGTCCGCAGGATTCCAGTGCTCCTTGCCCAGGACAGTAAAATATGTTTGTCTTCCTCCCTATAATTCATCACTAGGCCCACAAATCTCCCCAAAATCTCTATAAACAAAGCAGGATGCAGAATGCAGAGGATAACAGTTCACTGCAAACATGTCTCCGGGTGCCTCTGTGCTCCACACAAGAAAAGGAGTGGTGGAAGAGGTCCAGAAGTTTCTTCTCATGTGAACTGTGTTTGACTGCATTTAGTCTTTCAAATACAGTGAGTGGGATGGTCTGAGCCAAGCCTCACACATGCAAAGTCATTGTGGGAGGAGAAACTCAGGAGGAATTTTTATGGGTTTGAAATTCAGGTCTGTCATTCTGGAAAGGTTTGATCTGGAGTGAAACCTCCTGCAAAATGTATCTGCATCACTAGGGGCCTCTCCAGGAGATCAATGCTTTATCATGGATCTGCATCATGCTGTGTTTTCTGATGAGTACTAAAGCAATTAGCCAGAGTTTGATTTCTCCAAGTATCTCTCAGCTTACTGGATTCCAGATCCAACCAAAAATACATGAAGAGCTGAATTTCAGGGAGATTTGGGGCACAGAGCACATGAAGTTTGAGTTTCGATTGGATGAATTTGAAGATATGATGCAGGAATTGGCTCCAGCCAGTGTATCTGGCTGGGAGTAGGGCAGACCCATGATGAGGCAGACAGAAGAATGACTGTATTTTTGACTCACACAAGAGGTCATCAGGCAGCTAGGACCTAAATCCAAGGAGAGTAGTGCAAATCCTGGAGTTCTTCCCATGTTCCAAGTAAAGTGCAGAAGAATTTGAGGGTACTCAGCTTGGCCTCAGGCTTGAAAAGCTTCTGTACTTGAGATCTCTTTGGTTGGATGTGTATAAATGTATGTATTGATTTATTTAGTTAGACATGGACAAAAACAAGGACATCCCAAAACTCTTCCTCCTCTGGCTGCTGAGAACACCGAACCATGTGCTCCTGCCTTACCTTGACAGCCATCAAGTGCTAGAGCCAGCCTGGGGGCTCAGTCCTGAGCTCCAGCATGGAAATGGCCTGACCTGGAGACACATTAAGGATGGAGCCACCAGCTCAGAGTGAGGCTTGTGTGTGCTGGAGGAGAGAGCATCCCAAGCTCTGGAAGGTCCTGTGAGGGCCCAGGGCCCCTCTTGCCATTGGCACAGGGGGCAGTGTGAGGTGGGTGTGTCATCTGACAGAGAGCAGGTAGGCATTGTGCTCTGCTCTTCTCTTCTGCTTCCCACCATGCTTAACAGGCCCAGCTTTGCTGTGGATTTTTCCTCTCCATTCGCCAGCTCCTGCCAGCCCTGTAAGCCGCTGCACCCGCTCCCTCCCTCACTGGCCTTTTCACACTGGAAGGGTTTTTTAAGGTCCCTCTAAGCAGCAGCTGCTGTGTGGCTTTTTGGTATTTTTGGTGTTTTTTATGATGGGCTGGAAATTAATTTCTTTTTCACTGGCGTTGGACTATCCATTCCCCACGTCACAGTGCAGAATGAGCTCATAACTCTCTTGACTGCCTCGTGGCTGAGTTATGGGGTCTTCTGCAGGGTAGCCCAAAGGGTTTAATTTAACAGTGGAATTTGGAGGAAAGCAATGGAGTTCTGACAACTGTCTAGTGCTTTTGCTGTCGGTGCACTTGGAAAATGTTCCTTAATATCTGACTGAAAGGTTCCTTGTTTTAAATTAAGCTCAGGACTTCTTGTCCTTTCCATAGATGGGGAAAGGTGGATGTTTTTTATTTTTTCCCTCCCTTCTCTTTTTGTTTGTCTAAAGATTGTAACCATGTCTCCATCCTCTTTAGACTGAGCATCACAAATGCTTTCCACCCTTCCTTGCCAACTGTCTCCTATAGATTTCCAGTCACTGTTGTCTGTCTCCCTTGGACTGTCTCCAATTGTTCACACCATCTGGAAGATCAGCATCCCAAACTGGACAACATGTTCCAGCTGAGCCTGTAACAGTGCGGAAGGCACGCGAGGGTAACTTGGACTCCTTGCACATGACATCTTCTCTGTGCTCTGATCCTGGCTGCCCTTGGCATGATCTTCAACCTATTTTGGGGCAAGTGGGGTGAGGTGCTCTGGTTGCTGTCTGGGCCTCTTGTGGTGGTCTCCTTGTCACCACACACGGACACTAATAAAGCCATGTGCCATAGGAACCTGTGTCTCGGATCAGGGATGCTCGGATAAGCTAATGTGAAAGGACAAAAGATGCCTACTGCTTGCAGGAGCTGGAGCTCGTTAACCCCCCTGCAGATGCTCCTCCATGTACTTTCCTTCACGAGACTATTCACAGGCTGCTTTAATGTGCCTGATAATGGTGAAATTGGTGGAGTTGTGTCCACTGGAGCGCTCTTCTCACAGAACTGTGGAGCAGCCATGGGAAAAGAAATAAAGTCCTTGGTTTTTCCTCATCCCTAGCTTTGCTTTTTGTAATTTCCCCTTACAACCATCAGCAGACTGCACGTTTTTTTAAGGCCCAGCTCATTTTTTGTCCCCTTAATAACATCTTAAGGGTACTGTCCCATGGCTTTGTCTCTCTCAAAGCAGCACCTAATCCTGTAGTATTTGCTCAGCAGAATGGTCCCTGGTTTTTCTGGACTTGGATGGAGGACATGGTATGGATCCAAGTGCAGTTCAGGAGCTGGGCTCTTGCATGAGGGTGATTATAAACTAACAGAATTTGTTATGTTGGAAAAGACCTCTTAGGTCACCAAGTCCAACCATTAACCCAACAGTACAAAGCCCCCAAGTGTCTTGTAGACTAAACTGCGTCCCCAGGTGCCACATCCACAGGTTTTTTGAACACATCTAAGGATGGTGATTCCATCGCTTTCCTCATTTGTCTGTTCCAGTGCTTGAACACCCTTTCAGTGAAGAAATTTCTCCTAATATCCAATCTACACCTCCCTTGGCACAGCTTGAGGCCACTTCCTCTTGTCCCATCCTTATTCCCTGGGGGCAGAGCTTGACCCCCTACCTTGCCACAGCCTCCTGTTGGGGAATTGTGGAGAGTGAGAAGATTCCCCAACCCAGGGCTCTTTCTCCAGGTTAAAGAACCCCAGCTCCCTCAGCTGCTCCGCATTGGTCTTGTTCCTCCTTCTTGACTTCGGGGTGTGGAGAGCAAAGCTGAGGCATTGCTTGTGAAGCAGGATGGCAAATAAGAGTCATGAACAAGAGAGAATTTGTTATGGTTGCTTTTAGGCCAAACTGGCTGGAGGTGAAAGGATGGGTGTGTCCAGCCAGCAGCTGGAAAAGCTGAGTAGGAGCCCTGAACCTCCTGAGGGAAGGAGGGACTGAGATCCTTGGGTTGTTCTCCTCCTGCTCAGAACTGGGCACAGATCTGACACACCCTGGAGACCTTACAGCATTCTAGCAGTAGGGATGGAAATGCAGATGTATTGTGAAGGTCTGGAGTTACAACTCTTCAGGTGATACTTGTGTAACACCTGTCTCAGTGGAAATGACCAGAGAACCTGAGAAATCCCTCTTGTTTCTGAGGAGTTCACCCCAGATGGGTAAGGAAACCAGGATAACTGGCTTGCCTTGCCTTTAGCAGTGTATTTGAGGAAATAATCTATTTTTGGCACTGCTTGGGCACCACAAGTTCTGTGGGACAGCCCCTGTCTCAACCTCAAACTCATCTCCTGGAGTCAGGTGTTTAGATGAGACTCTTTTTCATCTAAGTGCTTTTTGTTTTGCTTTCTAATCTGTGGAGGGAAGCTGGCAGATGTCATCTTTAAAGGTGAGGAAAATTGAGCCAACATTTTGTATTCCAGAAATCTCATTATTTTCCAACTAATATACTGATTTTGGTTGTTTGGGGTTTGGCAGTGGTGCAAGGGTCATTGCTGAACGAAGCAGAAGCAGGCCCATCCTGGAGAAGCCTGCCTGGGTAAAATACACATTTTCTAAGAGTGGAAAACATGAATTCTCTGGATCATGTCAAGGAATGAGGCCTTGTGGGTAATTTCCTTTTGGCTCTGACTTGATGAAAGCTTTTATAAAAGGAAAAAGTGTGTTTTAAGAAGTTACTTGATACTTATCTGTCCGGAGTGTTTTTCCCAGGCTGGATTTGGGGAGGGATTATCTCAGATTTTCATTTAGTTCTGAAATCCTGGGTATTGGTTTTATAAACTAAAACCCCTTTGCAGCAGGTTGCTTGTTCTGTCTTGTTGTTTTAGCTTGATGCCTAGGAAGGAATTTAAATTTCCTGAACGGATGGACCCTGCGCCTCACCGGGGTAAATCAGCATCGTTCAAATATTTAAAGGCAGATGCATCAATACTGGCAGCTGAGGATCTGGCTTACTTTGATTAAAATCTGATCAAGATTACTCAGTCCTGCCAAGGGACTTGGATTACTAGTCTATAAAAAGAAGAGGAGGAGAGGAGAGGACATTAAATATAAAAATAATCCAATGAAGGACGTTAAGCTAAACTCACTGCAAATTGAACAATAATGAAAACATCCTCCTTAAGCAGGTGGAGGGCAGCAGGGCTTGCAGGCAAGAAGGAGGCTTGGATTGGAGGTGGGGTTGAGGTAGAAATAATGCCCTGGGGTTTCTCATGGGCATGGCCTCATCTTTTAAAGGCAGATTTTTTTTCAAAGGCAGGCCTTGCTCATTAAAAAAAACCCCAAGGAAGTGTTGCGGGAGGAGATGTGGGTGACAAATCCTTTGGAAAATCCTTGCCTCTGCTTCCTCAAGAGACCTGGGCTAGTGCCAAATCTCACTAGCAAAGAGGTGATTGAAGCTGAGGAACAGAAAATCAACTCTCTCACAGATTGTAGAATGTGAAATGTGCTTTTGTCTTTAGGGCTTCTTACAGGGGTTGAATTTCAACTCTTCCTTTCCATCACAGCATTTTTTTCACCCTGGTTTTTCATTACTTTTTAAATGTAAAGCATACTCAAGGAATGTTATTATGCCATGGGATTAGGCTTGATAGCCAGTGACTGATGGGGACACTGCACCAAGCTCATTGCTTGCTGAGCCGTTTCAGGAGTCTGTCCAACCATTTGGCACGTGTCTAGATTTCCCAAGATTTCTTATGCTTATGGTCTCTAAATCCTGGTCTAATGGAAAGTGTCCCTGCCCATGGCATAGGCTTGAAACTAGATGATCTTTAAGATCCCTTTCAACCCAAACCATGATTCCCTGTGCTCCTATGAAGTGCTGTAGCTATTAGTAGTAGGTCAGGAACACTTGGGTCCTAAACTTGTTGGTTTTTGAAGCCTCCAAATCCCACTGAGGTCAGCAGATTTTCCCCCTCTCTTTATGGAGCATGCTGGCTAGCTGGAATGGGAAGGATCATCCCTTGGAGATCTCTGTAGAAGACGTGGGTAGAAGGAGATCTATGGAGGTTGCAGGACTTGAGTGTCCTTTTGACAGGCCACAGTGAGGACGATGCATGGAGAGCTGGCTGGTCTGAGACTGGAAGATGCTTTGACTGTGTCAGAGGACTCTGGGAGCCTGGAGAGTGGGGCTGAGTGGCCTTAAAATAATCATAGAATCCTCGAATGGTTCAGGTTGGAAGGGTCCTTATAAGATCTTGTTCCAAACTCCCTGCCAAGGGTGGGGGAGGTGACTTAAAGTGACACATCTCAGATTGCTGGAGGGAAGGCGACAGGGTGGCTGTGGGACCTCCTGGGCAATTATATACATGGGTGGTCAGTGACATCGCCTGGATGCCCCAGCAGTGATGCCAGTCTGTCCCATTTTCTTTAATCAGAATGAGGGTCGGATGAGGATAAGATTGTGTTTTAATAAATATTTGTTAGCAAGTGCCTTCCCCTCCCCGCTCCCCTCTAATATTGTTCATTCTCCCTGCAGGAACACGTGCGTCGTTCAGCTTCTGTTGCTCCATGTGTCGTGCTCCATTACTCCATCTCACTCGCAGCCACAGAGCAGGAGGAACACTGCCAAGGCTTTTGCTGGGAATTTGCTCTGGTCCTGCTACTTCCCTGGTGGTGCTCAACTGATGTGGTTTGTTTGCAGGGGGAATAAAATGCTCAACTGTCAGCTCCTGAATGGCCTGTCAGAGACCAAGGCAAGGACCAGCCCCTCCTTCAGCTCTGTGTTACACAGCCATGGTGAGTTTTGGGCCGTGACTTTTGGGAGAGAAAAGTTGCTAAGCGATAAACGTGACCTTCTCGCCTGTTTTAAAAGGTGTGAGACTTTGCTTAAGGCATCCTTAGGATAAAGGTTCTTCCCCCACAACCTTTCTCGGGTGCAAAAACAGGGTCTCCAAGTGGCCGTGATACCCTGTGAAGAGACAGCCCCGTCTGAGGTGTGATTGTATTCTCACAGGGTGTGAAACAGTATTTAAAAACGTTGATAACTGAAATGCAGTGGTGAAGATGTTTTTCAAACCCTTGCTTTCTTGCTGGAAACAACATTATCCTTACCCAGACTAAGTGGCTGCAGGGAAGGTGGAGCTGCAGTGGTGCCTGGGCCGTGCCTTGGTTAACTTAAGGCTGAACTTCTGATGACTCAGAAGGGATCCCAGCAGCCCCTCAGCTGTTTGCAGGTCTAAGGATCAGTGGTACTGTGCTTATCAACCAGCACTGCATTGAGCAGGGCTGGGACCAAAAGCCTCCTCAGTCTGAAACTGCCTATAAAATGAAGCAGCTGAGGGTTCCCAAGTGTCAGGTTTGCACTCACAGGCAAAAGGTAGATGCTTATTATTTAATAAGAACGTTCTTGCTGCTTGCTTCAGTTTCTTTCAGGCCATGGGAGAGACAGGGGAAATTTGAACCATCTGATGCACATTAGTAATGAGAGATTAATGTTGTGCATGAACAGGGGCTTTATTACTACAGGAGCTGTAATATCTCATACTTTCTGAGTATCTTATACATTCTGATTTATAATTCCTTCCTGATCTGGAGTCTTTGGCCAAACATCTTTGTACACAAAGCCTGAAGAATATTTGATGGGAAAGCCCCTTTTTTCATGGGACATGCCTGCAAACCTCTGCTGCCAGGTTACAGCAGCTTCAGAGCATTTGGCCACCAGAGTGGGCAGAATGACACGGGATTGGTAAGCAGTGGTCAGTAGTTTGTGTAGCTCCACAATCCACACCTGTGCCTGCAGAATCCTGGCCTGCAGAGCCGCTGTGCTCACTCAAGAGGTGTTTCACCTCAGCTCTGGCTCTTCAGGTTGTTCTCTGAGCTGTGCTTAAACCCTCTGTCCCACCTGGATTTCTTCTCTCCAAGAGCTGGACAGGGCAGCTGCCCACGCTCAGTTGTAGCACCCTTCCTTCTTGCCTTTTTTCCCTGAGAAAAGAGGGTTAATGTGGTTTTGGCTCCTTTTTGCCCACCCCTAATAGCTTTCCACCCTGATGGCTGATTGCAGCTCTGTATGTCAGAGACCTTAAAGATAACGAGTTCCCACCAGCTTGATATAAATAGCTGGCCAGGGAGAAGACTTTTATCTTTGCCCCTCTCTGCCAAAGGAGTTCAATCCTTATCAGTGCAAGAGCATCTGTGTGTGAGAGAATGAGGAACAGAATGTCATGAATGCCTCTGGGGAAAACTGTTCTTGGAGACAGTACCCTACTGCATCCTGCAGAATCCCACTGGGATATGTAGCTCCATGGGAAATGGAAGTATTGCTGGCCCTGCTAGGGGCTGAGCACTGTCTGAGGCTTTCTGTTGATTAATTTCCCTGCATCCTTTCATCAGAGACTAGAGGAAGTGATGTGTGTGGTGTTGCCAGCCCAACTTTGAGCAGGAAGCACAGGGACAGGAGCCTGGTACTGGAGCAGAGGATTGCAGCCTGCTTCCCAGGGGGATGAGGCTGTTTTAGCCTCTGGCTGGTTGGTGGGGCATCTTTCTCCTCCAGCAGCACTTGTTTTCCCTGGGGAATAGCTCCTCTTTCTAGGATGGTCCTCCAGCTCATCACCCAGCTCCCTTCCTGCCCTCTTTGCCTTTTGCAGAAAGCTGTTTAATCAAGGGTGTATCAAAATCCATCTGTCTACACTGGTGTCAACAACTTGGCTTCAGGGACATTTTAAATCATTTTCTAACTGAATTCTGTAATGGATTTTATTGCTGAGAGAATGGAAAGCAGGGCAGCAAAGGTGTTTTAATTACATCTGATTGTGGCATCTTGCAGACTTGCCCTGTCAGTTGTTCTGGCACAGCATCATTTAGAGCCTGCTTTTTCCAGCATGGGCACATTAGCTGGAGAGGGGTTACTGATCACAGAGGAAATCATTGATATTTTACTATTGACATTATCTTGGAGCTGTGTCTTCTTTTTCTACCTAGCTTTTGTGGCATCAACTTCTCCTGCTTTAGAGGATTCCAGTCCTGTATCATGTCATTTGGGGGCAGTGAAAACCAATCACCTACCCTCTTATTGTATGGGCATCATATTGCAGTGGGGCAGAAGTGCTTTGCTTGCTCTGAAGAGAAGCTGTGTTGCTGCAAGGGGGATGTCTCTCTGATCCCTTTCCCCAGCTCACATCTTGGTTTCACAGCCTGTTAACATACAAACAGCTTCCCTTTTTCTGGGTCCAGCAGGGGAAGATTGAAATGCTGTCTACAGTAAGACTATTTGGGGAAAGAAGGAGGGAATGTGACAGGGAAAGGCTGAGGGTCTCACTAGGCTGAAAGACCTTTGTCAGACCCATGGGATGGGATCAGCAGGTGGAGTAAGTCCTGGACAGGCAGGGGTGTAGTAGATGCAATAAAGCACATTTTTGGAAGTGCCTGCTCACCACACAAGAGGAACTCCAGCTGGGTACATGTGGGAATGCCAAGAACTATTGTATCTGTACACATTTAAGGTGTATTTTCACTGACACTCAGAGCTCATGGTCTCTGCAATGATGCCTGTTTTCTGGAGCATTCAGCAGGTAGCAGCTGCCAGTGCCCATACTTTGACTTGCCATTTAAAACTGCTCAACAGGCAGGAACTGTTTGAATCTAACCTGGGGTCCGGAGGAATGAGAGTCCGGGGAGGAGGAGGGCAGAGCTGATGTCATTTTTCTACATGACTGTTAATATTGCTTGCATTCTTTCCAAAGCTTTTGGCTGTGATTTAATAGGTAGCTCAATCCTCAATATCCACAATTTTTCAATGTTGGAATGTGTCTGTGTTCCTGACAACACTCATCTGTGTCATTTCCTCCTCTTCATAGTTGTAACCTCAGCTGCAGATGAGAAGTGCTTTGTTTGTGACTCCTGGGTGCTCTGTGCTCAATACATCTCCCGACAGATGCAGGGCAAACTCCGCTCCTCCCGTCTGGCCTGGGTTGCAATGATGGATTAAGTAGGTAAGTAATAGAGTGGTAATGAGATAACCACTGACATCAAGCATTAATGTGGGAATAAATGAAGTTACCACCAGAACTAATGGCCTGAACTATCACTGGGTTGTAATTAATGAGTGTGGTGGCTGAGATTTACAAGGATATTTTAGGATGCTCCTTGCATGCAGCTTTGGGTTTTATGGCTTGGTTGCAGAAAAATCAGTTAATGCCAAGAACTTAATGAATGGGCAGAAGCTGTTCTTTGTCAGTTTGAAGTGCCCTTCTTGTGGAAGAGGCCGGAATGGCACATGTGGAATATCTGCCTTTTCATTACTTCAGGAACTGGAGGAGGGTAGGATGCTGTAGCCTCTTGGTCTCTCAACCTCTCAGTGCGAGGTATCTTGCAGCTCTTGTTTCTTCTGTTTTATTAGGTCAGAGTAGGAGGAGTCCTGGTGGAAGCAGGGCATCTGAAGTGAATCTATGGACAAGTTCACTTGTATGTAGAAGAGATTGCCATTGATGTGGATTCTCCACCCAGGACCTCTGAACTGAGCAATGACAAGCTGCCCTCTTCTGCCCCATCTATGGACAAGTTCACTTGTATGTAGAAGAGATTGCCATTGATGTGGGTTCTCCACCCAGGACCTCTGAACTGAGCAATGACAAGCTGCCCTCTTCTGCCCCATGAAGGTGGGACTTCTGGTTTCTTCTTCAGGTCTTCTCCTTCTTGCTGCTCTAATGTCCATGTGATTCAACTGCCTGTACCTCACACAGGAGTTTCCTGGAGCAGGAAATGAGGTGTCCATGCCCAGAGGGCTTTGTCTGGAGACCCAGCCCTCCCTGCTCCCGCAGCTTTCTCGGCGTGTGACCCTGCTTAACGCTTCTCAGACATGTAAGAAGCATTTCAGAGGTGGTTGCTAGGCTGTTGCAGGAAACACAGCAGAGCAGCCAAAATTCTTCATGATAATTGGTGGGAATACTTGAGCCACCTCACTGCTGCCTTCCTCATCTTTCAATGGCAACCCTCCCTCTACAGCAGCCCAGGTGCTTGTGGTTGGAAGACAGAGTCCTCTGTCTTCCAAATCACCCCTTGGAGCATGGAGGGAACATCTGTACTTTTAAAGTATGGGCATCATGTGATACAACAAATAACTTCACTTGCTCTAAACATACTCTTTTTTTATGCTGGCAGAAACAGAAGACTTTGGAAACATGCCTGAATCAGACCCTTGCATTTCTTTGGTGGAAAGAGCTGTTACCTTGTTTTTTAATGGGGAGAGAAAGGTGCAGAAAGACCTGAGTGTTTCTTTTCCTTCCCATGGTCTGAGCCACCACACCTCTCTGTGCTGGAGAGAGGAGTGAGAACACACTCAGCATCTGGTGAGCAAAAGGAAAGACAATCTTTTTCTTTCTGGCAAAGATAGCCTGGATGGAGCTGTGATGTCTCCTACAGGAAGCCAGGATGGTGGCTGGAAGGAACAGAGATAAGAGAGAGCAGAAAGGAGAGAAAGAGAGAGAGGTCAGGCACTGCCTCATCCTCATTTCTGTTCCCTGCTGTACACAAGGGTGTGTGGGACACAAGACAAGATGAACAGGGAAACTGCCTGTTGGGTGAAGCCCAGCTCTGCCAGCATGGGCAGAGTTGGGCATTGCAGAGCAGAGGCATCTTCCTGCTCCCCACTTCTCTGAAACATTTTCCATGCATGTTCTAGTACCATTGTTTTTTCCCAGACCTGTTTTACAGGCATTTTTAATGATTCCAAGGGAAAATGAGACTCAACTGGCCACTAGCAAACCCAGCCCATAGCTGCCCAGACCTGGGGAGGTTGCCACTTTGTCTGGAAGCATTGCTTATCCTTGGTGCAAGCTCTGTAGTTCCCTTCAATGTTGAAAAGGAGGAGGAAGAAATTTCCATCAGGCTCAGAAAGTTCCTTTCCATGCTGAACAGGAGGAAGAAATTTCCACTTGCTGGGCCAGCACAAGCCAAGACCCAAACTGAACAAAGAATGGGGAGTGTATTCAGGGATATGTAAATCCTCCTCCCCCAGCCTTGGGGAGTTTATTGCCCTCCATGAAGTACACAGTGTGGCTGTCATTCCTGAGCAGCCCAGGCAGGCTGTTAAATGACAAGGGAAAATTACCCAGTCTGTTCTCCAGAAGGCAAGTGAGTAGGAATTTTCCTCCAAATGGTTCAGGACAAAGTTAATGTAGGGAAAGCCATTAAAATTAATGCTGGTAAACAAGAATAAAAAACAGCAGGGTTGTAACAAAATTTGGACCAGATTGGGTTTCCCAGCTGTCGTGCTGCACACTGTCTTAAAGGCAGGGGGCAGAGGGAGGGAGTAAGCTGAGTTCAGAAAAGTCTTGCTGGAGAGGGCTGTGGGGACTGGGGCATCTGGGCTCATTTGGCACCAACTTTATGGTCCAGCCCTCTAATCCCCTCAGGCTGGCTGTCTTTTTCTGGGAAGCAGTGATGCTGTTTTTTTCCGATGGTCATTACATGTTTTATATATTCTTGTTATTCACCTGCTCTTCTCCAGAGGCTGCCCTCCCCATTCAAGCCCTGCTTTAGGGCTCTGGCAATGTGTCCACTTGGTTGCTGGCTGCAGGTGTTTTGTGTGAGCTGGTTTGGGAGCAGATCTTGGGCTGTTGGGGCAGTGACTTGCTCCAAAAAACATCCTAAGTTCAGATGGGAAAGGTGTAACAAGGCACAGCTGTGTGTTACTACTCTCTTCTAGGTAAGCAGATTTCTCCAACCCCTCAGCGTGCTAACACGAGCCAGGCAACTTCTCCAGAATGCCTGGCACTAGATGTTCAGCTGACTTGACACACTTTGGAGTAAGTCAAATCTAGTACAACCAATCCAAAATTTCTAGCCCCAGAATAGAAGTAATGCCCCATATTTTCAGGTCACTGGTGGTGGTGATGGTACTGGTGAGAAGGAAGAGGTACAACAGCAGTCAGCGACTTTCTTGCAGTGTCTGAGGGAGATGGATTGTATGTTTGGAAAAAAGAAGGCAAGAGTCTGAGCACCTTCAGCACAGATGCTGACATCCATA
The DNA here is from genome assembly GCF_024509145.1 of Vidua macroura. NCBI lineage: Eukaryota > Metazoa > Chordata > Aves > Passeriformes > Viduidae > Vidua > Vidua macroura. The sequence goes on from NC_071579.1 coordinate 5,454,737, forward strand.
GAAAACTTTCCTCTCCACAAGTCAGTGAAAACAACAGCAGAAATATCCTTTAATTCCTCAAAAAATATCATATCCCTTGTATACCTTCCTAATGAGGCTGTGTTTGTTCAGAGTTCAATGGTTTTGATGGTCCTGTCCTGGATGGTCAGGTTTTGCAGGTTGGGTGGCTTCTGAAATCTCCACGCAGCAATTCACAGAGCCAAGTGAAGCTGCTGAGATAAGGAGCTGTGATGCCTCCAGCCCAGTGCAGGGAACTAGAGCTGGATGTCTGAAATTATTCTCTGCGAAGAGAAGGAGGAGAGTTTGGACAGGTCACACCTCTTGCTGGAACAGAAAGCAGTGTGGAGAGAGGCTCAACACACAAGTCTTCTTTTGGAGCCCTGTGGGAATCCACAGGTTGCCTCTGTGGGGAGGCATCAGCCCCTTTTCACCAGTCAAGCTGCTGTCAGGTTGGTGTCTCAGAGGTGGAGAGCTTTCTTTTGTTTTTCATGAGACATCACCAAAGAATCGGGGTGACAGAATTATTTGTGTGGAAGTAACTATATGAACCATTTTTTTTTTAAATTTGGATTATTTGAAAACTAAAACTGTTCATGGGTTTTAAAATTCATGTCCCCTCCAGGTTGCTTTACTTTGTTTTGTTTCTTATTCCCTCTCCCTTATTCCTCAGAGGGAACCATCCAAACCTACACAGTGTGTTACTTCTTCAAGAAATGCAATAGTTTTGCAGGCAAACCTAGGCTGGAAATGCTGCTGGTGATTCATTTGTCTTAGAAATGTAAAAAGGCTTGGATGGAACAGAAACCAGACTGGTTCAGGGAGAGTTTTCTTGCGTGTGAAGATCCACTTCAGCGGGGGAGTTCTTTTTTATTGGAAAAAGAAGTTTTTATAGGCTTTGTCTGAGAGACTTGGGCTCCAGCCATTCTTCTGTTGCAGCTTTTTGTATGATACCAAGATCTGGGGCCTGGCTATCCCAATTCCTGCTTCCCACGTCTGCTGCATTGCAGAGTTCCATGATTCCAGTGCCAGTTCCACGATTCCTTTGTTCTTTAGGGTCACTGCTTCTGCAGGGTGGGATGGATATGATGCCATTTTTTGCCTTGATTATACTTTGTCACACAGGTCCTTCCCTAACACAAGTATCATATGTATGCACTGCTGTGTCTTGAGGGCAGCAGGCATCTCCTGCTATCACATGGTGAGGGGTCTAGGCCCTACATTCGTCTTTAGGGTCTGCTCAAGCTTCTCCTCACCAAGAACCTCTTTCTGAAGTTTCTCAGCATCCACCAAGGTTCACAGCCAGGCACCAGGAAGGGAGATTGATGGCTGGTAACCACCACAAGTCCCCTGCAGAATACCTTTTTTGGCCTCCGGTTTCCCCATCTATAAGTCAAACATTTTTAAACAGTGTGCTCTTTGAGACACGGCTTTCTGTTCCCTCAGACAACAATGACTTGTGGAAAACCTCCAGGTAGTGGCTGAAATCAGATGAGCTGACATGTCACACACCAAGAGTAATCCCAGTTTGTGTGGGCTGTTCTTAACATCTCCATGGATGTCCCAGAGTTAGCTTGATTGGAGGCAAGGAGTACCATGGAAACAGGACTGGGTAGAGAGGCTTGAGCAGTGGGGAGGCTTTGCAGGGGTCAGGAGTGGTGGCAAGTGCCAGTCTGTCTGGAAACACAGCAAGAAGTGGGCTGGATAGAGGAGATCACCGCTCCTTTAATGACTGCTGTGAGAGCTGCTACCTCTGCTGCCTAATGCTGGCCAGATCCATGGTGTGGCTGCTCATCTCCAGTTCTCTGTGCCTCACATGCTGTTTTTCCTATAAATAGTCCGGTGGGAAGCGGAGCACGGAGCCACCACAGATGGCCCCCAGTTACATGTGCAGTAATGTGTGAGATCCCAGAGAGGAGCTGTCAATACTTTGCCTCGAGCCACCCATGAAACTTCATTAAAAATGATGTCCTTTTCCTTCACCCCTGTCACCCCCTCGCTTCCCACTCCGACTCGCCTGCGTTCAGGCACCCTTATTAAACCCTTATTAAACATGCACTTCTAAGCAAGGAGCGCTGACTTTCCCTTAATTGAGGCATAATAATTAGAGCATTAACACATTAGGAGGGTGAGACAGCATGTTTAGCTTTTGTGATTAATTATCTGAGGATTGTAATAAGTTGTTAAGACATTAATTACTCTGGCATGTTTATTGCTCTTTATTGCAGAACAGACACTTGGTAGCAGCAAGTGCTGGCTCGTCTGGAAATAGAGTGAGAAGTGGTCTGATGGGAGCAGACCACCTACTCATCCTCCAAACAGTGAGCTGCTGCTGGTGGCAACAAGGTGGGGAAATCCCCCTGGCTGTGCCTTGGTGACCAAATAGGTTTTATTTCTCACAGATGCATATAGAAATAGTACCCGAGTCCCTTAGGACAGTCGAGGACCTGGAAAGTCCTTTCTGATCTTTTCATCTGGATTTTTCTCCTCTTTCAAATGAAGTGTTTCCTTCCTGATGCTTTGAGCTCCTCTTGATTTGGATCATTGTGTTTCCAAGTTTGATTAGCATGGCTCAGTCTCTGTCTGGATCTCACCAGGAAGACTGTCTGTATTAAAGACAGGCTGAAGTTTGGAGCATCAGCAGAGGCCAAGGAATGAATCAGGAGTCCACTGGCCTCCCTCACCCTGCCACTGGATGAGTTTTCCTTTGGAGTTTGGGGAAGTAGGTTAGAGGAGGGGCTGGACAGGTTTGGACTTTGGGGAGGTAGGTTAGGGGCTGGACAGATTTGGACTGCAGTAGCCTCCTGTTTGCACAGTAAGCTCCTCTGTGTCCCCTAAACAGCTCCATGTGGGTCTGTCAGGCTGGGACTGATGGCAGAGTTCAGGCCTGGAGGATGAGTGGTTCTTGTGTGTTCCTGAAACTCTGAGAGAGAACGCAGCATCATAAAAAGACATGTCATCAAATCAGCAGGATGACGTGGTGGACCTGTTCCCAGTCTCCTGCTCTTCCCATGAAATACTCATGCTGATGGACCCTCCCTGCCCAACCTCTGCTTGCAGTTACCTGGCTGGGAGGAACACGGGAGACGTGATGGCAGCCCCAACACCTGTAACAGATAAAGAAATTTGGGAATATTATGTAAAACAAGAGGGTGGGGAAGCCATAGGAGCAGTGTGTTGATATCAATTTCTTTTGGGGCCCCTGGAACCCAATGTTTCCTGTCTCTAGGCTGTTCTGTATCCTCATGTTATCGCAACACTTGCCTGTGTCTGATGGATGCATGGGGCAGGCAGGAAGGGGGCTCTGTTGCCTCTTTTTAGAGTTAAAGCACAAGATGTTCATGACAAGTCTTTGTCCTTCCAGGACTGTCCCAGTGGTCATTTTCCCTGTGGCTTCCACCAGCTCAAGCCAGTGTCACTGCCACTCAGTTGTGTGAATGGCTGTGGAGGAAAATTCCCTTCCCTGTGCATAATCTGGGATCTGTCTTGTGTCAGCTGAATGTGATTTGCTGCCTTCAGCCCCTCAGAGCCTGGTGTGGCTCTCGCTAGCCCAGCCTGGGACTGGCATTCACTGTCAGCGACCTGCTCTCTGCATTCAGAGCGTGGGATGTGCCAGCCTGGCATTCCCTGCTCCACCCTGGGGACAAGGCAGGTCATGACTTATGCATTTTATCATTACAAAGAGAATTTCCTCTAGATGTGTGCAATAAGCAGTGCTGCTGACCTGTGATCCTGGAACTGAGCAGCATTAATGACTCCCCTTTGCAGGTAATAAGCAGCAAATGTACACATTTTGGGGAAATCTGAATATTTTTTTCTCTTTTTAAAACTGCTGTCTTCCTAGGCCAGACTTAATTAGCAGACCTCATTATTTCCTGAAATGTAACTTGACTTCTATTGAATGAGAATTGTTCAGTGGATGGGAAGCAGCAGAACAGTGCTGCAATATTCATATTGTTTTAATTGCAACATTAACATTTCATGCCGCTCTTGGCACACTTTCAGGTGCGGCCCTTCAGCTCAGTGAAACACTGTGAAAGGTTGGATCAGAACAATTAGGATAGAGTGACTAGATTTCTGGATTTTTTTTTTCCCCCTTCTATTATAATGAACACAAGCTTGACTTCAGTCCCCATCCATCCTTTTGTTGGGCAGAACAAGGAGTCACCACCCCTGGAGTGTAAATCTGTAAATCCTTTTTTTTTTTTTTTTTTTTTTTTTTTAGTAAAGGATGTGCTGTAGCACATGTTTAAATTGTCTTTTTGTGGAGCTGAAGCCCCACAGGTACAAGTGATACGTGATCCACCAGGCTGAAGGTGCCTCCTGGGACTTGACCTTTACCAGGTGAATCAGAGAAGTCCCAAAATGTGTCTGGCCTGCTGGGATAGTGTCACAAATGAGCTGGAGGGAAAAAGGTTATTTCTCACTTCTCAGTTTCTGCCAGGGCTCTGGAATGCCTGAAGCTGGAGATGACACTCGGAACAGGTAGGGACTGGGTTACCAGTGCAGATCCTAAATGAGCACAGGGATCACCCTGCTGTATCCCCAAACTGCATGCAAGGCTGGGCTTTCTGACAGAGGGGTCAGGCAGCACTGAAATGCTGGGCTCAGCCCTAGCAAGGCTGTATCACACTGGGGATGTGAGAACATTAATTGACTCTAAGGGAGAACAAGGAGGTTGCTGTATCCCCTTCAGAAGGAAGAAGAAGAGTTTCTGAGGCTCATTCTTTCCTCCTGGAGGAAGGACACCCATGCTGCTGCCTGCCAGCCCCGTGCTGGCACCAGCAGGTCTGTACTGGGGCTGGTGGGCAGCAAGGACCTGTGTGTGGAGGAATGGGCTCTCTCTCAAGTGCCACCCATCAGTCAACAGCTAATGAGCAGCTTGATGTGTAAGTGATCCTGCTGAGAGCCCACCAGGCACTGCTCTGACTCTGGCCTGCCTTCCTGGCATTTCCTGGCAGCAGTCTGTGGATGAAAGCTCTTTCTGGAGGGTGAAATCTCTGTCCATGCAGTGGAGAGGCAGTGGGAGAGTTGTGGGGGTCAGGGAGCTGCTCAGCCCATCAGTTCTCCCCCTTGGAGCTGGGCATGTCACTTCCATTTTAGGCAGCAGTTGAACTCATCCCTAAGTCTGGGATGGTAATTAAGGCTGGAAATGCAGAAGGACTTCAGCTTGGTCTCTCGAAGAAGGACTAGGGAAGGGCACACATTCCATTTCCGTGGGCTTTCCAAAGGCTAACATGCCATCTTAGCTGGCTGGCTCTCCTATCAGCCAAACAGGCCGGAAACCTTCTCCTGTTGGTACTATGTGCAGTGGGATCCATGAAATCTCATCTTTTCTGGATGTACAGTTTGGGTTTGGAGTCTCTGATGTCCAGTAAGTCATTTGTGCTGAATGGAGCATCTCCCTTTCCTGGGAAATTTATAGCATCTCTCCCACACAAATTGTCTGATGTCTAATAAGGGATGATACACTACAGTTTGGATGGTGCTAATAATGTCTCTCCTCTGTTTGGTAGTCTGTTCCCATGAAATTTATAGACTCTGACTGTCTCCAAGACCTCTGTTGCTCTGTCACATCAGCTAGAAATCTGTTTGCAGTGTCAGAAGTTGCTGGGGAGTGGGCAGAGGACAGACCGATGCGGCAGGACTGCGTATGCCTTGCGCTCCTTGGGAAATCAGGCTGAAAATGCGCAGATCCGGGGACGGGGGCAGCTGTGGCTCGGATCACGGGGCAGCGTGTTGGGGAAAGCAATGGGGTTGTGTGGGAGGAAGGTGATGAGCTCCGAGAGCTCCGCCCCTGCCTCTCTCAGGCACGTTCGAGCTGCCTGGGGCGACCGGCGAGAGCCGACCGTGGCCTCTTGTGGGAAACAGCCCCCGCGGACCATAAAGGAGCCAGCCCAGAGCTCCTGGCTGGTGTGAAGAATTGCCTGGTTAAAGGATAATGAATGACACAGCAGGAGACAGAGCGTTTCTCTGAGGCCATTCATCCCCTTTATCACCCTGCTAACAAGCCCCAGAGCGACTTTAGAGAGACTTCTCTGGAGCAGCAGCATCCCTCAGCCGTGCTGCTGGCTGGGTGCTGGGGGCCAGGGATACTGCGTGTGGCAGGAGGGCTCGGCAGGAAAACCACGGACCACCTCTCAAATAACAGCCCCGGGCTTGGATCTCTGCTCTGGGGACTGTGCCTTAGCTTTGGTTTGGCTGGCCTGGAGACCATACCCTCCTTCACACCGTGCGTGGTGCCACCTGAGAGATCCAGATGTAAAAGCCAAGCATCCATCTTTTTTAAAGTACTTCTGGGCAGCACCTGCAGCACCCTTAGGAGGATTGTTCCATCCTAACTCCCAGCTTGCCTAAGATTTAAGATCTGTAAGATTTATACAAGACCCAAGAGGAGACTGGGGCCGCCAGCACGTAGGTAAGTTGGTTCTGCTTCACTTGCAGCGCAGCTGAGGCTGTGCGTGAGCCTTGTGAGAGGAGGAAAGGGCAGGAGTGATGTGCTCTTCATAAGAGCTAATAAAAGCTAATCCATCCCTTTGCTCCAAGAGAGTGGGAAGCATTAGTGGCTGGCTGAGTGCCTCCTCCACCGTGGCAGCGTGCTGGGTGCCTCCGCCTTCCCGCTGGCTGGGAGCAAAGCGTGTCCTCCCGTGGTGGGGAAGGCATCTCTGGCAGAGTTGTGCTGCCTGCAACTGCTCTCTGTAGCTGCCATGCCTCTTGGGATGGAAAAACTGCCAGAGAACCCAGACAGGTGAGTCTGGGAATGAGGATGGACATCCCCTGGGCAATCAGTCGCTCATGTCAGGCCTCTGCTCCAAGCAAGTGCCTTGCCTCTGCTCCAGGACTTGGGCCATGGCTTGTGGGAGCAGAGGAGAGCATCACCTCTGATTTGACTGGTGTATATGAGACCCTCAGAAAGGCTGGAGCCCGTTGAGCCCAAATAGGTTGGAACACCTTCACCAAACAGCGTGTGTGCTCACCTGAGCGCTGTGTGTGCAGGTACGAGCTGTGCCACCCTGCCAAGAGTGATTTATGTCTGGGGCACAGTGCACACTGGGTGATCAAATAGAAATAATTGCCAGTAATTGGAAGTTTTTTTCTTTTTCATCATGTCTGTTTTCTTAATTTCTCCTTCTTCTCCTCCTCCAGATTTAGCTGTTGGGGAATGCATTTTGTGTGGTCCATGGTAAACACCCCATAACCAGTGCTAGTGGGAGAAGGGAAAGCAAACAGTGCTGTCTTTGGGTGTCCTCAACAAATGTTGATAGTGATTTTATAGGAGCAAAAAAGGAGGAGAAAAGCTGCAAAGCTTTGCAGATAGAGGGGGTAGAGTGCCATGATAGATAATTGGGTGGTTCCAGTGAGGGGAGAAACAGCAGGAGAGCAGCAGGTGGTGGGGATGTCCTGGAATGTGTTTGCAGAGCTGTCGAACAAAGGAGAAAGTGTATAATGGAGGCAGGTATCTCCTTAAGTGTGAGCAGCAAGAGGATTGTAAGCCTGATTTTTTTTCTCGGTTTTTTTTTTTTTTTATCAGGAGCATTTTAAAAGGAAGCTAATATCACAGATTGAAAAATTTCACCATCTTGAGGCTTCAGTGACTAAGTCTGGAGCCAGGCAGAGGAACCTGTCAGTGTTGAGCCTTTGTCACAAGCTTTCCTCCCCAAAAGTCTGCACTCTAGACCTTGGCCTCTCTCCCAGACCCCTGTGCTGACCAGACTGATGATGGGGAGTTCACTGGAGGCCAGCCATGTCCCACGAGGTGGCAGCAGGACATGTTGCCACCTGTAGCCATTGCTGTCAGCTGGACTGTCTCTGGAAGGGAGGATGTTGGCAAGCCATGTGGCCTTTCAAAGCAGGCTGTAACTTTAAGGGGTGTCAGTCTATGTGAGGCTCCTGTTCCTGCCCCTGACCTCTCAGAGTTTTGGGAGGAGTTCACTTTCAGTCCAGAAACATCTGGTGCCTTTTCTTCTTCTGCCAGCACCACTAGATGTCAAGTTGAAGAGAAACACAATACATCACCTTCCTCGTGGCCTGCCATTCAGCCAAGAGTAACAGAGATTAGCCTTCAATCACATGAGGGCTGGAGCTGAAGGAAACCTTCCCGAGGACACGCTGGAGAAACATTTTCATTAGCAGAGGAGAACATAATGGAGATGAAGTGGCCCTTCACCTCGGCTGCCAGACCTCTCTCCTGCCTGGCGTTAACAGGACAGGGAATGCTAACTGAGGAGCTGGGGCCAGCTGCAAGGCTCTGAGTGCTGTCTGCATCCAGATGTGAGGAACAGCTGTGACACAGCAAAGCAGTGCTTTTATAGTCTGGTGGGGGTGATCTTGGTTTTCCTCCTACCTATGAGCTCTCACTGTTAGAAATAAACTGTCTCTCTCGACTGAAAGGAGAAAACCTGTGCTGGGGCACATAGCTGAGTGGGTATGGGCCAGAAAAGCAATGTCCTTGGCTGATAGTGTCCATGGGGCCAGGAGGTATCACAGCCTCTGCCTCCTGCAATACGTTTTGCAAATTTAACAGGACTGCCTTGGTGGTAGTAGGGGCTTTCTCTGCTCCATGGAAAGCTGCTCCACAGCTCTTTGCTCTTACTCTGCTGCCCCCCAAGGCAGTTGAGGTGCCCAGGATTCACTTCTGCTATTGATGTTGACGAAACACCCCCTGGACCCCAGCTGGGTGCCTGGCACAGACCTGTCTGTCCCAGTTAATGGGAATTAACCAGTAGGATCCCTGCAGCTCTGTCTGCCGTCCCCCACCACCTCACCTCCCTGGGGCTGGCATGCTTCTGACAAAGGCAGGCTCCATCTCTTTCACTCACAGCTGAAGGATGCCTTTCCTGTTCCTATCTTGCAGGTTGGAGGGAAATCATTTTAATTTGTGTGGCACATTCCTTTGGGCATAAGTTGGGGGAAGAAAAGAAAAAATCCAAAAGAAACTCTGGCCATTCTGGGTATTTTTAGTTGTTTGCAAAGGGCCATTAATATCTCTTTCTCTGTCTTTTTTTTTTTTTTTTTTTTTTTATTCCCTGCAGACTGTTCTCTCTCAGGGGCTGCCTGTGGTGCTGCATTAACATCACATCTCTGTGGAGAAGGTAAGCTAGTTCTCAGTGCTCCCTGAGACACGGATTCAGAGGGAGCCCCATCTCTCCTCTTCACTCTCCCTGGGTGCCCACCACATGCACAACCTCTGAGAAGGAGCTCCCTGGCTGGGAGGGTGAAGGCTTGGAGATATTTATGCCTTTTGGGATGGTTTTTATCAGGAATGGGATTTGAGCTCCCTGAGAGGGAGGTGACACAGGCTGGCAGCTAGGGAATTGGTTTTGGAACATCAGAACAAATGGCTGCTGTAATTTTGGAGCATTCTCTTGTTAAGTTACCTCTCGTGTCGCCCTCCTCCGTTTCAGAACTGAGAGGAAAACATGGCTCCTGAGCATTTTTTCCCCCTATGATGCCTTCACCTTTCTTGTATTCCCTTTTCTCCTACGATCTCAGCTGGCTGAGTTTCACTGCCAGCCTATTGAAAAGAAAGGCACGTGCTGGCTTATGGAGGGAGAGAGACCTGAGACAGGATAAATCTGTATGCAGTGAGAATGGGGGGAAGCAAGTCAGCTGCTCTGATGCTTTTATTATGGAGCCAGGCTGCTTGGGGATGAATCTTTCTTGAAACGTGTTGCTGGATGACATTTCTACCAGGTCTCAGCAGTAACCTTCACCAAGCCTTGCTGCCCAGCCCTGTGCTTGCCTTTTCCTGGGACAAAGAGAACGAATATCAGCTGGAAATGCCACAGGCAGCAGGGATCAATGGGGCTCGATGCACGTCCAGTGAGTCTGAAAGCACCTGGACTTTCTCACCAGACACTCTTCAGGCTTTGTGACTTCAGCTTATGGCTGCATGTGTTGTTTTGGAAAGGAGTTGTGAGCTCCTACATCTGTTTCTCATTTCAGAAATGAAGAGGATGCAGCAGAGACCAAAATGAAATTCTCCTCAGAGTGGTCCAGAAGGATGGATAACTGCAAGAAAATATTATTCCATGGCTCTGGAAAAGGAGTATCCACTTCTTTAGTAACCTGGTAATGAGGTGCTGGCTGTGCTCTGTGCAGAGGCTGGAAGCCACGGGAGGTTTGCGGTTACAAAGAGGGCTGGGCAGAGTTTGCTGCCCTCTCAGCTCCTTTCCTGTATCACTGTCAACTCAGATTTCACATCAAGAGGGTGATGTTATGGCTGGCGGTGACAACAGCAGAATGTCACTGGCAGAGGTGAAGTTTTTCCCTCCATGAGGGTAATTCTTCCTTCCCTTTCCCCTTCCCCTTGGCTTGCATTGGGCCCTGCTGGCTCCTGGTGCTGAGTAGGGCAGGCACTCATGCTGCTCAGGGGACAGCACATACTGTGCTGAGCACAGTTCCTGCAGTCTGGGTCACTGGCTCCCTGTCACTGATGCCTCCTGGCTGCATGGTGACCCGGGACAGAGGGAAATCCCTTGTCACTGCCTGAAACAAACTGGGGCCATTGGAAGCTGCAATGTTTGTCATCATGGCAGCACGGCACAGAGTGGTCCTCTGCCATGCTGGCAGGCTTGTACCAGCAGGAGGTTTGCCAGGGATGTCCCTTCAGAGCCCTGGGGGCCCCTGTCCTCTTTAGGGCCAGGCCTAAGCTGGGTCTGAGGGGCAGACTTATATGTTAATGGTTCATGTTCTCTGCAGGCTGCCTCTCACCTCCTCTGAGCAGGAGCTGATCTTGTAGAAAGGTGCCTGTGCCCACCTGCTGCAGCAGCCCCTCTACCAGCATCTGTCCCCAAGAGCCAGTTCAACAAAACCTTGGTGGTGTTCTGGGTCCAGTTTTCATTTTTCAGCTGATTATGGAAAAAAGGATGAAGGTACTGCTGCTGCCAGGTCACAGTAGAAAACAGAGGAAGGGGATTAACCTCTTAATGTGCTTAAAGATCCAAAAGTTTAATCTGACTGCTTCTCTCTCAGCCCTGATCCTGTTGTATCTTTTCCATCTGATGCCTGAACCTTTTTTTGTTTTGCTATTCTTTCTTGTTCCCTTTTTACCCTCACTCTATGAAAAATGGCTTTCCCATCTGCAATTGTCAGGAGTCTGCCTGAGCTGGGTGTATGGCTCAGTGAATATACAAATGTGTGGTTGGGTCATGGCCCCCCTGACAGGCCAGAGATGAATTCCAAACGTGCAGGAAGAAGAGCTTCTGCCGCCTCTCATGGTTGTTTTTCTTATCCCAAGGAGGTGTGAGAATCACCTTTGGGAGCAGTGCTTCCTTCTGCTCCTGCTCTGCCTTACCAAGGATCAGTTCTCTCTCATCCATCATCAGATGAGTCCTCCTTGCTCCCACATCTCAGCTGCTGATGGGAATGCTGGGGAAAGGGACAACTTTTTTATCCTGCTTTTTACTACTATTCTTTTCCCTCTGCCTTTTGCATCCCACCTCTCAGGCCCATGATAATGCATTTGGCAGGCTGGGGCTTGAGGACACTTGCTGGTCCAAGTACCTTTAAAGAGAGTTAAGGATGAGGTAGAGGGAAGGGCATTGTTTTGTAGAATCATAGAATATCCTGAGTGGGAATCCACAAGGATCATCGAGTCTAACTCCTGTCCCTGCACAGGACACCCCAACAATCCTACCATGTGTCTGAGAGCATTGTCCAAACACTCCTTGAGCTCTGGCAGGCTTGTGGCTATGACCATTGCCCTGGGGAGCCTGTTCCAGTGCCCAGTCATGCTCTAAGTGAAGTACATTTTCCTAATACCCACCCTAAACCTCTCCTGACACAGCTTCTTGCTGTTCCTTTGGGTCTGTTGCTGGTCACCAGTTTGACCTAAGCCCCTTAAGAGGCTTAAAATGCAGCTTTGGAATTTTTCAGCAGTGATGCACAACTCCACATAAGATGCCCTGAAAGCACCCATTTGCTCCTGCACATTTCCGGCTCGCTGTGTCCCCACTGGTATGTGAGCTGCTTCCCTCGCCCCTGTGTCCAGAGAAGCTTACAGCCAGGTGGGCTCAGAGGAGCAGGCAGGCAGAAAATGAAATGAGTCTGTCCATCCACACTCTTGCCACAGTTACCTGGTCAAGGAGGGGAGGTTTCTGGGAGGGCAGACCCCCACTTTGGCAGGAAGAGAGAGCAGGCAGCTTGAGCTGAGCTTATTTTTCGACAAGCAGATGGATGTTCAGTGGGGCCCACGAAAACCCTTTCGCTCTAGGATGAAAGCCCACCAAACCAAAGTGTTGTGCTGACATGGAAAAAAGCATCGCTCTATTGATGCTCAGCCTGAATTGCTTCTTCTATTCAATTCAGGACACAGCAGCAGCCTCCTCCTGCCACCAGCTCCCACGAGGAGCCAGCTGCACACCTGCAACCAGGCAAGGAGGGAGCAGGAGCTGTTGAGCCACGAGGAAGGCGAGCGATGGCAGGTTCCTGTAGCATTTCCACCCCGCGGGGCTCTTGGCGAGCCAGCGCTCGTCTGCTTTGAAAGCTCTTAGTGCTCCTGCAGGTGAGAGCCAATTTGTCTGCTTTCCTGCCCAGGTGCCATCTGTTTGTATGATTGCCTGTGCGGTGGATGAGCACGGCAGGGATGGCGAAGCGAAAAGGGCTGCTGGGGTGGGAGGGATGAGCCTAAAACTTTCCTTGGGTATCTTCAGCGCTTCTGGCTGCCGTTGTTGCTTCCCCTCTGCACCGCGGTGGGGAAATCACAGCCTGTCATTTGGTGTTCCCGAAGCGTGATGGGGCGCTGAGGCACCGCTAATAGCAAACCATCATTTTAATGCTAATTTCCTACCATTAGCTCAGGATGGGGGAGGCTCAGCCTGGGTGGAGGGAAGCCATTAACAGATGGAGAAAGGGGGGGTGTGTGGGGATTTGTTCTGCACCCCCCAGAAGGGACTTCCAAAGGGCAGATGACTAACTACCACTGGGAAAATTGGTAGGAGGCACTGGGGTCAGTCTGTGGTGGATGTGTGGGAGGGAGGAAGAGCAATGCTTTGCTCCAAATCATCCTTCTATAGGGATTTCTTGAGTGCTTCAGACTTTGGCTTGAATTTGGTGTTTGGTGCTTGTGGCCAGCCCTCTGTGCCCAAGGGATGCTCAGAGCGCTGGCAGGGCTGCAGCTGGTGGCATCATTGTCCTTTCAACAAAGAAGACCAGCAGGGTTGGGTTTAGCTGCTGTCATCTTGGGAGGGGCTCCTTAGTGCAGGAGCTTGGACATCGATGTTGGGTGATGGGCTCGAAGCAGGGAAATTTGAAGCTGTTCATGAGATACCCAAGAGCTAAAAAAAAGAAACCTGCCCTTTTGCCATGAGAACAAGGTCAGCTGTCCCAAGGTGCAGAGCTGGCAGGAGAAACCAGGGGCTCAGTTTGGAGTCATGAAGGAAACTCAACCATTTCCATGCCCTTTCCAGAGGTGGTAGTCCCCACATCCAGCCTCTTGGTCAGTCTCCTCTGGCCATGCTTGCCAAGTGGAAGAGCCTGGGCTGCTGTAGGTGCCTGGAGCTCCGTAGGGTTTGAAGAAAGATGACTGGCTGCAGGACTGTAAGGCCTGTTTGGGATTATTTGGGCAGCAATCAGAGAGGTTCCTCTACCATTTCTAGACCAGCATGTAAACATTGGGACTAAAGGAATGTGAGCTCAGATGCTATGCCTGTCTGGAAAGAAAGTGGTTGCCTACTAATGGGGGACAGCACTGTTTGAAGTCAAGGGCCCAGTGGTGTCCTGTCTGTGCTGTGATACCTCTCCTGAAGACACACCAGCCTGTGCTGACCTAGACCACTGGCTTCATCATTTCATGTAGAAGCCTATGTGGATATTTTTAAAACCCACTTAAGGGCCGTTTTAAAACTCTTTTGTCATCTGGCAGAGAAGCAGGGGAAGGACAATAGCAGCCAAAATAAGCCAGGAACTGGTTAAATGGCAAAGGGATTGAAAGCCAAGAAGGGACCATCCTGTCAGGAGGACAATAGCAAAGGCTACATTAGTAGAGTACCAGCTATCAGATCCATCTCGGTGTGGAGCATGACTCACTGTTTTTAAAGAAACTATTTCCATCTGAGAAAATGGCTCCTATATTTTATAAAGGCCTTTCCCAGCTTTGGTTGAGGAGAGGAAAGAAAAAGTGAAGGGCTACTTTTTCCTAGTTGAGGAGGATCAAACTTTCCTTCAAGTAGCTGAGCAAGGAAATCAGTGACTTATATGCTCCCAAGAATAATACAATCCAGTAGTTTTGGGGGGAGGAAAGAAGTAAGAATAAAATAGCATTGCTCTTCCCAGTTCAGCACTCCGAATGATGAGCCTGCAGGCTGGAGGGAGAGCTCCCGAGAGAGGCGCCTGCGTGCAGGAGATGGACACAACAAGTGTCTCACATGGGTCGGTATCTGAAGCGATGTCTCTCTAATTTTCTACATCACTGAGAGCACAGCACAGCACCATCAATCACAGTCAACCTCCCCTCAGAAAGCCACCTCCTGTCTCACTGTGCTGTGGTGTCCCCCTGTGCTCCTGCCCAGGCTGGGGACCGCAGGTGTCCCGAGCAGCAGCACTGCAGGTACTGTCCCTCCCAGGGGGTTCTCATTTGTTGTGTTAGAGCTTGCTTGGGGTTCTGTCTGTCTCCTTCCTCCACCCCCAGTGCCTGCTCCTTGCCAGCACCTCATTTCCAGATGCATCTTCCCCTCCTGGAGTCAGAAAAGGCCAAATGCTCCCTTCGTCTCCAGTGAGGAGAAGGTGTGGGGCTGCCTTACCTGGGATAAACTCACTGTGTGCTGCCTGGGGGAGGCCTGAGGGTGCGCTTGGTGCTTGTGCTGCTCATCTGAGGATGGGGAGGTTGGCCTTTGCGGGTCCCATGGAGCCATCAGGGCATGCTCAGGACTGGCTTCTTTGCCCCAGCTCTGGGCGTGGAGCAGCATTCATGCTGTGCTTGTCATGCAATGCAGCAGCTCTTGGTCCCTCATCTCTCTTTTTGTGAATCCCCCTGCTCCTTCCTGGCCTGGCTTGTTTGTACAAGACTCAGGGGCACTGCTTTGGCAGGAACAGTGGTGGTGGCTCTTCTCCTGGCCAGGCACACTCCTAGAGTAGCCAGAGGGCTGGTGGGACACAGATCTGTGCCTGTGGCTGTTTCTTCTACTGCAGCACGGACATAGCCTGTGGGTTTGCTGCCTCTTGCTTCTTTATCTCTATCATGTGCTAAATTGGGTGCTTTTCCTCAGTTGTGGTGGCTCTTGGACCTACCAAAACCTGGCTGACTTGTTCCTGGTATCATGATACAGAAGTTGTTTACAGCCCCATATCTGACTCCATGGGCTCAAGCTCCAGCTAGAAAACCAAGGACTGAGCTGCTTTCTTGAGCACAGCCTTAGAGAGAAGCATTTTCAGAAGAAACTCTTGCAATTGCCACCTCCCTCTCAGCCTCTTCACTGATTTCTGCTGAGCATCCTTGACCTCTTTCTCAGGCATGGTTCCCTGTATGTATCAGCCCTGCTCTGGTGTTGTGGAGCTGTTGCTGGCATCTGTAATAGCTGCATTGTTTACTTCCCAAGTGCCTGCCCTTTCTGTAATGAGCTGTAATTCATCCTGCTTTATACAGGGCTCCAGGATACCTGGAGCAAGGAGGGTGTGCCATTAAACCACCTCCTAGGCTGCTATCTG
Organism: Vidua macroura; assembly: GCF_024509145.1. Lineage (NCBI taxonomy): Eukaryota > Metazoa > Chordata > Aves > Passeriformes > Viduidae > Vidua > Vidua macroura. The sequence goes on from NC_071579.1 coordinate 5,470,379, forward strand.
GACCTGGGATTGCTGATCTCCTGGAGATGTAAAATAGGGAGGACAACGGGGACCAGATGGAAATGGGGAATAATTACCTTGCAGGGTGAAGGGGGCTGGCTGGGTTGGTAACTGCTGGGAGCTGACATGCAGGTGCAGATGGATGGTTACAGCAGGCAGGGCAGAGGGATGAAAGATGCCTCTTTAAAGCATCTGCCTTCCTCTCTTCCTCTGCTTTATAACCTGATTTTATAGAGACTGCATGAGGAACACATTTTTTTTATTAGCAGCTTGGGAGTGGAGAGTAATAAAGATTAATTTTTTAAAATAATTCTTTGCATTATCTTTTAATTTCCTGTGGCAGGGTTTGACTTTTAAATCTGCAAATGGACTTAACTGCTAATGTGCTCATCAGTTCAGAAGTGGCAGCCGAAGGGGCCGTGGGACTCGGTAAAGGTGGGAGAGGCCCCAGAGTTGAGCCTGGAGTCCCAGGAAAGGCTGTTCCACACTCTTCCCTGGCCAAAAGGATCCATTCAGGTCCACAGCTGTATCTCCTTCACAGCAAACTTGGAGAGATCTAATCCATGCTGCAGCTCATGGTGCCCATTTTGCTTCCTTCCACTGATGGCAATGATGAAGCTCCTGTGAGGGGGAAGGAGGGAAGCCTGACATCCCTGCTGTGTTGCTGTGGGTGAGAAGTCCTTGCTGGCCTTCCCCCAGGATGGTGTGTCCTGCTGGGACCTGTGCTGAACTGCGTGGGATGGTGGGCACAAGGCTGTCCAGGCCAGCTGGACTCCAGAGAAATGTGGTTACAGCACTGGGGAGTGGGGAAGTGTCAGGAAGGGGATGAAGTGTCAGAGAGAAGTGACAACACTGGGGATCTGATAGGAAAGGCTTCCCTGCCCCACTGATCCACACTGTCCCTCCCAGCCTCCATGAGCACAGACCAGCTGATGTTCTGCTAGGTTTGAACCTGCCTAGGAGACTGGCTTGCACTGGAGCTGGCTTGGATGAGGTCTCACATGCCCTGTATGTGTACCAAGGTGGCGCTGGAGCTGGGGAGAAATGATGCCTAGCATGCAGATACCCCAGCCCCACCTTACTTTGACCACTGACCACCTCAGAGCTTGTTCTTCATCACACAGCCCTTTGGCTAAGTTTGCTCTGACTCTCTGATCTCCCTGTAGACAGCATGATCAAGGCAGAGAGCAGCTTTATGGAGAAGCAGCCAGTGTGTCCAGGAGCTCTCTGGCTCACACAGGTATGAAAGCAGCTGTAGCTCAAGTGCCTGATGTGGGATTTGGGAAGGCAGAAGGGGAAGCCCAGTGAAGGGGGGAGCACAGCTGGAATATCAATTGAGCCCTGAAAAGGCTTTTAACTGGATTATATTGCTCCTGTGTTGGAACCAGGACCAGGATGGGATGCCTGGTGATGGTACAGAGCCAAGTCCTGCATGGGGAGCACTGTGACCCAGACTGCTCCCTCTGCCAGATGCCATCTGGAGCGGGCTCTGTGCATGCCTGGGTGTCGGTGTGCCCTGGCAGCCCTGATGGCCAGCTCTGCTAACCCACAGGGCTGTGCTCCCCCTCCTCCCAGTGCTTCTCTGCGCACCTGGAAGAGGTAGCTGCAGACTCAGTCTGGCCTCACTACTGCTCCCACAGCTCCCCTTGCTCCTGGGAAGAGGAGAAACCCACCTCAGACCATCCTGAGGTCGATCACCCCTTGCCAGGTCACCTGTGTTTGTTGGCATTTTGCTGGGCAGGGCTGTCCTGGCTGAGGTTTGGCTTTGTGGGCACCGTGCAGGTCTGTGGAAGGTCTGCCTTTGGATCTGTGCGACTGCCTGGCACCAGGAATCCTGCCTGCAGCAATGAATGTGGTTTGGGTTCCAGTTTTGTACTTTGGCAGCAGGCTGAGCTCTCATCCTGCTTCATCCAGCTGGATCCTCTGGTGTCCAAAGGAATGCCAAAAAGCTTTGGTGCCTGTGGCTGCTGCATGTTTTTGGGTGGGAGAGCTCATTCCTCAGCCTTTTGTTTGAATTCTCCATTTATTCAAGGCTTGGACAAAAAAGGGACCCTGCCTTCTGCCAGCAGAAGATGACAGAAGTGCTCCTGATCTCAGGAGGGAAACTGAGGCTCAAAGAGCCTATACCATTGGCACCTCAGTCACACACACATCCTTCCCTCTGTGTACATCTGCCAACCCCTACAGCCCAATGCACACTGAATAACCACAACTTTGAGTTGTGTTTTTCAGCCAGAAGAAGCATCATTTGTTAAATTTTCCAGGTGTCAGGAAAACTGGGAAGACAGCAGAAGCCTCTCCTGTTGTGGTGGGTTCTTCTTTTTTTACCTTGTGAATTCACAGAGAGAAAAATGGAAATAAAAAGCAGCAGGGAGAGAGCTGTTAAAAAGCTTAAAGCTGTCACAAGGCATTGGTTAGTTTATGTGCAGTGAAGTATACAAACAAGTTTTCAGCTTGTTGGTTGGAGCCAAGGAACAGGGTTTTTTTGTGTGATAAATATGTTTTATAGGTCTTTTATGGGATTTTTTAAAATGCCTGTCCCAATAAATTATTTACCAGGGTAATAAAAGATCAAGGAAATTGTTTCAACCATATCGCCGAGCATCTAAATCCCAAACTTTTACTGGGGTGGAAGGACCCTCTGAATTCCTGTGTCCTTATGAAAGATGGTCCAGGTGTGCTGTTTGGTTGTGGTGTCCTTCTGGAGGCCAGGTCCCCAGCCACCCTGGCACTCTGTGTATATCCAGGAGGTCCCAGAGGCTTGACATTGGTTTTCCACCCCCTCAGCCTCTACTCCTGGGGATGGATAGCATTTCCTTCCACCACTGGCTGCAAATCTCTTGATAGTCTCTGACTTTTTATTTAGGTTCCCAAGAGATCTCAGAAGCTTAATGGTCCTTGCTGAGATGAAGTGGGAGTTAGAAATCACTTAGAAAGCAGAGGGGAGCTTAAAGAACATCCGTAACCCCTGTGGGATGGGTTGGAAGGGCAGCCATGCCATCCTGCAGGTAGCAGGGACCTTTTCCCATCTCAGGTGTCTGAGTTTGCTCCTCCTTGCTTGGCATCACCCTCTGCATGCAGGAAGGGCCAGGTTCTGCTGGCTTGGTCTCCATGGCAGACAAACCCAAAATAGCCTCGGTGCAGGAAAAATAAAAATTGATGGTGTTTCAGCCACAACGTCTCCAAATGCCTCTTTTTTGGCATTAAAGTAGGCTTTAAGATATCCAGTCACTCTCCCTCCCTGCTCCTCCCAAGAGGAAGGAGGGGATGGGGGTCCTATCAAAGGTCCCCCTTCAGGACAGGGCAAATCCTTTGGCTGAATCCCAGACTTTCTGCAGTAAGTGGGATTAGGTGTAACCTCAGTAGGGTTTAAAAGACATCCAGTTGTTAATGCATTGGCTTTTGTGAGGGCTCTGCTCAGGAAAGGTGCAGCCCTGTGTGATAAGCTGGCCATAAATAAATTTAGGTGGGATTTTAAAAGCAATTTTTGATGCTTGAAAGATATCCTTCTGGAGTGGCCTTCAAAAGGGCTGGTGGGTGGGAAGAGACAGCCACTGTTTCAAGATAGCTCTCAATATTCATAGGAAGGATTATTCATTCAGAGCCTTTCCAGAGGGGAGAGTCCTTGGGTATCTGGTGTGCTGAAGCGAGACTGGATTGATCTTTGTTTGTGCTGTCTTTGCCGTATGTTAATCCCTCACTTCAGGGTGTCTGCTGTCCTCTGCAGAGTTCAGGGAGGAATCCTCATCTCCCTTGGTGTCTAATTTGGCTCCTGGGTTGGGTGGTGGTCCTGTGTCTCTCTGAGGTGGTGGAGAGTGGCCACAGCTGGAAAGGCATCTGAGGGCAGGGAGCAATTTCTCTGGTCAGCCGACAGGGAGCACAGGGCTTTGTTTGGCTTCCTTCTGGTGCCTGGAGGCTTCGCAGATTTTACAGTTCTCTGAAATAACTCCTCTGCTATTACAGGGCCCTAGGAAATTCACAGGGCTCTTTATCTTCCTTGATTGCTTCCCATGCCACATAACAGTGGAGGCTTTTGGACTTCCCATGGGCTTGTCTGACAGCTTGGGGCATGGCCATGTCTCCAGGTCTAACAGATGTGCTGGGATGGAGGTCCTGGGTGGCTGCTGGATATCCTGATCTGCGCTTCCATGCTGTCCTGGAAGCGAGAGGACAGGACAGTCCTGTCCTGGGGAGGCGAAGACAGGCAGTGAAAAGGGGCTCATTCCTCTCATGTGGGAATTGGGCCAGCAGGATTTTGGCCTGTAGCATCTATTCCCTGGGCCGGTGGCTGCCAAACTTTTGGGGTGTGTTGCCTGCACCCCAGAGCGTGCAGTGCTGGTGCCCACTTCTGTGAGTGGGCTAAGCTGGGCTGAGGGCTTCAAGCCCAGGAACCATTAGGGCTTTAGCCTGGGAAAAGTTCAAATGAGCTCTGTAATGTTTGCTGGGGTCAAGGCCCTGTGGTTTGGCTTTAGGCTGGCAGCTGGGGATCAGGTTTTGGAGCAGGCTTTTTATCACAGGGAGTAGAGGCTGATGTCTGATGTTTGGCTTTAAAGAAGAAAAATGGACATATCTCCCCACGTCCCTCTTATTAATTATAAACACATTCTGCTCGTTTGGGAACAGAGGCCATAAATTTAAATGAGGATTGAGCCGGCACAGGGCAGATACAAGAGACCCAGATGATGTGTGTAGGCCAGGCTTAGCATCCCCTGCTCTCTCCAGACTATGCAGCATGACTCCACTGACTTCAGTGGCATTTCCTCCTGGCTCCCTTCCTCATGATGGGAATTGGACTGCACGTAATTGAAAAGGATGGGGCGTCTGCCAGCAGACTCTGAGCCACATTCCCCTTGGCAGCTTGAGCTCGCTGGTCGAGGACAGGGGAGACAGGCTGGGGCAGACACCTGTGTCAGGGGGAGGTGATCAGCATCACAGGGATCCCAAATCCATCTCCATCTGAAGCTCTCTGGATGTGGCTTCCCGTTGTGAAAGGATTGCCCATGCCCGGAGGGGGGCTGGTATCTCCAGTTGCTGGTGCGTGAGCAGTAATTTTCTCTCATTCGTGATCTCCCCTGTGATGGCACCAGGACAGACACGTGAACTGCTGCTCCTCTGAGCAGCTTTCTGAACCAAGGAGTTGAACTTGAAAAGCATCCTCTGATACGTCTGTCCGCTGCTGACCCCAGGCTTTGCACCACCGCCATCTCCCTGCCCGAGCATCAGTCCGGAGCAACCGGAGAGGCAAAAGGCTCCTGGGCTTTGCGTGGTCCTGAACGCTAACAAGAGTTCATCACACACGGACGGTGCCGGGGGCCTCGGTGCAAGGCCAGAGATCAAGATGCGAGGGCGCTGTAAATCCGGCACCTACAAAGCTGCGGGAACAAAGCGGGGCGGGATCTGCATTTCAAAGCGCGTTGTTTCTGTAGCACTGGAGCTGACGTGTTCCTGCTGCCAAGGCAGAGACCAAGCTGTTTGAACTGCACGGTCGGGCAGCCTGTAAGCACCAGCTTCATGCTCAGGGCACAGTTAAAGGAAAGGTTTCTGACCTCACGCTAATTGCACGGTGAGGTGATGCTGACTGGGCATAGTGCTGCCTAACGTGGGCTGCAGCAGAGGGACATGTCTGGGAACTGTGTTTTGCTTTCAAGTGTGTGTTGTGCCTCACTTGGCTACTAATGACAGAAGCATCCCTGCCAGAGTCATAGAATCACAGAATATCCTGAGTTGGAAAGGACCCATAAGGATCACTGAGTCCAGCTCCTGGCCTTGCATAGGACAACCCAAGTGGAGGCTGGCCATACCAGCAATAGGAGATTCTCTTAGGGAGAGCCAGTTCCTACCTTTGGTCCAGGCAGGAGAGACAGCCATGGGAGCAGGAAGTGAAATAAAATCCAGTGATGATGAAATTATTTGGTTTTGTATTCCAGTTATAGCAGGGGTTGAGTCAGGAATGACAGCCAGAGCCTGGCCATGATTGCTGGACACAGCCTCCTTCACCACAAATGGCTTTTTTTTTTTTTTTTTTTTTTTTTTTTTTTTTTTTTTAAGGGTGGTGTTTTTTGCTGTGAATTGGGTTTTTTTCTGCTAGTATTTTCTGTAAGAGGAAATTCTAGAGAGTGGGTGGTTTTGGGCAGCACGGCACTATTTTAATTTCTCTGTGCTGGCCAACTCAATGGGAGATGGAGCATCTCCTCCACAGCACTGCTGGCTGCTGTCATGCTCCCAGGGCAGCTGCTTCCCTAGGGGAAGAGGGAGCACCAGCAAATCCCAATTTCTGAGTGATCCCAGCCTGCCCTGCCTGGCTTGTGGCTGTGGCAGACTTGGACCATCAAAGTCTCTAGGTGAGCACACCTCCACATTCCTTGGTGGCCCTGCTGCTGTCCAGACCCTCCAGGCCCAGACTGGAGGGCCTCAGAGGGGCTGGAGTAAGGGGCAGTTAGAGGGAGAGATGCTTCTTCTAGGAGGCAAAATTAAGTAGAGCAAAGTAGTGGCTGAACGTAGCAAGTAAGACAGTTCAGTGTGTTCCCCCATCAGCAAACTGAGTGCAGAACGAGATGGTTTTATGAATAAAATTGTTCTGGGTGTGTCCAGATCAGGCACCTGTCTGGGTCACCACTGTGCACTTACTTATATCTCAGAGGGCACCATCAGGGAAAAACCAAAAAACAAAACAAAACAAAACAAAAAAGCCACACACCACAAAAACAAAACAAAAAACCAACCAACCAAACAAACAAACAAAAAAACCAACAAAAAACCCCAAAAAACAACAAAAAGAAAGAAGAAAAGTGCCATGTGTGCCACTCAAGCCCCCTCAATCCACGTGGGCTGTGGTCCAGAAAAGCACTTAGGCTTGTGCAAATGCTTCTTCAGGCAGCAGGGTGCAGTGTTCCTACCTGGGTCAGGGCAGCAGGGTTTGGGGTTGGGGAGCCAGGGAGCCTCTGCCTCCCAGCACCCTCCTGAGATGCTCAGCAAGGTAACTCCTCTTGGCCCTTCCTGATCCAGTTGTGGCTGAGCCTGGCCTGGGAAGTTACTGCATATTTATTTTACTTTGCATACACCTGTGAGGAGTGGACCCCCTCCTGGAAATGAGGACTCACTCCTTCCTACTGGGACAGCTAGAGGCCTGCAGGATATCAGGCAGGACATCTTTTCTCAGACAAACAGGTACTTTGGGGTCTCTGGGACGTTGTAGCAAAGTCCTTTGGTCACAAGTCTGGCCTTAGGCCAGTCTCACTTTCAAGGCTGCACCTGGACAGTTTTGCTTCATAATGACTTCAAGTGTAATTGTCAACACTGGTGTGTCTGTGGGACTTGCACAAGGCTTTCCTGGGAGCAGCAGATCCCTGGCTTAGGGTTCCTCTCCAGAAACACCCATGTCAGCAGGAGGCTTCTCCTGTGGCTCAGTGAAGTCATCCAGAGAACAGAAGGATGACAAGTAGCCCTACAGCGGAGAGCAGAGCTGGATCTTGCAAGGTTGCCACCATGGTAACAAGTGACAGCACAAAAGGAGATGTCTTCAAGTTGCTCCAGGGAAGATTTAGATTGGATATTGGAAAAGAATTTTTTCACTGAAAGAATGGTTGAGCGTTGGAGCAGCAATGTGGTGAGTCATCATTCTTGGAAGTGTTCAGAAAATGTGTGGATGGGCACTTGGTGGGTTTGGCAGTGCTTAAAGGTCTTTCCCAACATTAAGAATTCCTTGATTCTCTGGTTGCCAGGCTGCCCTGCTCTGCTGTGACAGGGCACGTGGCTGAGGACCACTGTGGAGACATGTGGATCCCCCCTGTGCCAGCTGCCAGCGTGCAGGGCACCATTCCACCAGCAATCACTTGTGCATTTGCTGTTCTATAAACCTTGGCCAGGTCATTAATGGAGGAAGGAGATAAAAAAGCAAGGGCTCCAAATGGATCCCAGAGGGATTCCCTGTAGCAATTATACTTGAAAACATATTTCCAGTCTTTACTGCCTGCTCTCTGTATTTGAAATAATTTTCTACCCAATAAACCTTAGTAGCCCCCAAACATCATTTTAGCGGTGCATTAATTAACAACAAGGTGACCTGGTGGTTCAAAGCTGAGCAAAACCTGATGCATCTCAAGGCAGTAAGGCAGCATTTCCAAGGGGCAGCATGTGGATGCGGGAGCTTTATATAGGATATTACCTAAGACCTGGCTGGCCCCAGGGCAGTCTGGGCTCTCAGGTGCTGACAGGCACATTCTGCTTTGGATAACCACTCTGGAATTTGAGACTTGCAAAAAAAGCACTTTTCTGTTTTTTTATCCTTCATAAAGAATAATTTTGGATATCTGTTAGACTTAGGAAGCTCTCTAAACCTGAATAAAACCATCACTTCCTGGCTTGCTGTGGCTGGGTGTTTCAGGGCTCGGACATGTGCAACAGATGCCTTGAGCTGTGTGCAGTCGCCTGCCCTGCCTGTGATTTCCGTCCCTGTGGGCGCATGAGTCAGCAGGACCGGCTGAAAATCCCTGTGATCCTTGCCCACTGCTCCCTTGGCACCAATTCACACTGGAGGGAAGCATGGGACTTGAGGTGCCTGGCTGCTTCTGGGGGTCCAGGCCATTGAGTCAGAGCTGGTGAAGGCTCCTGAGCTGGAGAAGGCACCAAGTGGAGAAGGGCATATGGATTCACCACACCGTGTGGAGCTGGTACACCCAGAGCTGGGCTCCTGTGAGCCCAGTTAAACCAATCCCAGGTCCCTCTGGGATCCTTTTCCATCCAGAGAGTGGGCAAAGATGAGGGAGGAGGCTGGATCTGCAGATCTGGAGCCTGCTGTGGACTGGTGGAGAACGATGCAAAGCCTTCAGCAGGTTTCAGCTGTCTGCCTGGGAGATGACACAGTGTCTGGCCATGACCAAGAGGATGGGGACCCTGCTGGCTGCCACCAATGTGGAGGCAACCAGAGCAAGGATCCAGTGCCACCTAGACTCTGAGCGTGTAATCTCCTACTTAGCAGGAGATGGGAGGGAGCATTACAGGCTGCTGCCACGATCGGGCTTTGCAGCTATCACGGGCTCATCCTGCTTTATCTGTTGCATGTTAAATATCCCATGTAAAGCTACACAGAGCTGCAAAGCTACCGTAATCCTTCCTAAAGCCAGCCTGCCCTTCCCTGCAAATATTGCATTAGATATGCTTATTAAACTCGCTCAGCTGAAGTTTTACTTCCAGCCAGTGGTGATAGTCTTGAAATGCCATTAAGGTGATAATTACATCATATTGTACTTCATCCACATTTTGGGTGGTAATTATTCACACCTGCTGCCAGCTATTGAAGTGGTGGTAGATGCAAGGGAAGGTTGTGGCATAGTGGGTGGTGGGATTCCAGCTGGATAATGTAGGGGTGCCAGGCTGGTCAGAGACCCTCCAGGCCACATGGGATTCAATGCCAATGTCTTGGGGTGACCGAGACAGCTGCTCTCTGGGCTTGGATGATAGGTGGGAGGTTCCCTGTCCTGCCCTTGCACATCAGAGTCGTCCCCATGCCTTGGAGATTGAAATGGTGCCATTTAATACCTTCATCAAGTGCTTGAAATTCTGCTGGAAAACAGAGTGATGAACTTCATGATGAGAGGAGGAGAAATGGAAGGGAAGTCTTTGACATGAGGCTGTTGTGGTTCCTTCTTACTATTCATGGTGTTGTTTGGTCCCTTTGGTTTGACCAATCTGTGAGAAGTGGCTTGCTAGAGGTAAGAGAGCCACGGATGTCACTTTGCTCCTGGCTTCTCCAATCACATGGAAGGTTGGATTAACTTCAGTTATTTCTATGAACCTTACATGGAACTCATTCCCACCAATTCCACATAAATATTTGGGGGATAAGAAGCTGCAGTTTGAAATGTAGCAAACGTGCAATAGGTGGTTATTTTGTGATTGAAGTAAACCCTGTTTATCCTGCAGTCAGCTGTAATCCTGCTGTCTATCACTCATCCCACCCGCTCTAGCACAGCCCTGCTGAGATGACCTGTTTCTGGGTAAACCCTGGGAAATAGAATGTATTTGCTCCTGGTTTAAAATTTGATTTAGCAGAGATGGAAGTCTCCCCTCACTTTCCCAGTGTTGAGCAGAGCACAGCCTGACATCCTGGCCCAGTGGGATTTGGAAGGCTCAAGATTCCCAAGACCTGTTGAGGTGTCTCCCTGGGCTGTAGTGGCCCTTCCAGGGGAGAAATCAATTCAGCTTTTGCATGACATAGGATTGCTTTTGGTAACTTTGCCAGTCTCAGCTGGAGCAGGAGGACCCTCTCCCTTCTTTGGCCTGGGGAGATACCAGGGAGTCTGCTAGGCTGCTGGGTAGCTTGGAGAGGGATCCAGGAAGGCCAAGCCAGGAGGGCTTATGGCTGTGGGAAGAGGTAGCACTTCATTCCTGTACTTGGCACTGCTGAGACACCTCAAATCCTGTGTTCAGTTTTGGGTCCCTTGCTAGAAGAAAGATTTTGAAGTGCTAGAATGTGTTCAGAGGAGGACAACAGAGCTGGACAAGGGCTTGGAGCACAATCCTTGTGGCTGAGGGAGCTGGGTGTGGTTATCCTGGAGAAAAGGAGGCTCTGGAGGCATCATGTTGCTCTCTACAACTGCCTGAAAGGAATCACAGAGGTAGTCCTAGAGGTAAACAGATGGGCATGGCATGACCCTGGGCTTCAGCACTGGGCATCTGGTCCTCTGCCTTCATCTTCGCACTCCTCTGAACCTCCAGAACTGAAGCTCCTGGCAGTCACGGGTGGGGAATGATCTGGGTTAGCATGACACTGATGTAAATTTAAAGCCTTCTTTTGCTCTCTCCTCTAGCAGCCTTGTATTTTCAGGAAGAAAGAGAATGGGAAACAACTTTTTTAATGAAGTCGAGCATTTAAATTCTCTTTATACTTAGTGCTATCTGGAGCTCTTTACCCAAATGAAGCATAAAGCATTTACAGCTGTATTTTCCATCACACCAAGCAAGGAATATATTCATTTGCAGTAACATGGCACTCAATGAAGTGGAAAATAAGCTCCCAAAATTGAGCTATGGAATGGTTTCAATGAGTAGGAAAAGCCCACTTGGACTCCACTGACCAGTCACTTTGGTTATGATAAAAATTAATTTGATTGAACACCTGAGCTGTGGCAGAGGTGAGGTTGGCCCTGAGATCGTTCTGCTTGGGACTGGGTTCGGAGCTGGCTCCTCTGCCACAGCTCCCACCTCTCCTGCTCATGGCTTTGCTTGCCCAGGAGACCCGGTGCCTCCAAGGGATGGCCATCGGTAGCACACGCACGCACAGCAGCCAGTGTCCCACATGTCCTCCTCCACACGGCTGCAGGAGGGGACAATGCCAGTGCCATGGCAGGGCTGGCCCCTGGCTGGTGGCAGCACTGTTACCCGTGCCCACCATGCACAGACTGGGCACGTGGCAGCTCCGAGCAGAGATGGAAACGGTTCCTCCTTCCCGGCGCCGCAGCCCGCGGAGGACGTGAGCAGAGCATTAAGCAGGTACCGGCCGAACGCCAGCCAAGGGTCTGCTAATTGCTTGTGATGCCTAGTCCAACTCCATCGGCACGAGCAACAATTGCTACTGGAAATGCAATTAATAATTAAGCACTCAGTGCTGGCAGGTGTCAGCAGGAATCCGCGGGGCCTGGCATCCCCTGCCTCAACGCCTCCCTCTGCCCGCACGGGAGCAGGCAGCGCCAGGCGGGATGCAGCCCTCAGCTGCCTGGATCGATACTGGGGAGGAGGCAGAGCTGTGCCTTGAGGAAATAACTCGCTGGTGGAATTTCCCCAGCATGAATGAGGGCTGCCTGCTGTCGGGCAGCAGGATGAGGACCCAAGGCTGCCTGTCTGGCTGGTGAGACCTGTGTGTAATCCCGTTATCATCGCAGGGATGCTTCCCAGCGCCATCCATCTTCACCTAAGACATCTGTGGGCATTTTCTGGTTTTGCTGTACAGGCAGAGTGATTTTGGGTGGAGATGACTGGCAGCGCTCCTCCACGGTGTTGGAGGCTGGGAACATAACCCCAGAGCTGGCACGGGGTGGCTGGGCTGCAACAGCTGGATGATGGTGCCCTGTCCCAGCCACGGAGGTGGCCGAGGAGGATGGCAAGGAGCAGAGACATAATCCTGGCTGGAAAAAGCAGCACCCCAATGGATTAAAATGTCTTCCTGAGATGCTGCTCTGGCTCAGTGCAGCTTCAGGACCCCCTGTGTCCCTGCTCACAGGCTCTGCCAGCATCACTTTCACTTGCATTGTTGGCTGCTACTTGTGATGACTTACAGCCTTCTTCAAGCTGGCTTTTATTTTTAATTACATTTTGCCTCTGAAGATGGGCTGCTTTGCTGGTTCATTATTTTCCTCTGCTTTTTTTTTTTTTTTTTTTTTTTTTTTTGCTTGTTCTTTTTTGTCATTTTCCTTTTAAAGCCCAACAGACTTTTGGCTCCCTGAGAAATAGCTTCACCCTTTAGGAAAGTGTAGAGCCTTTTCCCTGAGTAACAAAATGTTGATTTGCTACCATAGAGCTGAGTGATGGTGATTCCCTTATTAAACTGCACTTAGAGGCAGCAACTGTCAGGCAGGGATGGAGAGCTTCTCCGATAAGGTGGAGCTATTCATTATTAAATTATCTTCATTCACTTGAACATCTCATTTTCATTGAATTAGATGAAAAGTGCTCAAAGGCAGCTGCTGCAGCAGCTTGGAGGCTGCCAGGAGCAGCATGCCAATGTCACTGCTGGCCTTTCCTCCCATACCAGCCACATCTGACCCCTTCCCACAGATGGATGGGCCTCGTGGCTGGTGTAAATCTCCTGGAGTTGCACCTGCTGATGGCCTGACCTTGGAGACCTGGATTCACCAGCTCTGAGAGCTGGAGCTAGTGGGGATTGACTCCACCAGGGAATAAGGTAGCGTGGCCCCAGCTGTCTTGTCAGCTTGGCAGCAGTGACCAAGGTGGGCGTCCCCAATAACTGGGGGCCAGTGTGACCTCTCAGGAGGGCCTGTCCCAGTGTTTTGAAGAGTGTGTGTTTTGCTGGGAGACTGCAGATGGATTTAGTTGAGTTACACAGGGTTTTCCCCTGCTCCTGCTGCCCCCTCCCCTCCTGGGACTCCCTCAGGGCAGCCACCCGCTGTGTTGGGCCGGCTGCAGCCCTGCAGCCCTCGATGGCAGATGAGCTGTTTTGTGTCCCGTGGTTGTTTTTGGGGGCTGCCCGATCTCTCCGCTTTCACCTTGGCACGAGCACCTGGCACCCAGCCCCACGGCTCGGCACCAAACCAGGGGCTGCTGTCTGGGCCTGCCAGCCCACTGCTCTCCAAGGCGCTTTGTGGAGTCTAAGCTGTGCAATCTAAGCTGCTTTAAGGCTGGCCCCTAGGAATGGGGGGCGTTATTCAGAGATGAATAATGCCAAGCCCAAGCATTACTCATCTCTGTCCCAACCATATGTGAAGTTGCATCTTTCCTCAGGAGAGCTCAGAATTAGGATATCAGGCTGCTGCTCACTCCCAAATACTTTGGGAGTAGGCAGCACCCCTCTCTTCTGTGACAGCCTCCAATCTCAGCGGGAAGTGAAAACCCCTTTGCCACTCTGCCCTGGGTGCTGCGAAGTCCTTCTCACCTGCTGCCCACCACTACCATCTTCCTCCTGGCAAGGAACCGCTGGCCCCTTGGAGCAGCTCCTCAACAACTGTTGCTTTTTCTTGCCAGCGAATCTCGCCCGGAGAAGCCGCTTTGATCAATGCACTTGGATTTCAGCCTTCAGCCTTGATCAAGGCAGAAGGAGGGACGAGAGAGAGCGAGTACTCGCGGGCTCTTTGGGGACGGTCTGGGGAGCGAAGCTGCTTCTCCAAGAAAAGCCTGCTTCAAAGTAAGAGGCGGTGCTGCCAGAATAAGAGTGAACCAGGCGGGCAGAGGAGGAGGAGGAGGAAGGCTGCTGGGTGCCAGAACTCCAGCTGGGATGGGGCAGGTGTGAGTCCAGCAAGGAATGGTGATGATGGCATTGCTGTGAGGCTGGAGCACGGACAGGGCAGGAACCAGGTGCAGTGAAGGGGGGGAATCTATGCTTCCCCCTGTGCTTAATTCTGTACCAGACCTGTTTTTCTGTGCTCATTAGCTTTTTCAGCTCTCCAAACCTCCCCAGCCCTGGAGATCTGGCACCAAGAAAGTTTTTAGAGCTGCAAAGGGGCTGAATTTTCTTCTTTGGATCAGTGGTTTCCTCCCAGTCTTTAACTGGTGAGGATGGTGCTGCAGGTCGGGTGTTACGGACCTGAGGATGGCTCTGGGACAGGAGCAGGGGGACAGAGCATCTCTTCCTTGCCAGCTTGGTCCGGATGTTTAAGCTGTAAGGGCTTTGTGTTGTATGAAGGGATGCATAAAGCACTGCTCAAGGTTTGATCAGATCAGAGCTTCTGGTTAATGGTAATTAATGGCCAGGAGGAGACCTCCTGGGGCTTTCTGGCTTTGTTTCCCCCATCAGTGCCAGGGAATTCTGTGTCAACAGCTCTGGAAGGCATGGGCCATTCCTTTGTGGGTTGCATTACCTGGGAGGAGCAAGAACCGAGCAGAGGTTCCATGAGCAAAACCTGGAGGTCCCCATAGCAGGGAAAGTCTCTGGCCAGAAACCACCCTCTGACACCAACCTGCTCCAGCAGTCATCCTCCTCCTCTGCTCTCCTGCTCCCTCTCTACCGCTGCTGCCTTCCTCAGGTGCTCACACATGCACCTCTTGCTTTTCCTTTCAGCTACAGATGGCAGGCAGGAAAACCAGCCAGCCAGATGTGTTTTTCATAGCTCCCAAGCCAGGCATAACTAAACATTTACATTTATTACCAATTAGAGGGGAAACAGACTGTAGTTTTATGTACTGTATGTGTCTGGATATATTTCAGTTTGTGACCTTACTACACCCCACCCCCAGCAACTAAATCTCTCTTGGTTAGGGGCAAAACTCTGGAAAGCATTGGGATCCCATCGCAGCATCCCATCACCCATCACCAAAATGGGATGGGATGATGTGGATTCCACCACTCTGTAAGAAAGCCTGCACAGGGTTTGCTCCTGGGTGAGGTTTCACATCCCTAGGGATGCCCCAGAGGGATTTCCATGGAGGTGTCCATGTCCATTAAGTCCATGTATGGATGTGACCACTGAGCAGCTGTCAATGGGTGGCTCAGGAGTGCCCAGAGCCTGCAGGTCCTGAGCCAACATCACAGCACCTCTTTAATGATGTGTGAGCCAACAGCAAAACACAAATAAATCCATAACCAAACGCTGAGCCTTGCTGACAGTGGGGGAAGAAAGCAGGGCATCGATGAATGTGCATGGTGGTAGTGATGTCCCAGCCTTTACCAGGAGGGTCACTGAGGGACTGATGTCCTAACATAGTCCAGATCCTGGCTGACAGGGGACAAGGCAGTCACAGTGCCACTGCAATCTGCTCACCTCTGTGAGGCCAGCACTTGAACCTGGGATGTTTGAGACATAAGGGCTCAGGACCTTGGGTCTGCATGAGCCCATCAGGCCTTGGGCAGGCCGATGGATGTCCAGTCAGGTGGAAATGAGGACTTACTGGTTCTATGGGGATACTGGGTTGCTGTATGGGGTCAATCACTCTTGATTCTGCCTCTGAGCAATGGTTAAGCTGCTAAGAAAAGAATCTCAACCTCCTTCTTCAGGTCACCATCCTCTTGCCAAGAGAGGAAGGAGAAATGTGGTGAGGCCAGGGGACGTTGGACAACAGTGTTCTTTAAACCAGGCTGTCCCACATCCAGCCTGGTTCTGGGATTGTGCCCCCCAAAACCAACCCACAGCCACACTGTTGGGATATGGGGTGCTGCAGGCACTGACCCTGCTCAGCCATCCCATGCTTCCCCTATCCTCCCTGCTCCCAGCAGGTCCCACAGCCACCTATTCATGCAGCAACATCCCAATTCCTTCCTTGCTCCCAGTTTTTGCCCCTCAGTTTGTCAGGAACCCTCTGGCAATCATGCCCAAAGCTCACCTCTGGCTGTGCCCCCTGGATCCCTGTGCTCACCTCTGCTGTTGCTCAGGCAACAACCTCTGGATTGGATGCAGGGCTGTATTTCCCTCTCTTTCCAGGGTGCTGCTGCTGCTGGGGAAGCAGCCCAGACACAAAAAGCCACAGGCAATGCTGTGCAGTGGTTGTGTGCATCCCTCTGGGCGTGCTGGGGGGAATTATTCCATCACAGGGAGCTTCAGAAATGCAATAGTTTATTAGAAGCCCATTAAACTGTTCAAACAGGTGATTAGGAGAGGGGAGATGATGCAAATTGAAGCAAGGTGGGGGTGGACTTCCACCTGAGCAAGGAAGTGGATTTGCACCTGAGCAGGGAGAGCTGTGGCTGGAGGGCTGAGGTCAGTTCTGCAAGGCCAAGATAAGGAATGAATAAAGCTGAGAGACTTGAAAGGAGTGAGGGTGGAATGAAGGGCTGCAGTATTTTGGCAGAGCTATTGGAGAAAGCCCTGGGGTGGAAATGGTAGAAATGATCCACCTCAACCTCAGCCCATGGAGGACTGTGTGGACATGTCTATCCCATGGAAGGTAGCATCCTGCCTTCATTTGGATGGGATGCACCAGGTACAGGATAAATCAAGGGTGTTACAAACCTTTGGGTCACTCTAGAAAGGAACCAACACAGGGAAGAGGCATGTGGGGAACCTTTGTCCAGCAAGGGTAGGAGAGGAGGGAGATGGGAGGTGCAGGATCTACTGCTCCATGCATGAATTTCCCCCATTATTCTGCTGATCAGCAAAAGCAAGAGACAGTTGAACTGGAAAGTTGGATTTAAGATTTTTTAAAAATCACACTTTATTTTTTCCTCCTCTTCTGTAACTGTGTTGGAGTGTGACAGGGTGGGAGCTCTTGGCAGCTGGGATATTAAATGTTTTTCCACATGGTCTCTTGATTATTAATGGATTTTAGCACTTGACAAATTAGAAATTAAGAGATAAAAGCTATTAGAAACTAATTTGGGTAATGACTGATTCTGTTCCCCCAGGAGCCTTTCTGAGAGCATTGCTCCCAACACCACTGCCAAGTCTCAGGAGAGAAGGAATCTCTTTTCAGCAGTTTTGTGGGCTTTGGAAGAGCCCCCTGATCTGTGGCCAATGAGGAGGTGACTTGAATGGAACAAGCCTGATCCAAACAACACTCTTCTCCCAGCAGCCTCATGGGATTTATAGGATTTCACATCCCTGGACACTATTTGAGGTGGTTTATGTGCCACATTTTTTTACTGTTCTGTTGGTGAAACAACCATAGAAACTAGCATGGGAAAACAAGGTGGGAGATAAATCCTTGTGGCGTGGGCTCTCCCAGCGATAAAATGGGCTACAGGTGGAGAGATAGGCCCTTGAGACCCTTTATTTCCTTCAATTCCCATCTTCCTGAGTGGATCAATACCTCCAGGGGCAAGGAAAGGGTTCAGGAACCATTGCAGAGAATCACTTGAAGGGAAAAGCTGGAAAGTGGTAACTGATGTAGCTGATTTTTGAGGCAGAGGAGCCGGGAGGGTTTGCATATCCCAGGAGGGTTTGTGTACAGAGAAGAGCCTATAGGCTGGGAGAGCACTTTTAAAAATAGTTTGACTGATTTTTCTCCTTCTTTCTTCCCATCCAGTCAGTCTCCACTCCTGGCATATGCAGTAGGAGCAAAAGGTCTGTCTGGCAGATATTTTTGGGATTCTATTCCACCCTACAGGAAAATCCCTCCAAATTTCATCCCATTGTCCCACCAAATTTTGCCCATCTCAAGCCTCGGTCCAGGAGCACAGCCCAGAGGTCCTGTGGAAGCACTGTCCTGGGGACAGCTCTGAGGGTCCCCGGGGAGCTCTATCCCAGCAGGGTCAGGGTGCAGTGGATGAAGTAAATCTGCAGCCAGGCTCCTGGCTGTGGGTCAGCTGTGTCCCTGGCTCCAGCTCAGCTGATTTACATGGGCTATGGTGACACCCCAGGGCAGGGCACTCGAATTTAATGGATTTTATTTTATATTGCTGCTGGCAGCTCCCAGCCAAGAGCTCATGGAGGAGAAAACAATTTGCCATCGTCATCCCTGGTCCTCTGCAAATTTTTCCACTTGCAGAATGGGGTGCAGTGAAGAGATTTTATTTGATGGTGTCTGAAGAGGTTTCCAGGTTCTCCTTAAGAGCTGGGAGTGGCTGAGGGCACTCAAGGAGGCCAAGGGCTGGTGCAGGCGGTGGGGTTGGGTGGGTGAGGTTATGCTTTTTGATCTTTGTTTAAGGAGGAGTTGGTGGGGAGGGAAGAAGGGAGCTGAGGAACTGGGACTGGGCCTTCCTGAGGTCCCCACCAGCTTGAGTCATGCCCGGTTCTCACTGAGCTCCTAGTGGGGACACAGGAGGGTGGGTAGGACATCTCCTGCATGCCTGGGCTTGCAGAAACCTCCCTCTTGCCTGCTCTGTGCTGATTCTCCTGCCTCCTTCAGAGACTGTGGCAGGAGGCTGAGGAGGAGGAAGAGGGAGAAATAAGAGGAGGTTACCACCATTTCAGGAGGTTGTTAATTTTCCCCTCATTCTCCTTTAGAAGTGGCCATTTACCACAGACCCTGTAAATCCTCTCCAGAGAGAAAACACCAGGGAGCACGGCATGGAGGGATAAGAGCCCTCAATGGCTTTGAAAGAGATGGCAGAGAGGAAAAACAGCCCAGCATTGGTGAAGGGGGGAAATACACTGAAAGAGAAAGAAGCTGAAGCAGCTGATGACAGCCCAAACAGCAGGAGAAGGCTCCTGCCTGCCAATTAACGAGGCTCTGGTGCTAATTTGCCACCTTGACTGCACTTCTGAGCCTGTCAGAAGGGGGAGGAAAAACAAAAAGATGAGGCTAAAAAGAGCCGGCAAGGTTTTGGGTTGCCTCTTGGCTATGCAGATGTCACTGGGCTTCAGAGAGGTAGGGGAAGCAGGGGGGGGGGGCTGGTGGCAGCTGGGGGCTGGAGCCTGGCGTGTGAAAAGAATGATGACAAGTTTCCACGGGTTTGTGTTGGCGGAGCACCTCTAGGCCACGGTGCTGCCCAACTTAGGGGTGCCAACTTCCCGGGGATCACATCCCACCATCTGTTGGGTTAGCTGGGAGAGTGAGAGGTGATCCCATGTGTGCCCAGGAGCATCTCTGGTACCTGTGGTGAAACTGAGTTATGAGGAAGGAGCCAGAGCAGCCCTGTGCTGAGGCAGAGAGGGCAGCTTGGCATCTCCTGCCTCCCCCAGAAACGCTGTCAGACACAGAGCAGATCTGCTGGCAGCTGCCTGGTGGTTCTGTGTGGCTAACGGAGCCGGAGGAGCCCTGGGCAAAATGCTCAGTGTGAAGCTTCCAGCCGAGCCAAACGTCTGATTTTCTCTTCTTGCCCGTCCTGCAGCCCTAACCCAGAGACCATGGGGATGGATTAAAAGCAACATCTGCACCAGCATGCTGTTTGCATGCAAAGCAGAAGAGCTTCTGCCAGGGAAGCGTGTTACCTGGAACCCTCCCAGCCCTCCCTCTTCCCCTGGGATGTTTTGATTCGTATGCAGCCACATTCTTCTCCCAGGCTGACACAGCGTTGGCTGGGAGCCACAAGGGGTAAACTGAGGCAGGCTGGAGCAAGAATGCAGACTTAGCCTCACAGCCTCTCTCCGTGCTGGCTCTTCATGGCAAAGCTGTCCTTGCTGTTTGGGCCCAGCCTCATGCAGAGATGCCCTTGGGCCAGGGGGCCAAAAGCACCACCTCATGGCACACAGGGCTGGAGGCTCAGCCAGTGCTGCGGGAAATGGGTGAACAGGAGGGGGAAAAGGGTGTAGGTTACATAGGTGGAGCTGTGGGCTGTTTGCTCAGGTGCAGCCCGTCATTGCCCATCACTGGCTGTGTCAGGGTGGGAGATGGAGTTAGGACCAGCCTGGGGGGCCATGAGCTCTCTCTGCCCTGGGAGAGCTGTGAAGGTAACCCCATCCTGCTGCCTGGGCTGGGAGTGAAACATCCTGGCCTTTCCCTGGCCTCCTTTCCCCTGGCAGAGCTGCTAAACAAACGTGGCTGGAGGGAGCCAGAGTGTCTGCAGTCAAGCAAGTGTAGAGCTCAGCTTGTTATTTAAAGGCCATTTTCTGGCTTTCATACTGCAGAGAATCTCGTATAAACACAGAGCCTAGAAAGGGACAGCCCAAACACACCAGTTGTTAAAACCTAATGGGTTTGATGCTGAATTCCTGGTTCAGGCTGGCACACTGGCTATTTCCATCCTGAGGCCTGATCCTGCTGGTGCCATGCAGCTGCATCTCTCCAGCCCGCCCTGCTGCCATCAGCACTGTTCTGTGCAGGGGAAAGCACTGCAAGGCAATCAAATGCTGACCTCCAGTTATTAACCTCATCCTTTTAATCACCTCCACTGAGAGCCTTAATTGCTGAGCAGGGTTGGGAGGACCTGAGATTCCCACACAGCCTGGCAGTCCCCTCCCAGGGCATGCTGCTGCTGCTGCTGCTCTTGCTCTTCCTTTAACTCACACACATCCCCAAAAAAGGTGGAAGCAGCTCTCTCCCAAAATACAGCAATTTAGGAGCCAAATTTAAGGAACTAACTCTGTTTCTCTGAGTTAGAGAGGGGGTGCAGCCCCAGGGTGTTGGGGGGTGGGTGACCAAGGCCTTGTCTGCCTGTCCCTGTGCTTCCCAATGGGAAGTCCTTTGTGCTGAGACAGGGCTCTGCCAGCTGCCAGCCTTGGAATGCCATGCACAGCCTCATTCCTAATGGGAATTGGCAATTTGGGCCAAACTTAGTGCTTTTGGGCAATAGATTATGGATATTGCTGGGGGCTGTGGAGAGAGGAGAGTGCAGCCCCAGGGGCAGCTGCTGAGGATGCAAAGAGCTGATAGGTCATCCTTCCAGCTACCTGCCTCCCCCTACTCCTCTGCTTTTTGTTTTTTGCATCAAATTAAAAGTAAATGGCCTTCATCCACCTCCCTCCTCACACATGGGACTGTTAGGGCATCACCTGGCTCCATCTGGAGCCTACACAAAACCAGAGAAGTCCGGGGTCCATCCCTTGATGGGTACCTTGAGGTGCTGCCAGTCATCCCAACAACTCTTGCATTCATGTTCAGGTGGGTTTAGGATGTGGGACTGGTTCAGAGCACCAAAAGACATGGTAGGAAATGCTCTGTCTAGAGGAGACAGGATGAAGTTGAGGAATGTTAGCCTGACACATGGCCCACATGATGATGGGGAGAAGCCTAGAATGGTTTGGGTTAAAAGACACCTTAAAGCTCATCTTGTTCTAACCTTCCACAGGCAGGGACACCTTCCAGTAGACCAAAGCCTCATCCAACCTGGCCTTGGACGGTTCCAGGGATGGGGCAGCCACAGCTGCTCTGGACAACCAAGAAGTGATGGAATATGTACAGCAGAAGCCAAAATAACATCTCTAGCTGGGAATCCTCCTGGCAGCCCTGCCTGCTCAGGAGCACTGCTGGCCTTCATGCCTATGTCCTCCCCATCCACAGGCTGATGTCTGCAAGCATTGCCTGGGGAGCCCAGAAGATGGCTTTGATTTTTCATTTCCTCCTGGTGTGTTTAATTGCCTGATTTTTTTTCCCCTTTAGGACTGGGAGAAAGAGAGGAGAGGTGGGCAAAGAAAGACAGATGTGTGGAAAATAGAAGTCTAGGTGACAGATTGAGGGCTGCTATAACCACAATAGCCAGCCTGATGGATTGATAGATTAGACAGGGAATATAAATAGCAAGTATGGTTTATCTATCCCCGTTTTATTTTCCTCTTGTCTGTCTCTTTATCTCTCCTGGTGTTATTTTCCTCACGCTTATCTCTTTATCTGCCCAGCCCAAGGATGGAGGAGAGGTAGGTGACAGAAGCAGGATGGATGAGTTTGGGGTTTCCACCGCCTTTGCAGCATCCAAAGCAGACAAGTTTTGCCAGCTGTGGAGGATTAGAAAGCAGCCTCAGATATGCACACTGATACATTTTTCCCACCCCTCTCCTTTCCCTGCACCATCCCCTCTGTCCGCACGCCCTCCCTTGGGGATCCCTGTGGTCAGAGGGTCGGCTCCTTCCTCTCTCTGCCTCATCCTTGGCTAAGGAATGAGGGCAGGCACTGGAGCAGTGAGCTCTGCTTGTCTGGGTACCTGGCATTCCCATCTGACAGCCAGGCAACTCCACTGCTTGATATTCCAGTCAGGCACCCAGTACAGCAGCGGCAGCAGCACCGGGAAGGAGGGAGGGAGGGAGGGGAGCCACATAGCACGGGAAAAGCCAGGGCTAGGGATGACAGTAACTGTTCTGTTCTTTTTTTTTTTTTTTTTAATCTCAGTTGGTTTTGGTTGCTTTTTTGCTCAAAAAAGGCATTTTTTAAAAAATATATTAAACAGATACATTTTACTAAGATGTCTCTTGGCTGGAGCCACTGACAAGAAATGACACTCCCCAAATGAATAGGCTTAAAAAAACCTGTCCCAAACAAACCAAATAAATAAATACATAAATAAAACATTTTCTTTTTCTTTCTTTTGCATTAGGGTTTTTTTTGTTGGTTTTTTTTTGTTTTGTTTTGTAGGGAACTGTGGCCCAGAGGTCTCCACCGGTGTCTGTGATGGCAGCGTCCCCGTGCAGGTGCCAGGTCCTTTCCAGGCAAGGGGTGAGACGGTGCCTCGGCACCGCAGCAGACACGAGGTGCTCGTGGAGAGGCCCCAGGGAGACCTGCTGGGTCTCCAGGGCCTGTGCTGTGGACCCCCACCACAGCAGTGTGCGAGGGTACGGCTGCAGGATGGATCACGGGGGATGCAAAGGCAAAGGTGCCAGTAGAAACCTCTTAAAAAGACTACAAAAGTTGGGGTGGCGAGGAGGCTGCCACTGGGGGATCCTTACGGTGGGTTAAGCACCTGCTCTGGCGGGACCAGCAGCAGCTTCTGGCCAAGCCACACCCCCCTGGGCCATTGGCACACCTCCCCAGCCACCTCCGTGGTGGCTACAGTGGCATTGTCCCCACACTCAGAGCCAGTCTGCACTGCATGAGCCATCCCTCCTCCTTAGTCCCACTGGCATCCTCCATCCGCTTGAGCCCTGTGTGTCTTTGGCCAGTTGCTGGGTGTACCATGGAAGCACGCAGTTGGCACTAAGGTAAGGCCTTGATTTAAATTTTTAGGGTGGTTCTTTCTCTCTCCTCCCAGGAAGTCTTTCCTCCCAGCCCCATGGTGCCGAGGTCTGAGTGCTCCCGGCCGTTAGCTGCACAGCTTGCCCGTTTCCTGCTCCAGCGCGTTGGGCAGCTTGGCGTTGAAGGCTCTCAAGGAGGACTGGATCCTCGCCACCTCATTGTTGGCCAGCTTGAGCCGGTGCCGGAGCAAACAAGTGAAGAGGTCGAGGCGGATTTTGCCAGGGGGTGAGAGCCTGTTCACCCGGTCCCTGATCTCCAGCAGCTGGAGCATGGCTGAGTCTTGGGAGCCCTGGGTGTAGGGGTAGTCCAGCTGCAGGATCAGGTCACGGATAGCGTCTGGCTCAAAGGGCAGGCTGTAGCCAAAGACTTGCAAGCTGTTGATTTTCATGTAGCCCAGGTTCTTGGAGGGATCTGACATCTCCAAGGGTTCATAGTAGATTGTCTCATTGGAGCTGTCATCCAGAGACTTGATGCGGCTCCGCAAGTAGACGTGGACGGTTTCAAAGAAGGTCTTCCACTTGTTGCCCAAGGTGATCGTCCAGTTTTGGCACTGGGCAGAGGCATCTACAGTAGTCCTTTCCCAGTCTGGGAAGCTGCCCTCATTGACAGGCATGAACCAGCTCTCTGAGTGGCTTCCCCCAAAGGGGTTAACATAGATGGCCATGACGGGCTCCAGGGTGCTGTTCTTGGTGAGGCAGATCTGCAGAGAGAGGGCCAACATGACGTGAACCAGCCCGGGCTTGTACTTGTTGCTCTTCAGGGTCAAGAGCATGCGCTTCCTCCAGGAGGGGTCGAACCAGCTCCCCAGGCGCATGTCGTTGCTGATGAAGATAGAGTGCACCTCGATGCGGCTGTCCCGTTTCTGCAGGAGGTACCTGAGCTCCAAGTCCTGCAGATCGGTCTCCAGCCCCAGGTAGTGCTCCAGTGAGTCAGCCACCTCAGGGCGGCAGAAGCCCTGGGTGAGCACGTAGCCGTGGTTGCAGGTCCCGCAGCGGGTGATGTTGTCCTGGTCACAGCTGGCACAGGCTGGCCCCTCGCCCAAGGCACACGGTATGGACCCCTGGCAGGAGGGCTGCTCGGAGGGACAGGTACAGCTGTGGCTTTCTTCCAGGAAGGTCCCAGGCACGGCGGTCTCGCTGCAGTACAGGAGCGACTGTGCACGGCTCCACCAGTAAGGGAGGGACCTGGTGCACAGGAAACACATAACAGAGGCTTAGATGGCACCTTTTGGGATGCGACTGACTTTCCCCTAAGGATGGAAGAGCTGCCCACCTCATGTTTGTTTTCTGCTCTGCTGGTGGCCCCCCAATGAACCAAGCCCCATTTTTCACCTTCAGGTTTGGACCTGATCTCTCAGGGCCACATTCCAAGCTGGTACAGCCACTCCTGCTGCCTGCTCACCCCCTCCTAAGTAGGAACTTCTCCAGTTGCAGCCCCAGGGAGGTAGCCCCTGGCTGTGAGCCACCCCTGGGGCATGGGGCAGTGTCCCCAGCAAGGGCTTCATGGCACCTTACCTCTCCTTCGGCAGCTTGAAGCGAGGTTGGCGGTGGCAGCGTTTGCTGAGGTTGAAGAGCCGCCGGATGAGTCGGTAGGTTTTTCTAGAGAGCAGCTTCAGGCTGGTGCCCAGCTGTTGGTAGCGATGCTGGACATCCAGATCCATGGTCCAGAAGTGGGAGATGGCTGTCCTGTTCAGGAAACGGTCCGTGGGGAGTCTTTTCAACAGGGCCTGAAACTCCTCTGTGGGGAGAAGGAGATGGCATAGGTGGACTCTGGAGAGCAGGCGGTGAAGGTGGCGCTGAAAGCAATCTCCCTCCACCTGAGCGCTGAGCTCTTCATGGTGAGAAGACCACCCTGGAGAGCCAGCACCCAGCCTGGGCTGCTCGCAAGGGGAAGGAGATGCTTGGTGGGGGTCTCCCCAGCCTCACCTGACTCCTCGAACTGGCTGTGGTGGCTCTCCCAGGCTCGCCCAAGCTGGGCCAGGCTGCTCTCCAGCGCCTGGATGTCGGCCTCGGGGCAGTTGCAGCGGGGGAAGGCGGGCTGGCACTGGCAGCGGCAGTCGCTCCGGCGGCACACCAGCTCCCCGGCAGAGCTGCAGGCGATGTAGCTGAGGGCAGCCACCACGAACCTCTCCCGCAGGTAGGAGGGGAGCACAGTCTGCAGCCCTGCGGAGGGAGGAGCCCCAAGAGCATCAGGGCACGCACAGAGCCCCTCAAATATCACCTGGGCGAGGAGGGCACGAGCCTCCCCCATCCTGGGCTCCCTCCCTCACACGATTATCATATCAATTTGCTGTGGAGCCGCTTGTCTGGGCTCTGCATCGATCTTGGCTCCTCTTGGCAGACAAGCAACAACCTCATCCTGCCCAGCTTTCATTATTTTCCTCCCCTCTCCTCCCCAGCCCTGAAATTAGAAGCAGCATTTCATGCCGGCATCCTCCCCTGCAACCCCCCGTGCACCCACAAGCATCCTATGGTAGCACTTGTCCGCCCCCACATCCCCAAGAGCCCAGTCCTACCTTGGAGCTGCACTTTGTTCTCAGGGCTCTGCACCAGGACAGAGCTCACTGAGTCCAGGTTGTCATAGTTGCTGCAGCCGAGTGGCCCTGTCCGTGTTTCTGTCACCTAAGGTGGGGACACGGAGGCGGTCATGGATACAGGAGGGGACACAGGGTGCCCTACCCCACTGAGAGTGCTGCAAATAATCCCTGACCCGCTGGCCAAGCCCCACTCCTCATAGCAGGGTGGATGGTCGGAGAGGAGAACTAATTATCTGCTAATTAGCTCGTTGACAGGCGACAGCCCGCTGAAAAATGTGCCTTTATTAGCGTGCCCAATTTCCCATAAATAATGGAAACGTGTTAACTTTCCCTGCTCCCTCCTCGCTGGGTGATGCTGTTTTAGGTCGGGCCAGCTGCGAGGGGCCGGGGTGAGGCCTGGCGCTGCCATGTCCCGGCGCTGGCCCCCCCTCACCACTCGCCTACCTTGATGGCGGCCGTGGCGATCTGGATGTGGTGCAGCCGGCGCAGGGTGCTCTCCCGGTCGATGAAGTAGGAGGCTGCCAGCTGGTGCAGGGTCTCCAGCGAGACCCCCGAGCTGTTCCCAGCCCCCGCCACGGGCTCTGCCCTCCGGCTCAGCTTGCGCTTGTCCACAAAAATGGTCAGGGACTCCTCTCCTGGGGGGACATGCAATACTTTTGGAAGACTGCTGTGCTCCCCCCATTCCCCTTCTTGGAGCCATGTTCCTCCTGCAGTGCTTCCTTCCCCACTCTCCCTCCTTTGCACAGTCCTTGTGCGATGGGGGTGAGCAGGACTGAGCGCCCCAGCACTCACCTCCCAGCGTGGCAGCCAGCAGGAAGTGTGTCCCATACTTTTTGATGAGGCTGTCGGTGATCTGCTGCGGGCTGGGCCGACGCCCCAGCAGTCGGATGTTGCGGATGAATTCAGGGGCCAGGGGAAGTGGAAGGCTGAAGAAATCTTTCCTCTCCAAGGCCAAATTATTCACCTTCCAACGGGCAAACTCTCTGTGGGAGGAGAGCAGCAGTGGGGAGGGGGTGTGAAGTGGGTCTGGCCATGGCACATGCATGCTCTGCTTCCTTATGTCCCCAATCTCCAGCTCAGGACAGGTAGAAAACTCTGGTTAGAATCATCCTGACCTCCCCCAGGAAGTGAAGGACCTGCTGCCAGCTATGGATCCAGCCAGGACAAAAGCACCATCCCTCCCTAAGCCATTGATGGTGATAAAGAGCTACAAGCAGCGGAGATGCCTGATATTGATTAATCCAGCACCTCCGGAAGGCATTAATCACAGCCCAGGGCAGGGCTAGACCCTTTTCCAGCCCTTTGGGCTGGTTGCCTCTCATCCCTCCGACAGCCCTATGCCTACGGATCCAAGTGAAAATCCGGCATCTGGGGGTATCATGGTTTTAAATACCAGCAGCATTTTGTGGTATGTGTTGGGATGGAGGTGTTGGGATGTGGTGGGTCCCCTCAGAGCCCCAGATGCTATGAATGTGCCACCCAGCCTGTCACTGCCTCCAAAAGCCCACAGCCTCATAAACAACCGGCAGCAAATTTCAGCCTAATCTTTGGCATTTTGCTCTAATTAAAACCAGGCAGTGCCTTTCAGACAGTTTTACCAGGGCTGGCTGGGAAAAGAGGGAGAGGGAGGGAGCAGTGGATGGGTGCAAAGCAGCAGCTTGGCAGATGACAGGTTGCCTCCTACCATGACTTTTGGGCCCAGAAGATGAGATGCAGAATCCAGTAGCAGAGCTGAGGATGAGGCAGGGGGGATGCTGCCTCTCCCCTTGCACACACACTTTCCTTCGGGGCTGGGGTGCCAATCCCCACTTCCATCCCAGAGGCAAACAAGCCCTGAAGGCTGATAGCAGGTTCTCTGCCTCTGGGGAGGTGTGAGCCAGCTGCTGTCCCTCTGGCTGCTCCTTCCTGTCCCACCACCATCACCAGCAGTATCTCTGGAGGACGCAGGTCCCTCGGCATGGCAGCGTCAGCACACAGGAAAGAGGAGAGGAGCTCCCCGGGGGTGCCGGGCTGCATAACTGGGCTGCAGTCTTGGCACCCACATCAGCACTCCCAAGAGGCCGTGGTCAGGCTTTGCTTTGCTGCTGGAGGCCCCCAGGGCTCAGCACCGGTGGGGAGTGGAAGGGAAAAGGGCTCATTAGCCAGAGGTAACAGCCCCAGTTAGGTCCAGGATGCAGTGGAATAGAGTGGGTTTCCCACAGAGGCTGTCACAGGGTGGTCCTTTGCTGTGGTGAATGGACTCCACTGATGCCAAACCTTGTTCTCTGCTGGCAAGAAACCCCCTCCAGCCTTGGCCCCCGTGTATATAGCATCCCATAGTAGTCCATGGGTTGATGGCACTGGGGACATGGCATTGGGGTCAGTCAGCAGCTCTTCTCGAGCCCCAGCAGCATCCCAGCCCCAGCAGCATCCCAGCTCCAGAGAACTGCCAGTCTAGGCAGGTTCAGTCATTTGGCACAGACATATCTTTGTGCACAGAAAAAGGACAAAAGATCATCTTTGTCCAAAGGGCCTGGAAGGTGGACACCACGTGCACACTGCCCCTTCTGCTGTCCCCAGTTTCCATCTCAGGGCAGGAGATTGGTAGGTGGACGATATCCAAAGGGACTGGAGTACACAAGACCCATCCAGCCCAGTGGGCTCTGTGCCTCGTGCCATTAGGGCTGATTCCATCTCAACCTGTGCACCAAATCCTTCCCGTCTCAGGGCAAATCCTGCCTGGAGCCCAGCCTGGCCACACCATGAGCATCCTGGGAGGGGCTGCTATTACATTCCCTGGAAAAGCAGCATCTCACATCCACCCACCAGTGTCCCAATGGACAGCCTCCTCCCACACATGGGGTCTGGATTAAAGAGGATCTTTAATTAAAAGAGGATCTGAGCTGCCCGCACAGCTCCCCACCCCACAGCCCCTCACAGCCTCTCACCTGTAGATCCTGTACCTGGTGGTGAAACCCTGCCGGTAGCGCTCCATGAAGTCCACGTACTCCTGAGCTCGGTAGAAGGGTCCCCGGTCGGTGAGGAGCCAGTCGAGGGGCGCCCGGGCGGAGGGAGAGGAGGATGAGGAGGAAGAGGAGGGGGTCGCAGGGGCTGCATGGCCCTGGGGCACGGTGCTGCCCGCCCCGCCGGCCACTCCCCAGAGGCAGCAGGCGCTCAGGGCCAGCAGGGCCAGCGGCCACGGGAGCATGGGCGGGGGCCCGTCAGCACGTGGGAGGTCCTGCCGCCCCATCCTGCTGCTGCCCGGCCGGCTTCTTCATTCTCTTACCCCACGGCAATCCTCCGGGACAGCCCCGTCCTGCAAAGCCAAGCGGGGGAGCCCGTGAGGACAGGAACCAGGAGCAAGCTTTGGAATGCTGACAGAGGGAAAGCTGCGCTCCAGGGAGAGCCACGCTTCAGGCATGGACTGGTCATGCCACAGGAAATAAGAGTTTATGGTGTTGGGGGTGCTGGGTGCTGCTGAAGTTAAATGAATTCCGGGCTGTTTGATGAATTTCTGGCTTTTTCTTTATGTTTTTCTCTGCCGTACATCAGTCTGTCAAGCCGAGCTTGCTGCTGTGGGCTGCCCTGCACCCTGCATTGTGGGGATGCATGTCAGCTCATTTCAGGTGGAGCTAAAAACTATAATCCTGGGAAACTGGGAAAATGAGCTTCTCCAGTATGGACTGGATCATGTGTGGTTGATGTTAGACTTATTCTTTGTGTCCTGCTGATGGATGGATGGATGGATGGATGGATGGATGGATGGATGGATGGATGTCCACTCCAAGGTTGGCTAGGCTGATGGAAGTAGTGTTTTGAGTGCAAAGTAAAGATGGAGCTTTTCTGGCAGCAGCAACCACAAGGCCAGAGCCTGAATTTGCCAGTGGAAGTGGGAGAAGGGAATCTGAAAGGTCTGGCCAAGGCCAGGTGTGCTGTGAGGCAACAACAGCTGTTTGCCTCAAACCAGGGACCCCATTGCTGCAGTACTGCCAGGGAAGATGGTTTTTGTTCCAGGAAGGCAGCTGGAGCCCAAATGCCCATCCCTGCTGAGCTCATACCAACCCTGCGTTCTCCCAAACAGGGCTTTGCTGGATGAATCATCATGCTTTAACATGTAATAATATGTTTTTTTCAATTTTTTTTCTCCCTCTCTTCTATTTTTAAACCCTTAAGGGTGCCCTTTGATTACACTTTCTCAGCTTTTCGCTCAGCCCTTGAGGCTGGGGCCCTGTGAATTTTAAATAAAAGCTGAGACTTTCGCATCACCAGGCTGGGGTGCCAGGGCAGGAGCAGCAGGCAGGGTTTCTGTTCCCCCACACTCTTTTTTCAGGTGTCACCCTGGTTTTTCCCAGCTTGGCAGGCAGCCACATAACAGCCCAGGGACTGCCTCCTGCCCCTGGCACATGGAGTCCCCCATGGTCACGATGTGACCAAATCCTGGCCCAAACCTGTCCCATGCTGGGGTGGGGGGTAGGCATTGCCAGGCTGGTTTCCTCACTCTGTGCCTCAAGTGTTGGAGGGGGCATCTGTCACCCCCAAAACATGGCAGGACCTGATGCCAGAGGCTCACGGGGCTGCTTGTGTGCTGCCATGTGTGGGTGGTAGCTGAGCAGCCAAGGCATTTGGCTGCCCCCTAATCCTCCCTGCCTGCTTCCATGCCTGCAACCTAAGCTGGGCCGAGGGGAAGCAGGCAGATGGGATACAGAGTCTGCCTGAAGCAGACCTGCACTTTGCTCCCCTCTCCAGGAATATCTGTGGTACAATTAAAAATTGATGTGGCCTGGGGACCAAAGGGATCCTCAAAGCTAAAGATTAAACCCCCCCCCCCCAGGTCCATGCTGCCTGCAGCCATGGGTCCTGCTGCTGTGCTGACCCAGGACCAGCTGCTGTGCCCAGGAGAGAATGGTGGGAGCCAGGGTCTGGCAGTAAATCTCATGGATGGTTTAGATACTGACCATAGGCTAAACCCTAGCGATTTGATCCCTTTCCCACACAGCAAGGAGGAAAGCAACACTCTGGATCTCAGCTGAGAAGCTGAGGGAGGGTAAAGCATCCTTGAACAGCATCTTTCTAAACCCTGCCCATGGAAACACACTGCTTGTAGCATTAAATATGGCTGTGACAGCAAAACACCTTGTTTAAATATCTGGTGCACTAGGACTCTGCCTGTTGCCTCACAAACAGGATTGGCACACCCTATCTCCTCATCCCCCATCATCATCCATGGGTTTTAAGTGGCTCCTGACCCACCTCTAGCTAAGGTGAGGCTGGGCAGGGGCTGCTCCCTGGCTGTGTCCCCCTCTCCCCTCCCTCCACACAGGTCTGTAACAGCCTGGGTCTTACAGGCAATGTTAAAGGAGATGCTTTTCCACAGGTGCCATGGGACATTGGCCTCATCCATCACCACTTCACACCACCACAGACTGGTAGGGATGGTTTTGCACCACCCTCCCTGAGGCTTTCCTGGTGTAAATCAGGAGGACACGGGAGTATCCTTCCTTTGATTCAAAGCACAGAGGGGATTTTTTGGGGAGAAAAAATACAGGCAGAGCACTGTATTTTCCATCAAACCATCCTAGATGTTAAATGTTTCCCACCAGCACTAACCAGCTCCTTGCCATTACCACTCTGGGGGGCATCTCCATGTGCCTTCGCCAAGAGGGGCTTCCCATACTGTCCTTCCCCTCCAAATCCCCTCTCCCACCACAGCTAAGGCAGCAAACATCTGGCTCACCATCATGGGGATGGATATTATGGATAAGCCCACTTTGGCCACCTTTTCTCTTAGGCTGTGGTCCCTAGACCAGCTAGAAACCATCTCAGCCTGCTCTGACACCTTCCCTGGGGAGCTCGTTCTGAGATTCGAGGCTGAGCATGGCATGTTTCCCTGTGGCTACTTCATGTTTTACTACAGAGCAATAAAAATAGGATTTGATATTTCCAGCACTTGGCTGGGGCAAACTGGTACAAAACCAGTGGAGATTCCCTCCTGGTATGAAGCAAAGTTTCCAGCCTTGCTAAGTGAGCTTTTATTCACACGTCCCTCTTAGTTACACCGTGTGTGCTGGCATCTCTGAGGGAGGCTCCTGCTTGGGGACAGGCAATGATGCACGCCAGCATCTTTACCAACAGGAACTGGAGTCCCAAGTCAGGCAGGAACGGGCAAGGAAGGCCTGTGTGGGGGCTGCACTGAGCTACACAGCAGCTTATCCCCACAGAGCAGCTTTCCTGCACCACTGTCAGCTGGGATAATTTATTTCCTCCTATTGATCAGGAGAGTTACAGAAAATGAATATGTGCAGATATTGCCATAGCTCTGTATAGTCCTTATCCCTACAGCTGGGGGAACTGGCTCTGATCTGAGGGGAAGGGGGACTGCACTGCTGCTTTGTGGGGTTGGGGCAATGCTTTTTGGGGTGCACCTGCACATGCTCACACCGAGATCCTCCTGGGATGCTGAGAGAGTAAAGCTCTTTAAAAACAAGTAACCCCCTTGACCTTACTACTAGAGCTCGAAATAACTTTCTAATCACTTTTCCTTGATCCAAAAAAAATAAAGATTTGATGAGAAGCATCTGACAACTCTTTTTTTCTTCTTCCTTTTGATTTAGGGTTTTGCATCACAAAAGTTGGAAAACTTCCAGCTTGTTAATTTTTTTTTCTCCTCTTCCCCCTTCTATAAAAACCCCAAAGCAATGGAAGAAGAGTACCAAAGCAAATATTTTTGGCAGATTTTCCTGCACAACCTCTTTCAGGGCTGAGTCCTCCTGAGCTTCTTGCAGCCCACTGTGTCCCCATGGCAGGAACCAGGCAGGAACACCCCAGTGCTCCTCCAGTGATGGCTGATGCATGGCCCACACTATCACACGTCATGAGCTACATCTTACAAAGAGCTTGTGGCAATTTCCAGAGGCACTCCCCCACCCTGGGGATGGCAGTGGGGTCACTTCTGCAGTGGTGCCCTCATCCAAAATGGCTTAAGAGGCCGAAGGAGGGATGTGAGATGGGGATGGGGGTGCTCAGGTGAGCTGCAAAAGCCTCCCTCTGCTGCCCTTGGAGCAGACAGCAACAGCAGCAACACCCTCAGCATAAGCTCAGAGTTATGCCAAGGTCCCGCTCGCTTCCATGCCGACAGCATCTCCAGAGCCACGCACTCCACCACTAATCAGGCTGAGTTCGATAATTAAGATGTTAGCTAATTGTTAGGGACATTAACATTGATTTGTGCCCTTTCATGCTGCAGGAGCAGATCTCAAGATACAGAAACTGGGAAGCATGCACTGGGGAGAGGGGCAGTGGTATTTGCTAGGTGCCATTGGGAAGCACAGGAAGATTTCCAGATGGACTCTGGAACTACCTCTGTACACGCTGAGCTGAAGCCCAGAGCGAAAGCAAACCCCAGTGTCCATGGTAGGTACATAATACCATTGGTGGGAGAGCTTGGGATGTGCCCAGTCACAGGGGCTGGTCCCTGGGGCACAGTGGGAGCAAAGGTGCACCTGTGCAGGAGCGATGGGGAGGGGGTTCAAGCTCCCTGGGGACGCCTTTTAGTGGGAACAAACATCAAACCTAGTGACTGAGTCACCTTCTCATTAAACATGGAAAAGCTTTATCAAATTAAGGCCACTTAAAAGAGCCTGGGCAAAGGCTAAGTGCAGTTTAGCGTCTGAAGTGGATTGACTCAGCTGAGCCATGTCTATCTGTGAATTCACGCAGACGCCCAGGCCACCTCTTGCACACCTCAGGACAGACAATCCCAAAGGGCTCAATTTTAGCAGGATGCTCCCATTGCTTTGGAGCCACCAGTCTCGCCTGGGGCTTTGTGGAACGCACCTCCCCTACAGCCAGCCCTGCCTACACTGTCTCCTCTGCCCCCTGCCCCGGCTCGATTGTGGCTTGCAAGGAGCTGCAGCGCCAGGCTCGTATCCGCACACTCCCAAGGAAGTGCCAGGGCCTCATTGATCTGCCGGGGTAATTAAGAGAGCGAAGCAGGCACCGCCAGAGTGACAGCAGCGCGGTAATCACTGGCAAAGTGGACACGGCGGGGTGCTGGCAGCCACCTGGCAGCCGGCCTCAGTGACACGGCTCCAGGTGGCGAGCGTGGGGACAGCCACCTCGGAGCCTCGGTGCTGAAGATCACAGCCATGGCCGTGAACAGATTCTCGCTGGGCTCCCGCTAGCCACCCTCTGTAGCCCATTCAGTCGCTATCGCAGAGGGACTCTAAGTCACTGCCCTCCTCTCAGCTCGTGAGACCAGTTAGAAAACCTGTAGGACTCAGTGACTTGGGTTCCTTTTATTAGCTTTTCTTCACATCCTCAAGAGCGAGACACTTGAAGATGAGAGTAAAGGAAAATAGCAGAAAATCCCAGGACTCAGGAAGCTGAGGATTTGCATAAGACATCAAATGAGTTGAAGCCTGGGCCGCTGTCAGGGGAGATGGCAGCTGCGTGCAGAGTTGCACCAGTGCCATGTGTTCTGCCCTCTGGCTTTGCACACCCGAGACTTTCACACCTACAGGCAAAAAGCCTCTTAAATAAAGCAAATAAATGTGCAAAATGCAATTTCCCTCCCCCAGCACAGTGATGGCAACAGCAGCTCCGGCTTCCCCACCTTGCACTGAGCTCTCAGACCAAAGAATCCCTGCAGATGGATCTTTGGGACCGGGGAAGAGCAGACCTGCACACAAGGGGATGGGGAAAAAGAGCAACCCTGTGCCAAAGGGGCCAGGGAAAGAGAGCAGCCCTGCAGCCACCTCCCCGGGGAGGATGGCTCCTTCCTCCTGACAGATCCTGCAGGCGCAGTACCATCCCCATGCAGGAGCTGGGGGCAGTGCAGGATGAGGAACACTGCTTCCCTTCCCTGCCTTGCCTTCACACGAGTGACAAGTGTCACGGACAGGCAGCGATGCACAGCTACAGCACAGGATAAATACAGTGGTGGGTGGCTGGTGTTGGGCAGAGAGGGAGCCCTCCTCTGGGGTGTCAGAGTGCGGCCACTCCCCTTTCCAGCACCTTGCTGCTCCCCAGGTCTCCAAACTGTCACCGAACGGCCACCAAAGACAGCTCCGCTTCGGAAAAAGTGCAGGGGCCTCATTGCAAGGTCTCCTGGCGGAGACCCTCCTGGCGGCTGACAGAGAGGGGACACTGACATCTGCCGGCAGGTCCCACCCGGCCCCGCAGCGCCCAGGCTCAGAGTGGCCGGCCCCGGGAGCACTCCGGGACCCGCCACCGCCGCTCCAGGGCAGCGACACGCGGGTCCCCTGGGGAGGGAACAGGGCATCGCTGCGCTGAGAGCTGATGCTCTCCAGCGCTTTAAAGACACGGAATTTTTTTTCTTACTGGAAAGGTGAGTGTTTAGGGAAGGGAAGGGAGCCTGGCAGCGGGGACTGCCGGGCTCCCCGAGCTGTGCCGGGTAGGCGCCCGAGGAGAGCAAACATCTCCCGACGGGTCACGCACCCACTGCTCGATCCGATGCTCCGGGTGGTGGAGCAGGGCCCTACGGTGCGGGGAGCGGGCGATTCCCCCACAGGCTATTGATTGATCGGGGCCCATCGGAGAAATGTGCATTTCACTGCGGGCGCGGGGTGTCTCACACCGGCATTTGGCACCGAGCAGCGCACTCGGCACACAGCAGCAGGTCCCAGCATCCCGGGCAGCCCGTTTATCCCGGTAGCCCGCCGGCACCCGGTCCCACCGGGCCGGTCGCAGCCGCCCGTCACCTGCCGGGCCCCGCGCCGGGGTGGCTCCCGGCCGGGCGGCGCCCGGTGCCTTCCCCAACACCCGAACTCGCGGGGGAGGCTGCGAAGCGAGCCCGGAGCGGGGACACAACTTGACCAAGGTCACCGAGCGAGCCGGCGTCGGTACCCGGGATCTCCGCCCCTGCGGGGCCGCCGCTCCCCTGCAGCACTCCTTCCCCACCCCAGCACCGGCGGGATCCCCACGCCGGCTCAAACCCCGCGGCCCCGCACACTCACCCCAGGCCCCAGATCAGCGCCTCTCCTCGGCGTCCCGCTCCGATCCGCTCCTGCTCAGCGGGCCCGGGCGCTGCCCCGCCGCCGCCTCCGGGCCGCGCCATGTGCGGGCGGCCGGGCGGGCCCCGGCGGCGCCGCCACCATCCCGCGCTATGCCCAGCGCGGCCGCCGGGTCCGCCGCGCTCCGCGGGGCCGCCGCGCCGCGCCCAAAATATATGCAGCGGCCGCGGCCAATCAGAGGCGCCGGCGGCGGCCCCGCGCGTCCCCATTGGTGGCACGGGGCGGGGTGGGGCGGGGCGTGGCGCGGGGGTCTCGCTCCCGCCTCCCGACCCGGGGTTAGCGAGCCCCGGGATGTGCGGGGTCGGGAATGGCGGGGCTGGAAGGGACCCTGGAGAGCGTTCCGTTCCCATCATGGGCAGGGACACCTTCCGCTAGACCAGGTTGCTCCAAGCCCCGCAAACCTGGCTTGAACACTTGCAGGGATCCACATTCCCAGGTTCTCTGGGCAGACTCAGGTGCCGCTCATTCCCAGTGAGCAGCAGGAGGACGCCGTCAGTGACACCAGATTCAGTGTTCTCGGGTGGAGTTTTTTATATGTCTTCTATTTATCCCTCTGTGTTCTTCACACCTCCCATCAAACCCCTTCCTTGCTCCTCTTCACGCCTCGTTAGGCATTCCAGGGGCACCGTACCTGGGGATGCATCCCTTTTCCAAACCTTGAAAGAACCTTTTTGGAGACACCTCTAAATAATGCAAATCTCTTTTTATTTTTCAGAACGGAAAAGCTCCTTTTAATGAGTTTGTGTCCCCTGGTCAAAGAAGAGCAGTGAAAGGGCCTTGTGGACGTCATCCAGTGGGATTTCCCTGTGCTCCCCAAAAGGAACACAAAAGGAGGGCCACATCCTACAAAACATTGCTGCTCAGTTTTCCTTATTTTTTCCTGATTTTTCCTTCTCCAATTTTCCCCATTTGAGTTTTTGTTTGTTTGGGGTTTTTTGTTTGTTTGCATTTTTTTCCCCTGATTTTTCCTGATCCTGAGCCTGTTGGTGCTGGAGAGAGACAGTGCTGCTGAAACACACACCACTACATCCCCACTGGTTTAGTTCAGTGCTTCTCTCTGGCTGTTGGAAATGGGTAATTTCTGGTCAGCATAGTTCTTCCTGCCCAAAGTGCCATGGAAGTTAAAAATACAGGGGGTTAAAAAGACAGATCACTCTGGGGAAAAGCACCCACTGTTGGGGGTATGTGGGGCACAGTGCTGTCCCCCCTCGATGCCCACTCTGGGGCATGTTAAGCTTCACAGCTGGCACCCATGAGGGAGGAGGAATTCAGGGAAACCCTCACAAGAGGAGGTGGAGAGCTCTGTGAAAGAAAAATACAAAAAAATCATAAATATCTGCTGTGCGTGGTTTTCTTTGGAGGTGCCAGGAGGGATGGGGCTATGCTCCAGTGAGGAGATGGTGAGGAGCTGTGGTGTGGGAGCTCTGCAATGCTTCCACACCCTGTTCCAGAGCTGTCTGCTGCCAGGAGAGTCCCGTTGGGAAAACCACACCGGCAGAACACAGCCATGTACTCCTGCTGGGATGAGGATTGGGCATTGCCCCCACCGTGGGAGAAGAGAACATTTTCCATCAGAAGATTTTGGCTGCGGTGGGGACCACAGGTGTCTGCAGGAAGATGTGGCTATCAGACAAGCTGCTTTGTGCTCACTTAAAGAGGGTGAAAATAAAAAGCATCCAGATTTGGGAAAAAGATCCAAATCCAGCAGGTTTGGGGCTGTCCTTACACTCCATATGTATACACACACACACACACACACATATACATGTATATATAGGTATGTATGTATGTATGTATACACACATACAGACAATTATATATATTTCATATGGGCTTGAGGGATTTGGAGGTCTGTGACTTCTTCTGGGGCTTTGGGGTCCATGACATCTCCTGGGACTTATTTTGGAGGTCTGTGATTTCTTCTGGGAATTTGGAGGTCAGCGACTTCTCCTGGGATTTTAGGGGTCAGTGACTTCTCCTGGGATTTTGGGTTCCAATATATCTCGTGGGGTTTTAGAAGTCTCGGATTTCCCCTGGGATTTCTGAAGCCTGCGATTTTTGAGGTGTGGGATTTTGGAGGTCTCTAATTTATCCTGTGCAGCGGGGGTGGTACCTGCCCGCTATTCTCCGTGCAGAAGGAGGCCGGGCAGTCCCGCATCCCTCCCGCCACCGCATCGCTCCGCGGTTCTCCCGCTTTCCCGGGGATGGGGAGGAAAACGGGGGAAGAGGAGGAAAGGAGAGGCAGGGGGCCGGAGAAACCGAGCCGTGCCGAGCCGCGCCGCACGGGGAGGCGCCGGTCCGCGGTCTCCGCCCCTCGCCACCGCCTCCCGCCCGGCGCCGGGAGCGCGGCGCGGGGCTCCAAGATGGCTTTGGCCGGGCTGTGCTCGCTGCTGGCCGGCTGCTGCCTGGCCGCGGGCAGCGGCCCCGCCGAGGCGGCGGCGGAGGCTGCGGCCAAGGAGCTGGAGTGCAAACTGAAGAGCATCACGGTGTCGGCGCTGCCCTTCCTGCGGGAGAACGACCTCAGCATCATGCACGGCCCCTCGGCCGCCGAGCCCAAGCTGCTCTTCTCGGTCCGCAACGATTTCCCCGGCGAGATGGTGGTGGTGGATGACCTGGAGAACACGGAGCTGCCCTACTTCGTGCTGGGTGAGCCTGCGGGAGCGCGGCGGGGCCGGGAGCATCCCCGGCGGCGCGGCTCCTCCCTGCCGCACCGGCGGGCGGGCGCCCTGCGGCGGCTCGGCCCCGGGGCCGGTACCCTCCGCTGCAGCATCTCGGCCCCGGGGCTGGCTCAGCCCGGTGCGGGTTCACCCGCTGCAGCATCACGGCCGGAGATGCTGCAGGCCCACGGTGCTCGGTGTATGCCCAGGTTGTCATCCACGGGGCTCGTCCCCGGCTCGATCAATGGCCACCGGCGGCTTGCGCTGGCAGGAGGCCCACAGTCTGCTCGCAGCGTGCCCGGCTGGAGGTGAGGGTTTCTGCTTTTGTCTGCCCCTGAGCAGAGAGTCACCTTTCCTGCAGCCTGATGGAAAAATACTCCGCTGCTCAGTATATCCCATCCTGCCTGTGTGTGCTGCCCCCAGCACGTCTGCCGCCAGGTTTTAGGCTCTGGCCTATTCAAGGTCTGGATGGTTCCCACCTGCTCTTCATCCACTGGGTGAGGCTTATCTGCCTTCATCTCTTGGGCTACTTAAGCCCCAAAAAAGCAAACAATTTGCTCCTTTGTTTATGCACAGTGAGGCCTCCACCCCTTGTGTACCGGGACCTGCTTCCCTCCTCACCACCTGGAATGAGTCCCTGAGACATGTCATTTTTGGTGACATTGGTGCAGAACGTCAGTTCCTTGCCCACACATAACATCCTACCCTTGGCAATTGCCACCATCCCTTTCCTAGCAGCCCCACAGTGGCTGTGTCACCTCCTGCAAGCCTTGTCCATCTGTTGCTTCTCTGGCTGCACCTTGGGTGTCCCATGAAGTTTTTAAAATGCCGCCCTTGTTTGGAGGCATTTTAAAATGTGGTAAAATACCAAAAATGTGGTACTGGTGTGTTGCTTGATGTAACATTGCCCCGCTGTACCACCCTTCTGTATAGTGGTGACCCCAGACTGGGTTTTTTTTCCCCAGCAATTCATCACTTCCATGGCCTGTGGACCCCTCCATGTGGTGAGACCCCCCAGTTGTGGTTTCTGGGTGGGCTTGGGGCAGCACTGGTTGCTGTGCAGGTATCCCCCTTCTCCTGGGAGAAAGGCAGAGACAGCGTGGGGCTGCTGATGCCATGGGGAGGGTGCGTGGGGACAGCCAGGGCTGTTGTGTTGTAGTCCAGGGGCTGTGTGGGAGGGGCAGCGGGCTGTGGTGCGCCCCTGTCTCCCGGTGCAAGCCCTGTGCTGCGGGATGCTGCAGCGAGGCCGGAGAGCGTTGCTGTGGCAACAAGGCAGCAGCGCTGCGGATGCAGGGGGGGACACAGCCATGGCTGCCAGCCCTCGCCACCTTGATGCCCGAAAGGCCACCTGAGTGCTCATCCCCTGGCCCCCTCGGACCCCATCCTATGGAGCCAGAACCCGATGGGCCCTGGCACCTCAGGTGCTGCCAGTGAGGAGCACCTGGGTGGGGATCAGGAGGAGGTTCCTGGGCGTGAGCCCATCCCACATGGTAGGGTTTTCCTCAGGGATTTTTCAAATCGGTGAGGTACCACACACTGGGCAGTGCAGGAAAGAAGCTGCCTGCCATGGCAGCCTTCATCGCACTGATGATGCCCAGCAGGGGTTTGCTTTTGCCTCCTTCTACTCTCTGCTGCCACACAAATACAAGGATGACAAGACCTGTGCCAGTGCACCCTGATGTCTTGGTGCTGGCCAGGCTCTCTGGGGCATTGCTGCTTGGGACACTGATCCCCCAAAAACATGTTCATGGTGCTGTGCCAACCGCCAGCATGCAGGGAGTTTGGCCTCTGGAGACACAGAGGTGATCCCAGTTCAAGTCTTCCTGCCTGGAATGCTGGGGCTGGGCTGGCAAGAGGAGGCACCCTGTGGGATCCCAGTTTGCCAGGGGTTTGCCTTGGTGACTTCTGGGAAATGCCATGTTACCTCTCCCTGTGAGACAAGGGCTTGCCTTGAAGCTGGCATGGCCACTTTGCCATCTGTGGGTGTTACTGTTTTATGCTGCTTTACTGTGTGGGGTTGTTGTTTTTATTATTATTATTTTTATTGTTATTATTATTACTACTACTGCCACCACTATTAGCCTGGACACTGCTTTTGCTTGGCAGAAGCTCTGAAATACACAGAAGTCTTGCAAGACCCAGGCTTGGCAACTCAGGAGGCTGCAACCTCTGGATTTGGAGGTTCCCCAGCCCAAAAACTTCAAGAGCATCAGTGCTGTCACTGCCCACTTGCTGGGGACACGGCTACATCAGGTTGATGCCTGGAGCTGGTGTGAGTGGCTGTTTGTGTTTTCACAAGCCTGTGTGCAGGGACTGGAGGGTGTGTTTGAGCATCTTCCCAGAAATGTGGCTTCACACAGTGCTTCTTGCACCATCCCTGGCAAAAACCAGACCCGTTAATTGCACCCACCTGGCTGAATTTGAATGTGCACTAAATAATGTCTTGGAGTGGGGGATAATCCCCACACGCTCCTGAGCCTGGTCTGGTTCAGTGTCTGAACCAGGGGGAGCTGGGCAGCTGCTGCTTCTGCTCTGGTGGTTTTCAGATCTAGGGCTTGTGCACAGGGGAGGGGTTCCCAAGGGAAGGTGAGCTGCCACCCTTGCTGACAGGCTTGGAGCAGACCCAGGTGCTGGCCCTGGTCAGAAAGGGCCTGGCTTTGGGCTGGAAGCACCATGAAGTGCTTCACAGAGGCCTCATGGCAGTGGCTCTGCCATGTGGGCTCTGGATCAGCTCCCTTTGGGGATCTCTCCATGACTCAGTTTCCCCTCAGAGAGGGTGTGAGCATGCAGGTGGGTGGCTACAGTAGGGGGATGAGTGAGGGGAGCAGCTGGGAAAGGGTCTAGATCAGGGAGCCCAAGGATGGTGGGGTATCATCTGCCTCTGGTCCTGGTGTCCCCCTCAAATCCCTCCTAATTAATTCAAGGGCTTTTGAGCTTGGCTAGTTTTCATGGACACTGGCATGTGTGGTTCCCCTGCCTTGGTGACACCTCCCTGCCACAGTGGCCAAACCAGGCCTCCCACTGATGGGTGCATGGATTTTTCTCCCAACTAAAGATGTGCTGGGATCTTTGGAGAGCCACAAATGGCGCTTGGTAAAGCCAAAGTGCTGGGGGGAGTTGTTGAACTGGGCATGCCAAAAATGGCTGTGACTCCTGACCCCTGATAACCCCTGATGGGGAGCTCCGGTAACATAAATTAATGATGAGCTTTATATTTATCTTTACACGGGAGGGTGAGGCAGTGCTCACTGCCTGCTTTCCATGCACCTTTTTGGGTCTCACCCTCCCTGCTGTGTCCATCCTGCTGCCAGAGACAGCTGTGAGGGCTTTGGTGCTCAGATCTCCCAAACATGGGGACCTGCTGTCTGCTCCTCTGCTCCTCCAAAAGCAGATGGGCTGTCTGTGGGGTTATGACTTCTGCTCTAGGAGGAGGTGAGGTGCTTGGACAAGGCTTTCCCCTGCTTTGCAGCTCTTTTTGCTAATGAGTGGAGCGAGTTTTAATTGCGCTGGCCGCCTCCCTGTGCACGTGCTGCCTCACTGCCTGTGTTTGCTCAGGAGCAGCTCAGGACTCTCACCAACAAACCCCACACTGGTTTATATGTTTATCCCCAAGGGGACTCCAACACCATCTCCCCATTTTACTGTAGGGTTTTCTCCCAGCTCCTGAATTTTTGGGAAGTGACGAGGGTGTGGGAGCCGGGATGGGGCCGCTTGCTGCGCACCAGGCTGCCCGCGTTTAAAATCACCTGCTTTCATCCTGCCTTCATCCTGCTTTAAATCAAGCAAACCTTCATTTGGAATGGTTGCCTTTAATCTCATTTTGTGTGTGTTGCATTAGTTGTATTTTTTCCTGCAGGGAGGAAGCATTTTGCTGGTTGGTGGCCATTAAGAAATGCTAATTTGCAGCTCGATATTCCCTGTCCGCTCGCCTTCACACCCCCTTCTCCCTCACTGCTTGGCTCGGCAGCATCCAGCCACATTTGAGATGTCATTAACTGGATTCACACTCCTGCAGGCTGCTATTTTTTTCGGGCCTCATCCTTTGCAGGTTATAAAGTTGCAAGAGGGGTATTTATGAGCATCCTGGCTTCCCTCAGCCCCTTGGGGTCGAGGGAGATTTGTGCTGCAATTAAAAACCACGCCAAAGACTGAGTCTTTGACTCCTTTGCCTTCTCTGTAATGCAATAAATGTTTGAAAAGTAAAGTCTTGAAATACCTTTTTGAGTGTAAAATCGACTTGAGAAATGAGAAAGCAGAGCTGACGAGTTGAACTCGTGCTTTCTGGGTGCCAGGTATTTCAAGATCTTGAA
This sequence comes from Vidua macroura, assembly GCF_024509145.1. Lineage (NCBI taxonomy): Eukaryota > Metazoa > Chordata > Aves > Passeriformes > Viduidae > Vidua > Vidua macroura. Next base: position 5,513,034 of record NC_071579.1, read on the forward strand.
ATACTGGATAGTTTTTTGCATGCTGTTTTTTTTTTTTTTCCCTGAGTGTGGAGGAGCTGAAGGAGCTGCTTCTGCCTCTCCATGTTTCTGGGCCAGTTGGAGTGCTCTGAATTAGGGCAGTGCAGCCCCTCATCTCCCCACTTCCCACTCCCCACTGCCCTCCCGGGAGCCTCAGCAGCAGAGGATGGGAGACGGTTCTTAACTTCAATGACTTTAATAGATTATCATAAACTCCAGCCTTAATACAAGCTGTCATGATTTCAAATTATCTTACTTTTAAATTAAATAGATTCCTTTTTAAATACAAAATCAATTCTAATTTTTTAGAGGGATGAAATTTTTCAAAGGCACCGATGAGCTGGTCATATTTAACTGCTCTTGAATATCTCCCCGAAATATCTAATCGATTTTTTTTGGGTTAAATCCTACCTAAGCTCTTGGCTCTACTTCTGGAGGCTCTGACCCTTACTTCCCTGGGTTAATAACCGGATTTGGGGGGGGGGGGGGATGTTGTAGGGATGTGAGACAGATCAGGGAGGGATGTGGCTGCTGCTAATCAGGGTGACGGCCACCGGAGCGCCCGCCCACCCCGGCTCTGGCCAGATGTGACACCTGTTAGCTCTCATCTTGTCCCACACATTTCCCTGCTGCCGTGGACTGCTGGAGATTGTGTCCTCCCACTCTGTCCTTTACCCCCAGCTCCTAAAAGGCCCTGGAGGAGGGAAGCAGGAGCCAAGGGGCTGCAGGGTTGCACTATCCCATACTTGTTCCCAGTTCCATGTCAAGTGAGAAGAGCATCCTGTTGAGTGTTGTTCCTCTCACCTGCATCTGGATGCTGGCTTGGGTCCCAAAGCTGTTGGCACACAGGGCAGCTCTTTGGTCCCAGCACTCTGTTCTCACTGGGAAGCAGTTCTTGGGGTGTTGTGGTGCCATTCCCTGGCTTGACTTAATTCCCAGGGGCTTCACTACCAGAGGCCCCATGCCCACCATCATATGTCACCATCTGTTGAGAGCAGAGCCTGGCAGAGGGCTGCAGCAGGGCTGACTCCACCATGGGGCCCACAGCGTGAGCCTTGCACCTGGGAATAGGTGTTATGGTGAAATAATGAAGCAAATATTAAGAAATTCTTAAGTACCCAGAGAATAACCAAGTTAAATGATACCAGGGGAGCTCAATTGCCGTGCTTAGATTGATTGAATTACTAAATGAGCCTGACTAATGGAATGGAGTGGATATATCGGACTTTTGCTCAAGATCCTGCAATAATTTCTCTAATAAGATTGTGAGCCATTAATTGGACTTGGCTTTGATCCTGGACACTGTCGCATGCTCTGAAACCCGCGGGTGTGATCTGCGCTCTGGCAGGCCCAGCGAGGGGACAGCTGCTGTCATCTTCCTGCTGGGTGGCTTGGAGGGCAGTGGGGGATTCGGCTCTGGTCCCAGCAGCTGTGGTGGGGAAGGGAACCCAAAACACCCCATCTCAGCTGCCCTCCTGCCCCTTAGCAACACCCATCCTGGCAGTGGGATTCACTGAATTCCTTCCTGCTGCCTGCAGCTGGGCTGGCTGGGGTCTGAACCCCTGTTTCCATGAATTTGAGATGGATGCTTGGGGTGTATGCCTGCTGAAAATCCAGGAGTGCCACGTTCTTGCTGCCTCCCCCTGGAGTGGTTGCTGCTAGTGGTGGAACATTGTTGTAGCACCCAGAGTGCTCTTGGGTGTCTGGTCTGCTGTGTGAGATGTTTGTCCCCAAGGCTTGGGGGCTTCCAGAGTTTCCAGCAAAGCAGAGAGGGATCTATGAAGGGGACACATCCTACCCTGGCCCTGCCCTGGAGCACCTGGTGAGGCAAGACATGCTTGTCTAATAGCAATATCTAATGGCTCATCTAATAATTGGGTGAAAACTGCTGGTGGGACCCCATTCCAGCCCCTCCTCTTGACCATGCAGCATAACCACATCCCTTTTCCTGGGGGTCCAGAGCCTGGAGTGAGGTGACCTGCTCAGAGCCACTGAAGCACTGGTGACACCCCATGCCTGGTAACATTCCCTCTTCCAGGCAATGGAGCCCAGCAACAACCTCAGCTATGAGTAGGGGCAGCCCTTAAAACCTCGTGGTGAGGTGGAAAACGCTGCAGGAAAGCTGACAGCATCCCAGGGAGGAGCAGGCAGTCCGCTGTGGCCAAAGTGGGGGCGATGGGGGCTCAGGAGGGAGGAACAGTGTACATGTCCCTGTCCTCACCTTGGGGCACCTTGTCCCCACGCCGTGCCCAGTGCAGACCTGCTCTCTTGCTGGGCACGGGTGTTTCAGTGCCACGGGGGATATAGAGGGCCTCTTGTTTATTTTTTTTTCCCCTTAACCAAGGGACGAAAAAGTAAGAAATAAGGATTTCGTCTCTGGGAACCCGTTGCCACAGCAACCGTGCATCCAGCTGGCTGCAGCAGCAGCGGGGCTGGGAGGGGATCTCGCTGACCCAGAAAGCAGTGGGGGGAGTGGGATGTGGAGCTGCTTGGCCTTTCCAGGGGGGTGGCAGGGTCTGGCAGGGTGGGCAGGGACTCAGCCAAGAGGGCTGCAGGGCTCCTGGCCCCCTGTCTTGTCTCCCTTCCTGAATGTCTCAATCCACATCCAGGCAGGGATGCTCAGGCTTGGTCCAGTTCCTGCCCTGAGACCTGTCCCAGTTTTGGGGGCTGGGCTGCCCATGTGGGCACTCCTCAAAGACCCCCAAAGATTTCTGGTAGGTTTTACACCCCTGGAATTGGCTGTGGTTCCACTGCTGGAGGGGACCCTTGGGCAGCCATACTGATGCCCTGATGCCACTGTCTCACTTCTGCCCTCCTGTCCATGTGCCAGTGGTATTTGCTCCTGGGCTGCATCCCATTTTATTTTATTTTATTTTATTTTATTTTATTTTATTTTATTTTATTTTATTTTATTTTATTTTATTTTATTTTATTTTATGTGATTTTATTGTTTTGTTTTGTTTTACTTTATTTTATTGTATTTTACTTTATTTTACTTTACTTTATGCTCTTCTATGCTATTCTATTTTGTTTCATTCTGTTTAATTTTATATTCTATTATGTTTTATTTTTTTCATGGTCGCTTAGCCAGCTAAACGGAGACTGAAATCATCTCTCTTGGAACCTTGCTGCAGAGCAGTCCTTCAAGTGAAGGAATTTTTGCCTGGTGGGATTAAGGCAGTGCCTGGATGATGACAGCTCTGTCATTTAAGACTGGTTGTCCTTTTACTTCCAAATTGCTGGGCTCTGGCATCTCTGCAGCTGTGGCTGGTGGCTCACCCCAAACAGCAGCTGGGGGATTTGTCTAGATAAGGGGAGATTTTTGATTGCCAGGTTCTGGCTGTTCCACCACAGCTTTTTGCTGAGAAATCACCCAGAGGAGAGCGTGCCCTGGTTGGTGTTGCTGATCCTGCTTTCCTGCCCTGCAGCAGGGGGTCCTGGGGATGGATGCTGGCCTGGTGCTGGGCTCCTTGGAGCCTGCTGTGGAATGTGGTTAAGCCGACCCCACACTTTGCTTTGCTGTGGGCTCTGGTTTGCTGGTGATGGGCTGAGGAAGGGGTCTGAGCCCGTTCCCTCCATGGTTCCTGCCTGCAGAGCCTGAGATCCACTGGGAGGTGGGCAGGGACTTTTTTGAACATTTATAACCAAAGGGAAGTAAGGGATCCTTGAGTAAGGGACCCTCTAGCTGGTGGGGCTCATGGGTCACAGAGGTTTGGGGTCTGCAGCCCTGACGTGAGAGGGGACACAGTCTCTTTTCTGGCCAGCTCTGAGGCATCTCAGTAATTAGGATGACTAAGGAGCATAGCAGAGCAAGCAGCTTGGGGGATGCAGAGAGCTGGCTGTGCTCCTGCAGGGAGCTGATCCAGCTGAAAACTAACCTGGTGGAGGAAAGAAATTGGGGAATCCTAGAACCTTAGAATGCTTTGCATTGGAAGTGACCTTAATGCTCATCTCGTTCCATGGGCAGGGACACCTTCAACTATCCCAGCTTCAAGCTCTGTCCAGCCTGGCCTTGGACACTGCCAGGCATCCAGGGGCAGCCATAGCTTCTCTGGGCACCCTGTGCCAGGGCATCCCCACCTTCATGGGGAAGAATTTCTTCTTAAGGGCTGGATGAAAGGCGGGAGAAGGTGGCAGAAGGTGCCAGTGCTCTTAGTTGGACATGGCACATCTGCTTGGCCCCATGAGGGCTGTACTGCCTTGTAACTGCTTCCCAAACCAGGTCAGTGGTCCAAGGAAAACCACAGCCTGTTTGCCAGAGCCCTTTGGGGTGGAGGCCTGCCTGATGTGTACAGGCAGGATCTTGACCTTGTTTTTTGTGAGAGGCACCTCCTTTTCCTCCTTCCTGCACCCCTGCCCTCCTCCACTGCCAAAACCAGCCAGCTGCGATGTCACCATCACAAAAAGGGGCTGCCTGGGAAGGCAGATATTAGCAACCCTGAAATATCCCCAGGACAGGCTCTTGTGTGATGGGAGACAGTTACCATGGAAACCTCCTTCAAATAAAAAAAAAAAAAAAAAGAAAAAAAAAGAAAAAACCCCAAAATTTAAAGCAGCCCTTGTAGCTCAGAGGAACTGTAGACCTTATTATGGGTTTTGGCAACCCCCCTTTTTCTTTTATTTGTTCCAGCTAAGAGCTCCAGGAGACAAGGCAATTAATTTGGCTTCCCAAGGGGAGTGAGAGAGCGAGGGTACAGTGCTAGGAACCAGATTCCCGGGCTGGCAAGCACCTGGAACTTCCCGTGCCACTGCCCCACTGCCACCAAACACCCTCCTCTCATGGGGTTGCTCCAACACAGAGGAAGGAGCAGGGTAGTTTTTTAGAAGAAGTGGCTTAAGGATTAAAAGACCCTTTCTAGGTCTATGCATGGAGTGTTTGGGAGGGGATGGGGTGAGTGGAGGGCTCAGGGCACTGCAGGAGGGGTGAGGATACAGAAAAGCACTGCAGGCTGTGGCTCCAGCACAGGGATGGGTGGCTCAGCATGGGTTGGAGGGGGCTTGTCCTTACGAGGGTGGCAGGAGGAGGCAGTGCAAAAAGGGCACAGCATGGCAGGGAGGCTCCTGTGTGGATCAGGTGAGCTGAGCTGGGTGGCTTTGGTAGGGAAGGGGGATGCCTGGCAGGAGTGGCAGAAGAGACAGCCCACTCCCAAATTTTCCTGTCAGCCTCTACTGTGCAGCAGTGGCTGCAGGGTCTATAAATTGCTGCTGTGCTCTCGGCCCATTTGCTCCCCTAATGATGTCCCCAGTGCCTGCAGCCTCTGGGAAATCTCCTGTTTGGACTGGAGAGGCTGCCGTGCCTCCCACCGCCCTGGGCTGGCCCCAAGCTCCCCCAGACTCTGCTTTCCCAGTGGTGGTTGTGCCATGCAGAGCTGTTCTGCCCTCCCAGTGCTGCATCTCCCAACCTTTCCTGAACTGCTGAGCCAGAAATAGCTGGGCTCTGTCTTTTTTGCCTCTTTGGGAGAGCTCTGGAGAGGAACAGCGAGGGGACCTGAGAGCTGTCATGCTGCTGTGGAGTTGCTGGCTTTCCTGCTGGCCAAGGGGGCAAGCCAGGAGTTTGTCTTTGCAGACATGACATGTATGGCCTGGCAATCCGGGGGGAGTTATAAATGTCTGCAAGGATCTCATCCCAGCTCATGCCAAAGTGCAGCTTCAGTGGCCTGAGATGTGTGTCCAAGCATCTGCAAGCAAGGCAGTGCCTGAAACATTCTTCCAGGGAAAAAGGAAATCAGTTTAATGACTTTTTCAGCAGGAGCTCTCTTCAGGGTCTGCTGTGGTGGTGTGCTCAGAGTTGGTGGGCTCATCCCCCTCCATGGATGGTGGGAGGGGAGTCAACCTTGGACTTGGGCTGGCTTCCACAGGTTTTATTGTCATGTTTCTGCCTTTTTGTGCTTGCAGAGTAAGGCACATCTCTGGTTAACCCTGGAGGACTCAGCCTCAGCCCCAGCATGCCCCCACAGTCCATTCATGCTGTGGCACAAACTGGGAGAAAGGGGTGTCCTGCAGGAGCTGGGGCTGGTGGCTGAGTGGGGGATGTGGAGGTTCCTGGGAAGTGATGCTCATCTCCCTGTGCGATGGTGGTGGGATGGGTCTGACCTCCTTGTAACTAAAGCTCAGGGCTGGGTCTTCCCAGCTTTCACATGTTGGGGATGGAAGGCAGTGTGGATGCGAAACCACTGTGCCAGCAATAGGGAAGTACCAGGGTAATGGAGGGAGGGCAGGAAAGGAAGGAGGAGAGGCACAGTGCCAGGAAGGAGCCACACAGAAGCCAAGAGGCATTAGGAGCAGTGATGGCAGAGCCACTCACTGTGGGTGTGAGCCACAGCATCTTTGGTGGCTTCTTGAAGCCATTGCACACAGAGCCTGGTGAAGTGACCTTTGGAGTGAATCACGGCAGGAATTAATGGCTGCTTTCACACCAGGCGGCAGCATCCAGGTCCTGGGAATAGCACTGCAAGAGACATGGCTGTGTAGTCACTGGGTTCTGGCCAAGAAAGGGAGGAGATGCCAGGAAGAAACAGCAGGAGGAAGTGGCAGGCTGGCCTCTTGAGCCCTGGACTCAGCAGCAGCCAGAACCGGCAGGGTTAAGGCAAAGATGTGGCTGCAAATGGAGGAGTTTGCAGTTACTGGTGCTCAGAGTCCAGCAGGGCTCTTTGCTCTTGAGATACTGAAAATGCAGCTGACTCCTCATCTTGATTTGATTTTATTTGCTGCTTGTTTGCTAAAATGAGCTCCTGCTTCTCTGGTGCAGGAGCAAGAGACAGCAGCCCCTTGCTTAGAAACTCCCTGCTCATGATCATGGGAGTGCTGTCCTGGCTAGGGCAACTCTTGTGCTTGGCTGGCCTGAAGCACCCTGACTCCATCCCCTTTTTTCTGGCCATGTCCAATTTCACCACTGGACTAAAAGCAAGAAATAGATTTTCCTTCCTTTTTTTTTCCCCACGTAAATGCAAGGGAACTTTCTGCCTGTGGTTGTGACATCGAGATTCCCACTTCCCTGCCAAGGGTGCAAGCCCTGCGTGAGAAGACAGGCAGGTAAATACAGGCAGGGCTGTGCTAATGTGTGAGGGCACCAAAGCTGATGGGTGCTGGAACCCAAGAGCAGTGTTACATAATTTGGACTGCAATGCAGAAGCTCTTCCTTCATTTTTAATTATCCAGTTGCCGCACGTATGTGGTGCTCAGCTCGGGACACGAAGTCGGCCCGTGCACACGTGTGAAGGGCCTTGGCTGGTGAAGGTGACAGGAAAGCCTTCCCTGGTGTTCCTGTCCCTGGTGGCATGGCAGGAAGAAATGAATCTCTGTGGCCCTGAGCTGGGCTGGGCTGTGGTGGCTGGAGAGGATGCTCTGCATCTGCCCTGGGGACTCAGGGGTGTCCCGCTGGGACGCTGGGGCAGGGGGAGAAGGTTTGTGTGCAGGTCTCCAAAGGCCTTTGAGGTTTCTCTGGTTCACAGTGTTGGAGAAATGGAAGGCACCAGGGTCATTTTACATCCCATAGAGCCCCCAGCTGCCTCTCAGGGTGGATTTGTTGGGATGTGGGAGAAACTGTGGAGGAGCTGTTACAGACCTCTGCTGTGAAGCACTATTTCTTCCCCTCCCTGTTTCTCTCCCTCTTTCAAATCCCCATTCTGCACTTTCTGTCCTTCCTACAAAGGTGGCTGCCTCAGAGCAGCTTAGGATTCAAAGTTCCCAAAATAACAAAGGTTAAAATAAATTAAAAAAAAGTGTTGCCAGAAGATCAAGTAAGTGCTCCACTTGCACCTCGGCTCAGAGCTTCAAAGCAGCTGCAAAGAACCCCCCCACGATGTCCATGGTCAGGCTTCTCAATGCCTGTGGTCCTGCCTTCACCCTCCTGCAGTCACAGGAGATTTTGCAGTAGCCAGGATGAGACTGCAGGTAACTGGAAGGCGTGGAGGGTCCTGCTGCTTTTGTTGCCTCTGGGGGCAATTGGAGAAAGTCTCTTGTGGAGGAGGAGGTTGTGGTGATGGCTGTGGTGATGGGCAGAGCCGTGTGGGTGAGGTGGGTGACCCAGAGCTCTGTCTCCAGGCTAGGCAGGTGGGCAAACAGCTCCTCTGTGCCCAGTGTGTGCTTTGTGCCTCTGCTGGCTCTGCTGATTTATACAGATCATCAATATGACAATTATATACACCTGCAAATTTAATTACCTTCATTTTCATCTGGTGGTGACAGATTTATGCCTCTGTTCAGTTCCTGTAAATCTCAAAGAAGCTTGACTAGACCCAAAAGTCTTCCCATTATTGCTGTGCACTGGCTGGTCTCTGGCCATCTTGACAAGCTCTTCTTTCAAGAGTGATAAATTCGAGATGCACGGTTAACTTTTTCCCCTTCTACATCTTTCTTCTTTTTTTTTTTTTTTCTCCTTTCTCATTCTGCCTTTCCCATTTTTCAAAGCCTCCCCAAAAAATGGAGCTTGAAATCATGTAAGAGCTCCTAAGCACCAAAGAGTTTATGGTGTTAGGCTGCAGCTGGCAGCAGCCCAGGCCTGCCTTCTCCATCCCTTCCTCTGAGACCAGCACTGTTCCCTCCAGGGCAGGTGGGAGGAAGAGGAGGATTATCTCTTGGAAAAGCTCTTGGCCTAGCTGTGGACAGGAGAGCAGACAAGGTTGTTTTGCTCCTGTTTCACTCCCCGGGAGGGCCATCCCATGTCTCAGAAAACAACAGGTCGTGGCTCTTGCCCCAAGGGAGATGAGGAACAAGTAGCTGTGCTTGTTCCCTGTGCTGAGCACAGAAATTCCAAAATGGCATCCAATTTCCCTGACCTCTCAGCCTCGGCACAATGAGCACTTACACAGATGAGTGTGTAGGAATGAGCTGAAGTTCACCCTTGAGGTGCAGCTCATGTCGTCACTCTGGAGAAGCCCCCCAGGTCCCCTGATGGTCCCACCACCACTGCCTGTCCTCCCCTGTACTATGCTCTGATGCCTTGCTAAGTGCCTGGCAGATGGGCTGGAGTGGACAGCCATTACCTTCCCTGCCAGGCGGTGATGGATGTAAATAGTCCTTTGCCTCCCCGTGAAAATTGCTGTCTGGCTTGTAAAGCTGAAGGGAATCTTGGCAAGTATCTTGAGGCTGTAGGGTCTGACAGCACAGAGGGCTGGGATTTGGAAAGGGGGAGTTACTGGCTGGGTGTTAAGAAGATCACCCCTGTCATTAGGAGGGAGCTGCCCTGGGGTACCCCCTCCCATGAGGCCGTGCCTGGGGGAGCAGAGGGTCTCAACCATTCCCAAAGGGACACATGGATGCAGGATGTATCCTTGAATGGTGGCCTGGGTAGCACAAAGCTGGCTTTGCAGTCACTCTTGAACCCCAAGAGACTGGGCAGTGTGGGGGTAGTGGGTTGTTGTCCCTTGGCATCTGCAGCCAGCACTGATAATTGAGAAAAAAAAAAAAAAAACCTGTTAAAACTGCAGGATATCTATATAGGGTCCCTTTCCCTGCTGCCCAGGTCTGTGCTGCAGGGATTTCTCGACCTAGCATGTGCCTCTGGGCTCTCTGGCTCAAGAGCTGCTGGTGGCTCTTTCAGTACCTTTCGTACTGCTTTCATACTTCATGGTGGACGAGAAAGAACCTTTTGTTGGTTTTTACACTTGTAAATCCTTGCAAAGTGAGAAACAGTGAATTGCCTTTCCCACTGCTCCACGCCTGATGGTTTTACAGGCTTTTCTCATGTCCTCACCCTGTTGTTTGGTTCCTTTACTGAGGAGTCCTAACACGGTTGCTTTCTCCTCTTCACAAAGCCATTTGCAACATCTCATCTTCCTTGTACCCCTCCTCCAAACCTTCCAAGTTTGCCTCCTCCGTTTGGAGATGGTTGACCTGAATATCACTCGCAGGATTCCAGATCAGCTTGCTTTCACCAAGGTTGAGTTTCACCTGCCCACTTCCTTGCCCGCTTTCCTCTTGCACTTCTCAGCTTTAGCTTTGAGAAGAATAAATTTAGCCTTGGTGACCAACTTTGTCATTCACCGCCTCTTCCAGAGTGTTTCTGAGCAGCCAAGGTCCTGACAAAGATCTCCGTGGGGCTTCTTGGTAACCTCCTTTCATTGTGAAAACCAAACCCTTATTCCTCCCCCACCTGGTGGGCTTCAAGAGGGCTTTTCGTCTTATCCCAGCACCACTTTGGTGCTTTGGGAAACTTTGAGGGTCGATTTTGACAAGAACTCTTTGAAACAAGTCTGTCAGATTGGATCACCCTTATCTACTGGCTTACAGTGTTGGGTGACCTGTATTTACTGATGCACCTACAGGTTCCTCTAACAAAGTGTCCAGGGCACAAGCAGAATTTACTGGTCTTTAATTTCCTTGATGCACAACAGCTTTTATAAGAAATTGGGGTTTCCTCTGGTAGGATTTTCTTCTCAAGTTGCTCACCCTTTCGGAGTGATAGTGGTTGTGTTGATGGAGTTCTGCAGTTTGTAGGTGAGTACCATCTGAGCTCAGGCGTTTGTGCCCTCCTTCTCACTGATTTGCTGGGAGTCAATTTAGCCAGGGCAGTAATTTTCCATGGCTGACTGGGAGCCTCTCCATCATTTGGACCCTTTCCACGGAGACCTGATTTTCCCTCCGGAAGAGGTGACATGACAGCATTGTAGGGTGAGATATCAACTACAGATGTGGTCCTTTCTGGGATTTTTATATCAGCATGGCATCTTGGAAGTGTATTCACACATTCTCTTTATTTTGCTTTCGCTCCCTGTCGTGGCTGGGCATTTGGGTTCTTTTGAACATGACCGTGTCACCCGAGTGTTGGGCCAGGAGATGGATTTGCCTCTCTTCCCACATTTCCTCTGTAGTTCACAGTTGTGGCAGATGGGACCGAAGCAACAAGACAGGAGTGAAAATCAAACACCACTGAATCTCCCAGTCTGCTTGTTCTTTTTTCCCCAGCTTTAGGTCAAAATTGAGAAACGTGATGGAAAAATAACCTTGGAGGGGAAGTGGCACAGGTGCGGTCAGGCACGCCCTTGGGCTTGCGGGGAAGAGCAGGGCAGGGGGGGCTGTCACGTTGTAAAGTCAGCAGCTGCAGAGCAAACCCGGCCAGCTCAGCCTCACCAATGATGGATCAGTGTCCTCTGCTCAAAAACTGTTGTGCAGCTCAGTGTCACTCCCAGAGTGATGGAGGGTTTGTTGTTAAAGAAAGGGAGGGGTTAGGGCTCTGGCATATTTGGGACAGAAATCCCAGTTCAAGGCTAAAGCGTGGCTACAGCTTTGAAATGTAACTCCCTGGTGACCTTCCCAAAAGCAAAGGCGCCCTGCATTCCAAGGAGAAACCTGGCTGGCTGTCAGCCATGCTGTGGCACCTCACGCACCTCACCATGGCTTCACGTGTACCAGCCTCACTCACAGGCATCGTGGTGGGGTGATCTCTCTGACCTAGCCTGAGAGTGGCTCCAGGGAGATCACCACTGCCTCACCACTGCCTTTTCCTCAAACCTTTATGTTCACCCATCTTTGTGAGTCTTTTGGAGATTTTCCCCCAGGGGCCCTCTCCCATGAAGCAGGTTCCTAATATATACAGTGAGGTTAATGTTTGCTGGTATGAAAAAGCTGGATTGTCTTGAAAAGGCAGAATGACCTGCAGAATGAGCTGGTTTCCCTACCTGAGACTGGAGACAGGAAAAAATGCAAATGAAATATGGGTAGTCAGTGATGAATTTGAATTTTTAAAGCAGGTCCATAAAAACATTGATATTATCCCATGAATTATCTGTCACTGAAACCCTGGAAGTATAAATGAGTTAAGTATCAAGATAAGCGTTTTGACATCTGAATTGGTAGAAATCAAGGCCTGAGGTCCCAACAGAGAGAGCAAGTGACTCATGGTGGGAAGGTCTCCTGGGTCACTTCAGGCATTGGAGACCCTGGGAGGAGTGCAAGGCTTGATTTAGCTGAGTTCAAGGCCTTTAAAACATGTGATGTGTGTGGTTTAGGCATGGAGCAAAAGCCTTAGTTAATGGGGGACTTAAATTAAAACACAGTCAGGTTCCGATGGAAAAAAAGCAGGTTTAAATGTTAATGAGGAAATACAAGTCCAAGTCAAGATCTGTGCTTGGCTGTATGAAATGAATCTGTGGAGACCAGCATTATGGCAGAGTTCATTTGACTTATTGGAGGCATCTATTAGCGCAAAACGCTTTCAAATGGAGAGGAAAATTGTTTTGCTGGGTGGTTTTTTCATCAAAATGCTGATGTGAGTTTTTGAGAAGAGCTGTTCTCCTTGTGTCCCACCATGCCTGGTCTCAGTGGGGTGATGAGGACATGGGAATAGGTCCAGGTTAGCACCAGGCTCATGGTTTTGGTTTCACCAGCTCATGTGTAGAACTGGGCTGTGACAGAGGTGTTGCCTCCCAAAATCAGGACATGCAGAAGTGCTGCCTCCAGAAGGACTGGGTTTGCTTTGTGTGGGACAGTTGTCCCTAGGGAAATGAGGCTGTTTGGGATAATCAAGAACGAAACAGGTATAAATTCACACACCTCCAGCACCTTGTTTTTTTGTCCTCTCCTCAAATTGCTCCTGTAGAACCTTTCTGTCCCCACTCCCTCCCCTTGCAGATGGTCTGGGAGGGGAGCAGCCACGGCCGTTAAGTTAAAAGCATCAGCTGGGGCCTTTGCAGGCTGCTGCTCCTGCAGATATGAAGGACCTGGGCCACGTTTGATACCAGGTGAATGTGGCACAGCCTAATTAGTGGCCTCCTACTGTTATTAACCTCTGACTCAGACAGGCTATTTTTTAACAGAGGTGCAAGAAGTTAATACTAGTGCTAATGGCTTCCTATCCAAGGCCTTAATGAAAGCTATGCAGGGACCAGGCTTTTCATCAATATCTTTCAAACTTTGAACTTGAAATTATCCTCTCTCCCCCGCCACTTATTTTTTTTAATTTTTGCCTTTCTGCCCACTTTTCTGCCACCTCTGGGACATCCTGGCCCCAGTGTACAAACTGGTCAGCGGGGTTGGCACCTCCAGCTCTGTAGCAGAGCTGACACCCTACAACATCCAGATAAATCATCCCAGTTGGCTACATGGGTCACTGTAGCATCTCACACCAGGTGGGGAGATGTCTGCTTGGGGAGCAAGACAAAGGGAAAAGTGTGAAATCTGTTGGACTGGGAGAAGAGAGAGTAAAGAGATGCTATGTTAGGGAGGAAGCTTGGTCTTGATCTTGCCATGGTCTTGCTTAAAGCAAACTCCAAGAGAGCTTCATCGATGCAGGAAAGCATTTATATGTGTAAATTTTTCAAGTAGAAATGGAGTAGGATAGAGGCAGCTGACATGTTGCTAAGACACTTGAGGAAAGGAGGAGAAGGTCCAAGGCTGAAGCTCTCTCATCCAGGCACTGCCTCAAGAGCCTCTGCCAGGGCAGGAGCAGAGATGGTGGAGCAGCCTTGTCCTGCAGCATGATGGAGGGCTCATAGCCAGCCAGTTTGGGGTGATGGCAATTGATTTCTGGGGTGTTTTCCTTTGTCTCTTGCACTTCTGACCTGTGTGCAATGCAGCTGCAGGGTCATGTCCTGATGTCTGGTGAAAGAGGATAGCGTGCTCAGGCTCTGTGGCTGAATTGTGCTCTTCTAAAACAAGAATCCATTTTTTATTGAAATATATTTTTCTTTTAAAAAATAAGCCTGTTTAAATAAATTTGAAATTATGACAACCTATTTTAAGGCTTAAATTTACTATAATCTATTAATCATTTAAATAACTTCCATCAAGGATTTCTTCTCAAATATTAATGAGCTGAAGGGTGCTGCTTTTACAATGATATGTCAGATCAGGGGGAAAACATCTCTAACTCTAGCTTTCTAAATGTCACAATGTCACATATTTAGTATCTATTATTTTCACTCTTTACAATGGAGCAAATGCTGGTATTTACATTTTTTCCAAATGTCAGTATGTTGAGTTCCTGCTGTGCATGAAAGTTCTTGCCTTAATTACTCATAATTTCACGTTAGCAGGCAGGTGCAGGGAGAGTGTTTTCTTGCATTTGAGCTAGTTCATACGAAGTTAAGAAGCCATGTGGAGTTGGGAAAGCAGGCAAGCTTGATTTCCCCTCTCAGTCCATGAATAAAGACCATGTGGGAGAGGAGGAGATCTGCTGCTTCGAATCCTCCTGGCTCCCAGGAACGGCTTTTCAAAGGGGATCTGTGTCCCTAAACACACAGCTCAGCAGTTAAAGGGAATTCCAAAAGTGCTTCTGGCTTCCTGGTGACTTAACTCTGGGTTTTGCTTCCCATCAGTGTGGTGGAGTGCTCAGCATCCCTGTGCTGGGGACACTCCAAGTGCACTGATCACCGCCAGAAATATGGCCCGTGCTGAGCACAAACAATCTGCCAGTTCACTCACTGTGGCTAATGTTTCTTTTGATTAATCAAATCAGTTTGGGAGGATGAACCTGCTTCCCGATGCAGATTTTGCCCCCCCTCCTCACCTCCCCCGGCAGCCAGCTCACTTAAGGCAGCCTAATGAAATTAATTAACAGCAAATTTAAAATGTTGTTTTTCAGCACTGTAATTGAATTCCAGTTTTCATTTGAAGGCAGCATGAAACAAGCAAAATAAAGATGATAATTTGCAAAGTGAGACGGGTGCCTTCCCATTGCCATCAATGGGGCAGATGCAGGAGGGAAAGCTGTGCCTCAGTGGGAAGCTCGTCGTGTTTTTTCTGGTCATCCCAACAAAATCTGCTATTTTCACAAAAAAAAATAGCTAACAGGCAAATGGCAGGCTTGAGCTGATGGCTGAGGCTGGGGTGGTGTGAGATGGTGATCAAGCCGATCTGGTCTGAGGGGGCCACAGTGATTAAAGCCGTGCCCATCTCTCCTAGGGAGAGGTGCTGGTGTTACCCTGTCTTTAGCTGAGACCCAGCTGTAGGATGTCCCTGAAATTTTGGAGGCAGCCAGGTGAATTAGGTTTGATTTGGCATTTAGTGTCCTAGAGCATGTGTTGTATCTCTGCCTCAGCTGCTCTTCCTGCCTGGGTGTCCTCTACTTCCATGACAGCCCAGCTTTGTCCATCTGTCTCACTGCCCCAGACTCTGGAATTAAAGGTAAATACCTAAAGGAATTATTTAATTTAATACCTTTAGTACCTAAAGGTATTAAATTAAAGGAAAATAGGGTTGCTTGGGCAGAAGCTGCAGGTACCTCTGCAGGTCACTGGGCTAAGTCCTGGGTGGAGAGCTGTAGAAAATGGTTGAAAACTGAAAACCTCTGAAATCACAGCCAGGTTCACGTTTCACTGTTCACAAGGGATGGTAAATATTTTGTCTGCAATAATTTGTGATGTGGTCTCAGTGAACCCATGATGCTGCTGAAAAGTTGTCCTGTATCCTGTGTTCCCAATGTCTGAAGCTGTGTTTTACACGGAGTGCATGAGTGAAACCTGCTCAAATTAGAGCTGGAACAGCCCTGCTGGGTTACTGCTGTCAGTAAATGCTGTCTCCCTGCACCCTAACTGGATTTTTGGAGAGGCCCACATCTGGATTATACCCAGAAATATGGTTTTACTCCTCTTTAGCCCTTCAGGCTGTGATTTATGTGGGGGCAGCCAGATGCTGGCAGGAGGTGACTGGAGGGTGTGCATTTTTTTGGGAAGAGGTGAACATCTCCCATGAAACCTCTGCTCCATGTGTCCCCCTTGACCAGCTTTGCTCTTGCAGAGATCTCAGGCAACACGGATGACATCCCACTGGTGCGCTGGCGGCAGCAGTGGCTGGAGAACGGCACGTTGCTCTTCCACATCCACCACCAAGACGGGGCCCCCAACCTGCCTGGCTTCGACCCCACAGAGGAACCCCAGACTGAGTCGGCAGAGGAGGAGCTGAGGATCCTCCACATCTCTGTCATGGTATGTCGTGGGAAGGCAGCCCCTGTTTCGTTGTCCAGAATCCTGTAAAAAATACAGTGGCTTTTGAAAAGCCATTTATTTCCCCATCTGGCTCCAGGATGGGGAACTGTGCCCACCTTTGGGGTGGTTAGGATGCCCTGGGCACCTCTCTGAGTGGTGAATGCTAAGTGCCTTCACAGGCTGCTTTAAAGCTCTCCCTCAGTTTGCATCACTTTGAAAATACGTCTGTGGGGTGCCTTTATCCCCGGGGGTTCTGTGCTTTGAAGGTCTCAACCACGTTAACCCAGGGTTAATTCCCATTGACTCGTCAGGAGCCCTTTGCCCGGTGCATGGTGCCTGCTGCCCTCTGCCCCGATGCACAGTGTGTGTCACAGTGCCACCAGGCACTGTCGCCACCACTTTTATCAGCGTGGCAGCCCCGTGGCCATGGTTTCATGTGTCGAGGTCGCACAGCAATACTCCACCCAGCTACACAGAGAGAAGGTTTTAAAGACACAGAAAGGAGAAATGTGTAGGTTGGGGGAAAATCTGTGGTGTGTTGTTTTTGGTTATTTTTTTGTTGTGTTGGAAGAAACTTGGAAGAATCCTACATTTTTTGTGCCACTGGAAGATAATTAGCTGGAGACAATGTGTTGCTGAGGCTGCAAACAGGCTGTTCAGTGGTGTCTACCCTAATAAGAGCTTCAATTGCTCTTCCAGATTGCAGCCCCAGGCCAGGTTTCTCCTCCATCATTTGTGCTTGATTAGTCTGAGGGAAAAAAAATTGTTTGCAAAGCCACTCCCAAAAATCTTGCACCATTATCTCAATTTTACTGTCTGTTCCCAGCTGCTCCTAAGAGGGTGCATCTCCTCTGGAGAGGCTGGCCCCACTGGTCTTGATCTTCTTGGGCACTGCTGTATCCCAAGATCAAGGCAGAAGTGCCTGGATGAAGGTTTGTTATCGAGCTGATGAAAAGGATGTCT
Source organism: Vidua macroura (assembly GCF_024509145.1). NCBI lineage: Eukaryota > Metazoa > Chordata > Aves > Passeriformes > Viduidae > Vidua > Vidua macroura. The sequence continues at coordinate 5,529,878 of NC_071579.1, forward strand.
GCAGCTCACTGCTGTCATACCAAAATGTGCAAATGCAGATTGAGTCCTCCTCTGCCCTTTTTTCCCCATCACTCTCAGCTCTGCTCCAACAGCATCCTTACTTCCTGACAAATAGAGCTTGGCTTTTGTGCCAGGAGTTAGGATCACGTGGCGTTTTCAAGGCTGACTTTCTTTCTTTGCTGTGTGGTTGCCAAGGGAAGAAGTGTGAGCCAGGGATTTATCCATCGTGACCAAGGTCTGCTCGTGGACCAGGCAAGGAGCACTCCCACACCCATCCCGTGCAGGGCTCCTCTCCCAGCCGTCACATGGATGCTGGACTGGGGGGAATAAGACAGAATGGGATTTCTGTGCTCCTGTGGAGGGAAAACAGGGGTATGAGGTGGTGGTCTGATCTCCCCCAATAAGCAGTAGGTAGGGGAGACTTCAGTTCTGGCTTTCATCCTCCTCTCAGAGCCTCTTGAAATCTCAGGAGTCCACAGGCTGCTTTTCCCAGGGATAGTTTGAGCGCTCAGATTATTGGGGCAGAAGAAACTAATTTTCAATGAAATAACAAGTCTCTTTTGTGAACCCACAGCCACTGCCTGAAAAAAATGAGCATCCACCAGATTTGAGCTCCAGCTTGGTCTCTCCTGTTCACCAGCACAGGCGTATGGCAGAGCTTGCTGGTGTTTGGGGGATTTAATGTGCATATAGAGGGTGAAGGAAAGGCAGGAATGCCCTGGAATTCCTCCTACCTGCTCGTCATGCCACCTGCAGGTGGACTTTTTCTAGGGTGATGGAGAGCCATGACAGAGGAGGTCACCTCTGGTGGGGATGGAGATAATTCCCACTTATTTATGGATCGCAGATACTCATAGGAATTGGAGCATGATATAGAATTAGGCTCCCACTTTGCTACTAAAAATTCTGCTCGTCTATGCCAGGCACTTTATACAAAGGCATGTAGTGATGGAATTAGACTGATACAGAGATTAGATATTGGGAAGAACTTCTTCCCTGAGGCCCTGGCACAGGTGGCCTGGAGAAGCTGTGGCTTCCCCATCTCTGGAAGTGTTCAAGGCCAGGTTGGACAGGGCTTGTCTCTACTTTTGGCAAGGGTGTTGAAATGAGGTGAACTTTAAGGTCCCTACCAACCAAAACCATTGTAGGATTCTATGGTTTCTACGATCCAGGGCCAGTTTTCAGCCCCAGCAGGATTTTCTGACTTCCTGGCTGCAGGACTGCTGGTTTGTTTCCTCTTTCTTTTTTTTTTTTTTTTTTTTTTTTTTTTTTGGTTTTTGGTTTTAAAGAAAGTTGGGAAGGAGGCTGGGAGGGTGCATCACAGCTCCATTATTCTGGAAATGAAAGTGGGTTAAACTGTAATGGCCATTAAACTTCGTTTTCCAGCTGCCTCTCCTGCTTCTTATTCAATAATTCCCTTAATGTTTTATCCTAATGGAGCAGATTATTACTATTATTTTATTTTCTCATGATCACCTGTTGCATAGAAAAGAGGAGTGAGACCAGAGCTGTGGATGGACTCCGAGCTCTTAACTGGCTCCACATGCTTTTTCTTGTTATTATTGTTATTATTCTTGGCAGATTGTGCATAAAGGGCCAGTTCGGGGCTTTCATCTCACCACCCACTATCTGTGTACAGTGACGTCTTGCAGGAGGGTGATCCTGGGGACAGTGGCAGGATGGCAGGGCCAGGTGCAGTTTTGGGGTCCATTCCTGTGGGACAGAGCTTTTTCAGCCTCTTTCCCCAAACATGTTCCCCAAACAACACTTCAGTCATCTGCCTGTCTCAAGCCTTGATCTGTTTTAATCTGTGCTGCAATTTCTGCCAGATACCCTGGGAAAATCTCCCAAGATTGAGAGTGACAGCACTGAAACCGGTTGGAAATGGGTCAGAAAAAGTTGCCCGTAGGAGCATTTGCCTGGAATAAAGCTGATCTCTGTTTTCAAAGGCAGGAGAGTGAAACAAAACATGCTTTGCTTTAAATGCTGCTTTTTCATGCCTCGGTGGCGACTTCAAAACTGGTCTAGCCCAAGGCAGGCTCCAGCTGGGTGCTCTTGGGCAGCACTGGGTGCTCCTGGTGCCAGCAGACTCTTGGTGATCGGGCTCCCCTCTCCAACGCCTTTGCTTTGGCCACCCTGGAGCATCCCTGGGGCGTTTGTGTCCCAGGGGATGGCTGATGCCAGTCCCTGGCTGATCCCTGCTTGTACCTGCAGGGAGGGATGATCGCCCTGCTGCTCTCCATCCTCTGCCTGGTGATGATCCTCTACACCCGCCGGCGGTGGTGCAAGCGGCGCCGGGTGCCGCAGCCCCAGAAGAGCGCCAGCGCCGAGGCGGCCAACGAGATCCACTACATCCCCTCGGTGCTGATCGGGGGCCACGGGCGGGAGAGCCTGCGCAACGCCCGCGTGCAGGGCCACAACTCCAGTGGCACGCTCAGCATCCGCGAGACGCCCATCCTGGATGGCTACGAGTACGACATCACCGACCTGCGGCACCACCTCCAGCGAGAGTGCATGAACGGCGGCGAGGACTTCGCCAGCCAGGTCACCCGCACGCTGGACTCGCTGCAGGGCTGCAATGAGAAGGCCAGCATGGACCTCACACCAGGTGGGCTTGGGCTGAGCTGGGTCCTTTCCGGCTTGTCTTCTCTCCACAGTTCCATGCATGTGTTTTCCCTGGAGTGTTTTCCCTGTTGCTCTGGGTTTTCGTTGGGTGTGAGATGTTGGTGGTCCCCTGAAGGCACGTCCATTGCTGGGAGACCTTGCAGCCAGTGGAGGGCAGTTCCTGCTGAGTGGGACGTGGGTGGGACAATGCAGCTTAGTGGTTTCCGTGGCCTGGCAGAGAACCAGAATGGGGTTCCCTCCATGCTATCCCATTGTGACCCCCAAACTTCCCTTCTGTATCCCCAGATTTCTGCTGTCTTCTTCAGGTGAGGTTTTTAGTAGCAAATTTTTACTTGCCATCAGTATGATTTGGAGTTAACACTGCCTTCTGATCACCAGCAGGGATTCTTTGAGGCTTATAACAAACCTGTTCTTTGGTCATATCACTAATTGAGCTATCCAACTAGAGCCTTCCCAACTGAGACATAATTTGGGAAGATCATGGTGTGGTGCCTGAAGCTCTCCTGAATATGAAGGAGTGCCCTGAGAGGCTGAGTGTTAAATCTCAGCTTTTGGCTAGTTTGGTGGAGGTGCCAGTCCTTTTCAGGATTTGAACTGCTCATGAGTGTGCCTTGGGGGCAGCTCAGCTCATTGGCTTCAGCACCTTGATCACCTTAGGATGATTTGGAGATGGATCCAAGGAAACCTTTCTCTCACCTCCCTCCCTTTTAAGTCTTCATCCCTGAAATATTTTGCCTTCAATTCTTCCTGCTCAGGGAGCGATAACGCCAAGCTGTCCCTGATGAACAAGTACAAGGACAACATCATTGCCACCAGCCCCGTGGACTCGAACCACCAGCAGGCCACGCTGCTGTCCCACACCTCCAGCAGCCAGCGCAAGCGCATCAATAACAAAGCGCGAGGTAGGGCGGTCCCTGGGGTGGATGGGGCGCCTTGGGCTTCCACCCACCCACATTCCAGCCACCCACCCTCTCCTGGGATGGAGAAATAGGACCAGAGCATGAAGACAGCATGGGAAAGAGGGTTTGGATGGGGAGAAACAGAACATGTGGTGCCTGCAAGGATGCAAGTGATGTTGGGCTGGTTGGTTACAAAGATGCAGATGGTGTTTGCCCCAGTAAATACTACAGGATACTGGCACAGCCATGGGGAAAAGTTGCAAGGTAACACGTGGCGGGGGGGTCTGCCTGTGTGTGCTGGGAAGGGGAACAGATGCTGTCCCTGCTGCACCTGGCAGATGGAGCTTCTGGTCTGTAGTGCAAGGCTTTCCCTGAAGGGTGGTGTAGGATGCCAAGGTTTGGGGTGGCACGGTGCCAACCCCTCCATGACTACACTCAGTGTCCCCTGCAGCTGGCTCAGCATTTCTCAACCCCGAGGGGGACTCGGGGACAGAGGCAGACACCGATCCCCAGCTGACCTTCTACACGGACCCCTCGCGGAGCCGGAGGCGCAGCCGAGGTGGGTGACGAGCCATCCCTCTTGCCTTATTTGTCATTGCTTCTCTGGGTTTGGAGACCTTGCATTGGCAAAAAGATGGAAACCCAAGTGCAATCCCGGCTGCTGCAGGCAGGCACCAGTCCCTGGTTCGCAGCAGGCTGCTGCTGCTCTCCGGTGGAGTTCCTCAGCAGAGGATGAAATACATTCTGATGTTTTGCTGGAGGCTCCTGACGGGCACTGGTGTATATTACTGAGTAACACGCTTCAAAGGCTGGCCCGTGTTTTCCCATGCTGCTGCTCAGCACCGTGCTCATACCAGCTGTACGTGCACCAGAAGATGGGGGCAGCCTCAGTCCCCAGGCAGGAGGCTTGCCCCACTGCCCTGCTCTGTCCCTTTGGGAGGGTTCGTCTTCCCAAGAGGAAAGTTAGTGTCTGTTTTCCCTCATTGAGCCTTGTTTGCTGGATGATGCCTTGTTTTTATGGGAATGGCAAGACTGGGAGCCATCTCCTTCAGCTGATGCTGAAGGCTCATTCAGGCTTTGTCTCCAGACAGTTTGTTTTCCACTCAGTTTCTTCAGCTGAAAGATTAAAAGTCAAAGACCTGCATACCCTGAGCAGTTAGGGTTCTCTATTGCTTTTTCAAGAGCATCAATGAGCCTGTTGTCATGACAAAATTAACCCGAATGAAGTGCCAAGAAGGAGTGGGGAAAATCAAGATACTGCATTTACCTTTTTTCCTAATACCACTGCTCTGCTTTAAAGCTCTGCTGCTGCAAAGTTCTCAGCATGCTGCACTGCAGGGTGTGGAAGAGCCAGGGCTCTGGGGGATCAGGAAGGTTTTGGTCACAGCAGGAGAGAGGAATGGAGAGTCCCATGGCAAAGGCTGCTTCATGTTTTTCAAAGTCCAAAGTGATTCCATTTGATTCAATTGATGCTGGATTTCCAGGGGTCTGGGCAGGGTCTCTGCATCCTGAAGTCCCCTGGCTGCACTCGAAGATTTTCCTGGGTGCTGCAGGTGTCGGGTTTGACTGTGCTGCTGTGTTTTGCAGTGGGGTCCCCCCGAAGCCCTGTGAACAAGACCACGTTGACCCTCATCAGTGTGACGAGCTGTGTCATCAGCCTGGTGTGCTCTTCCCACATGAACTGCCCCCTTGTCGTCAAGATCACCCTCCATGTCCCTGAGCACCTGATCGCCGACGGTGAGCATGCTGTGGTCCGACCCATCCCTTCCTGTGGGGTTTGATGGAGGAGAGGGGGAATGATGGACAGGATGGGTGCAAGACAGGAGGGACAGGTGTGGATGGAGGGCACCAGTGTGGGACAGAGGGAATGGGCATGGGATGGGGGGTGGGGATGGGGGGAAAGACAGAGGGGGATGCAGAAGATGGGTCCATGACAGAAGGGACTGGTGTGAGATGGGGGGTACCATGTTGGGAGCAAGAGATGGAGTGCTAGAGGATGGAGGGGATAGGCACAGGACAGAAGAGACAGACACAGGGTGATGATGGCTGTTGTGGGACACAGGGCTTGCTGCAGGATGGAGGGACGGGCACAGGGCCAAGGAGATTATTGTGGGTTGGAGGGGAACGCATATGGGATTAAATGGACCATGACAGGATGGAGGACATGGTGGGACAGAGGGATCAGACCTCAGTGTGGGACCAACGGGAGGGGTGTGGGATGGTGATGGCTGCTGTGGGACAGAGAGGAAAGGCACAGGAGAGAAAGAGCTGTCATGGGATAGAGAAGAGAGGTATGGAGTGGGGCGGGGGCTGTCATATGGCAGACAGGGTGGGCACAGGACAGAGGATTCCTTGTGGCACAGGGGGACTATTCTGGGACAGAGGGTACTTTCTCAGGATGGAGTGAATGGGCAGGGGGATGGAGGGATCCATCACAGGATGGGGGGCAAACATCACGGGATGGATGGGATGCAGGGCACCATCACAGGATGGAGGGTACAGCAGCAGGTTGCTGTCACTGACTCCCCTTGTCTCGCTGGCAGGAAGCCGGTTCATTCTGCTGGAGGGGAGCCAGCTGGATGCCAGTGACTGGCTGAACCCAGCACAGGTCATCCTCTTCTCCCAGCAAAACTCCAGTGGGCCCTGGGCCCTGGACCTCTGCGCCCGGCGCCTCCTCGACCCCTGTGAGCACCAGTGTGACCCTGAGACTGGTGAGTGTTCCTGAGTCTGGGGTGTGTGGCAGCAGCTCTCTGGCCACAGAGAGTAGGCACAGACTTTCCTGGGCATTTTCCCAGGGAAGGCTGTGAGAAGATCAGAGAAAAGAATGAGAAACAATTCTTATCTCCACTTGTTGCACCTGCTGTTGTGCACGTGTGGAATGTGTCATGGAGATTTGTTTACCAAAAAGTGATTTCTTAATTAGACACTGGATGGTGTTTGGATTGATTGACCAATTTAGGTCAAAGCTGTACTGGACTGGCTGGAAGGGTTACTGGGTTTCTTAATAAGTATAGCATAATATAGCATAGGATGATATAATAAAGCAATTGATCAGCCTTCTGCAATCAGGGAGTCAAAGCAAATTATTACCCAGCTGGGGGCCTGTGGAGACAGGGGCAGGTTTGTGAGTTCACCTCTGCCTCCCCCAACCCATCTGTGGTGGGAAGGTGCTTTCTCACCTTCTTCTGGTACAACAGGGAGCTGCTGGGTGTCCTGGTGTGGCTGCAGGCTGCACTTGGCAGGGAAGCACATGGAAAGCCTTCCCATGTGTGTTCTCCCATGTTCCTGATGTCCCTGTCTCAACAGGGGAATGTCTCTGCTATGAAGGTTATATGAAGGACCCTGTGCACAAACATCTCTGCATCCGGAACGAGTGGGGAACGAACCAGGGGTGAGTGCCCAGGCTTGGAGTGTCCTCACATGAGCTGCTGGGCTTCCACAGCTGTGGGAACTTCTGGGCTAGCAGAGTTAGAGGCACTTCGGTGAATTGTAAGGTCAGCACACGGCTGGGCTCTGCAGCGGGTCTGCGGGAGGTGAGGATTTCTGTTCTTTGAAATAATCAGGGATGAGGTACAAGAGGCCATTGTCAAATTTCAGAGTAAACACCCCCTGGAGAAGATCGAGGTTGTTCCTCCCGCCCTTGTGTGCACTATCTTGGGCATCCTGCGCTTTGTGGAGCTTTCGTTTTGGGTGTGTGAGGCATCAGAGGAGGGCTGAGGTCCCCACTGAAAACTGGGAAAATTAAATGCTTTGATACTGTGGCTGAGGGAACAGAGGAGTCACCATCTGCTCCAAGCTTTACACACCTGGAGGTGGTAAAGGAAATTTTTCTGATGTTTCAGCAGCAATTTGGTGGTGGATTCCAAAAGTTCCCATCTCTCTGAGACCCTCAAGGGGGTGCTCCATCTGTCCCTCAACAGTCGTGGGTCTGTGACGTGCAGCTGGGGCCTCCCAGGAATGGCTGGAGGTGGTGTGCAGAAAGCCAAGGCATCCCCAAATTCAGAGGTCCCACATGCATCGGCACCTCCAAACCCTCGTTTTCCCCCCTTTTCTCATTACGCCGCAGCTGGATCGGTGGTAGCCCTGCACGTGTCAGGATGCCCTCTCTGAAGTTATTAGTCTTCACAGTGGGAAGAGAAAAATCATCAAAGGCTGGGCTTGGCGTCCCCCCTGCCATGTCGCTGCGCCGGGGGCTGGCAGCGGTGGGGGGCTGTCGGTGCCAGCGCAGCCCCGCTGTGTCCCTTTGAGCTGGGGCCCTGGGGAGAGCACTGCTGCTCCATCTCCAGCCCCCTCTCTGTTTTTTATCATTTTAAAGGCCATTTAGCAACTGAACACAGCGTGGAGCACCAGCTGTGTTAGACAAGTTGTTGCTCTGGGTGCCCTGAGCTGGGGTGATGTTCGTGGCACAGGTGGCCCCACGCTGGGGATGTGCTATGGGGTGTGGTGATGGTCCCCAAACCTCTGTGAGGGGTGGGAAAATACAGGCAGAAATACAGCTCCTTGTCCTGTTTGTCCCCAGGGGCCAGTGTCCAAGAGGAATGTCCCCAGCTCCTCTGTGCAATCTCATAAGAGGCAGTGAGTGATGGGCTGGGGTGTGGGGGAGATTATTCCCATGCCAGGGTTTGCCTGTTTTGGGAGGTGTTGTGTTTAGGAGTGTCTCACGGTGGGCTGGAAAGAGCCCACAGCCACCCATGGCCACGTATGGTTTTGGTGCCAGCCTCTGCCTCCATCAGAGCAGTGTTGGACCCACCACCTTGCAAAAAAGCAAATTGGCAAATAACTTTGTCCATCGAAGCTAGTGATAAAAATTGATAAGCACTGTGGAGAAATGTTTACTTCCTGACCCTCTGCTTTTCCTTTGCTCCTGAGTGTGGGTCTGCAGCTTCATACTTTTCTTCCACACACACTGCTCTTCTCCAGCTTTTTTCCTGATTTAGCTGCTTCACTTTCTTAAGGCAAAGTGGAGAAAAAGATGCTGCTTTCAGGTAAATTGGGAAAAAATATAGATGTAACAAGCAGGAGAGAAGCCAAGGGCAAGAAGCATCAATGCATGCCTGAAGTCCCTGGACCTGTTTGCATCACCTGACCCAGCTTTGGTGTCAGCAATGCCCACCTGAAAAGTGCTCAGGACCTCCCCTGTTCCTCTGGGGGATTTGGGGCTGCTTTTTTAGACCTATCTCCAGCCTGATGCTCCCACAGGAGCCTTTTCTCTGCCTTTTCTCCTGCCACAGGAGTCATACCTGGCCAGGATACATCTTGTCTTGTGTTTCTTCTTCTATACCAGAGTTGGCTATGACAAATTATGTGCAGCATTTTCAAAATATTTTTCTGTTTGGGGCAGAGAAACCTGGCAGTTCTCTTTTTCCCCAAGGTGCAACACAGCCTTAGACCATGGTGGGTTGTCAAAGTCCTTCTGCCCTTCTCTGGGCTCTTGAGAAGGCTCCAATGCTGCAGTGTCACCATCCTTAGAAAATTCCCTCAAGCCTCTTGCAACAAAATGCAACAAAACTGCATTTTGTGTTTTTTTTCATTGAACTTGTCAGATTTTTGTTTCATAAAATGGTGGCAGCTGAAACCACTCTTCACCATCCCTACCCACAGCTTCCACTATTTTTAGGGGCTCTTGAAAGCATGTTCACACTATGCATTGTGATGCTGAGGGCAGCTTGGTGTTTAATGAGAGTTTTTTTTCCTTTTCTATTTGTTCCTGATGTCCAGGTGCTGCTTAGTGCAGCTCTGCCTGGAAGGGCTTGTGATGGTTTTGCATGACCTTTTGGCCTCCACAAGGTCATGACTGATGAAGTCTCTTTAGCCTAGGAGAACCATCTTGTCAGAGCCTGTTTAACTGAATAACTTGCAGCTGTAAGCTTGTATTTATGTTTTTTGGGGTAGAGGTTGAGCTGCTGTGCTGTCTTTTGTTGGGCCTATCAGCTCACTCCCAGTTCCAGCCCAAGCAGGTGGCCTGCAGGCTCACCTGAAAGAGATGTCTGCAAATCTTCTGCTCTCTCCCCCCATCTCAAGGTGAGATCAGCTGTGCCTGAAACATTTCTGACTACTGTTTGTCTAATACGCTCTGAACCCTCCAATATTGGAGTGATGTGCTGCTGCCATGGGTCAGTCCCCAGAGAAACCACACTGGCGCTTGGTCAACAAAGCAGGATTTGCCAAATCCCTTGGCAAACATGGGAGTGATGTGTTCTGGATATGACCTCCTCTGTTTTCCCCAGGTGGCCTTTTTGTCTGAAAATTCATTTCAGCCCTTTGGTTTAGATAGTTTTGCCTTGGTTTGTTTTTATTTACAGTGATGACAAGTTGTCTTGGTGTCTGTTCACTCAGTAGCATCTAATTTTGCTCATAAAGGCGAGCTCATCTTTGTACTTTATTGGTGATGGCAGTGAGAAGCTTTTTGTGTTGTGTGTATTTTGGGTACCAGACTGAGATCCACACCTCCACACTGCTTCTTTTACCCAATATGTCCGGACCCTAAATCTTCAGTTTTTCAAAAACTCAGATGTTTTTGATCATGGATAGCAGATACATTTGATCAGCTACTTTTTTTTTTTTTTTTTTTTGGTGTGTGTGTGCTGATCTTCGCCTGTTTTAAACAAATCTGTCTGGTGCTGTTTGTGTGCTCACAGTCTGTCTCCCTGCTTTGATATGCATTGTTAATTAGTTGCTTTTCGAATCTTACTCTAATGTTCCCTGAGTAGGATGCAGTTTCTAGCAATCCTACCAGCCACACTTCATCTTTGCTCATCAGACCAAATTTCTGCAATTCTTTTTGTGGGATAACTTGGCCAAAAATCAAATCAGCACATTCTGTCTTCAGTTAATAAACTGTTACCTGCCTGCATTTGTACTTTTTCATCCCAGCCCTCAGATCCATCTTGCACGTGGCTTTCCCCTCCCCACCTTGCACTTTTCAGCCTCCCCCGATGGGATTTGAGGTGCTCTGCATTTAAGGAGTCTTTATCAATGTGCTCTTTCAACTTGTAATGGGCTTCACCCTGGCCTGGGGAGGTTTTAAGGCAGTTTAAGGTGATATGGTGAACATGTCAGGCTGGGTGCTCTCATCCTGCTGTAACTGTTGGGAAACTGTCCCACCCCAGTCTTGCTCCCCACCCGCAGCCTTGCAGATGTTTTTTTCCAGGACCCGAATTAGTGCACCAGCCTGTGCCCTGCTCACCCAGCTCCCCTCCCCTCCCCATCCCGCCTCTTCCACACATGATATCCCCATCCTGGCAGTGCACCTGCTCCTCTTATCCCATCCCCATCCCACAGAAGAGTGAGGGACACACTGAAGTGACAAGTACAGCACTTTTCCTGCTTAAAGCCTTTATTTTTCTCTCTCTTTTTCTCCCCGCACCCTTTTTTCTATATATTCTTTTTTTCCTTGCCTCTCTCCATACCCTGCTGTGTGCCTCTGCCTTGCAAGCTGAAGCCTGATAAAAAGCTCCTGGTTCTTTCAGATCCTTTCACTAAACCACCCATCCACCTCCTCCTCCTGCCTCATTCTCCTGCTAGATTTATGGGCAGCCCAGGGAGAAAGTGCCAGCATTAGCATTTTTAATGAAGAGCTGCTTGCAAGGGATGGCAGGGTGGGAGGGGCGGGAGGGGCTGGGAAGGGGAGAGGCATCAGCAGCTGAAACACAAGCAGAGCTGTTGCAAAGCAAAGTGAAGTTGGGGAGGAGCTGCCATGGGCATTGGCGATGTCACTCGATGCCCCGGTGCCATCTTCTCTCTGCTCTTCTGCCATCAGGGTGGTTCTGGGCCTTCATGAGTCCTGGGGTGCAGCAGGTGCTGTGGGGGTGCTCTGGTCTGCTCACCCTGGCATGGCCATCCTTGTGCTGTGCACTGGTTGGAAACCCTGAAAAGCACAGGAGCTCAGGGAGTCAGATGTGAAGTCACCTATTCCAGCGTGTAACCACTTTCTCCTCCAGTGACATTTCAGTCACACTCCCCTGCAGCAACTTCTTGTGCCTTCTGCAGAGACCCTCTCTGCAGCCCCTCCAGCCTCTTGCCAGCTCTCCTCAACCCAGCTGCTCCAGGTTAGCTTGTGGTGCTCACATCCTGCCAGCTCTGGGCTTATTCCTCACCCCGCCCATCTTGTCTGGAAGAGTTTTGCAGGCAGCGGGGACAAGCTGGAGCACAGTTCTTGATGCTACAAGTCAGTCTGGCCTCATCCCCTAGGGGCTGCAATTTAAGCATTTAAGCAATTTAAGCAGGGCCCTGTTGAGCTGGTTCAAAGCATTGCCAGCAGTGCCAGGTTTGGAGGGCTTAGCCGGTGTTTTGTGAGCTTCCACTCAAGCCCAGATGTGGAGCAAAGCATCCAGATAATGGTCCATCTAGAAAAGCTGAGAGGCTTAAGATTGTCCTGGGGATCCACTGGCAGCACTTTGGCCTTGGGAACTTGCTGGCTGAGTGTGGGGAATTTGCTGGTTCTCAGGTGCCCTGGTAATTCCCCATTTTGTTGTTTCAGATGCTTACCTGAGTGCCAGGGCTTGCAAGAAGCTGAGAGCTGTCATTTCTGGCCCATTTAATCCAACCTGATCAGATGCAGAGCTGCTGATCATTCCCACTTTTCTTTGTAAGCTCTGAAGGCCATGCAACCCTGACTCTCCCTTGCCACGTAGGGATGTAGCTAAAGGCTGAACATTGCATTTAAGGGGCTTTTTTTTGGCCCCCAGTAAGGGAAAAGTGTGGCAGGCTGAGGAGATGCCACACATCTCCCTTCCTGGAGTACAGAAACGTCTTTCCTGGATCAAAGCCATCATAACTTTTTACAAGGACCAGGGGTAATGGGTTCAAACTGTCAGAAGGCAGGTTTGATTAGATATTAGGATGAAATTCTTCACTATGAGGGTGGTGAGGCTCTGGCACAGGTTGAGAAACTATAGCTGCCCCATCCATAGAAGTGTTCAAGGCCAGGGTGGATGGAGCTTGGAGCAAACTGGTCTAGTGGAAGAGGGGTAGAATGAGATGATCTTTAAAGCCCCTTCCAACCCTGGCCATTCTGGGACTCTACGATTGCAGGAATTTTAGCCACATTTGGAAATTGCATCCTAGGTGGACGTAACATGGCTTGGGTGCTGATTTTAATCTCCCAGGTGGGTCCAAATACACTGGCTCCACGTCCTGGGTGTGTTGGCATCCATGGGCTCATACATGTGCCACCAGGCAGAGGTCTGGCTTCTATAGCACCTGGCCCAGCACTGAGCTCTGCTGCAAGCCAAGAGCAGCTCTCCACAACCACTTTTCCACCTGAGTTGATGGGGAACAATGCCTCGCTTCTATACAGACTCTGCCTTTGTTCCCAGCCTGACGTGCTTCTCAGAAGCAAGAATAAAACCCATCTGCGGGAGCACTGGAAGGTGGGGGAGTGAAGCATTCAAGGTGCTGGTGAGACACAAGGAGCACATCTCTTTCTGGGTGAAGCTGACCTCATTCAAGGCAATCCGATTGTGGGCTGAATGTAATCCTCGGCTCCCAGCTGACCAGACAGGAAAACGGCATTGTATCCCAGCAAAGGAATGCTGTAATCCTGCTGTCAGGATTTTTGTATTATTATTATTATTATTATTATTATTATTATTGTCCTTGCTGAAATAACTTCAGATTCGAAATTAAACTGCTTGTGCAGGAGAGCTGTAATTGCCTTGAGAGAAGATCCCTGGGCTTGTCGCTGGCACCTGACACTCTTGACTCTGAATTTTAGCAGCAGTGATGCGATGGGATGGAAAATCTCTCCTCAGCTCTGAGCTCTTGCAAACGGGATTTGGAGTTTTAGGGTTTGGGAATGGGGTTCATGTTGCCTCATTCAAAGCCCAGCATGGCTGGGTATCTTGTCTGTCTCACTCTGCAAGTGGTGAGACAGGGCTGTGCTGCTGGGGGTTCGTGTCCCAAAGGTGCCATGGCCATGGGTGTCCCACTGAAAGGCACCAGCCTCCAAATCTTAGTGGCTCATCACTCATCACCCTGTGCTATCTACAACAGCAGGGATGGACCAGCTCTCCAGCCTCCTGCTTGGTTCCACGCTTCCGCCTTGTCTTCCAGCCCACTTTGCAAAGCTCCCCCTCCTGGAACAGTGAAAGGGTGTTAATAAGGCAGATGGTGAAAATGGGGTCCCCGACTTGATGTGCTGTTTGGCAAAAGCCTCACAGAGAAAGGGTCCAGCTGTGGTTTGGTTTTCTTTTTGCAATTCAATAGCTGTGAAGCAAATCCCTAAAACAGGACCAGGCAGGTGGTACTGAGCATGAAGGGATGTGAGGATGGCTGGAGTGCATCCAACCCCAAAAGAACAGATGCAACACACCACTGGCCTATTGGCAGGTTGGAGCTGGGATGAGAATCTGATGTAGGGACCTCAGAATTAAGATCTCAGATCTGAGGCTGTTTTATTGTGTTGTCCTGGCTGCCCTAGGAGTCATCCTACCCTAGAACCCTTCTGCATGGGAGCTGGGGGCTGAGCAGGTGAAGCATTTTGGGCTGTGAGCAGCAGTGGGGACACGACGCTGGTGTGATGCTCCTGGGTTTCTTTTCCAGGCCTTGGCCATACACCATCTTCCAGCGTGGCTTTGACTTGGTGCTGGGTGAGCAGCCTTCTGACAAGATTTTTCGGTAAGCGGTGAAGGCAACCTGCTCAGCACAATTTGGGGCTTAAATATGACTCAGGGCATGCAGGCATGCAGGTAGCCCAGCTGGCAGGGCTGAGCACAGCTGTCCTGTGCCACCTCCTGGGGACATGCAAGCATGGCTGGGAAGATCCCCCTGCAGCTGTCATGTGGATGCTGGATACCCAGCAGTCAGTTCCTCCTCCTAGTCCATGGTGAGAGTGAGTTTTAGGCTCTGAAGGAAGGTTTCTATGGAAAATGAAAGTGCCCTCTTTTTTTTTTTTTAATTACTTAAGTTACATGCAATTTTTGGGAATCATTGGATGTATTTGGAGGAGCCACCCCACTTTATCCTGCCCACACACCTTACTTTGGGCTGGCATCCTTGCAGGATGAGCAGGGAGGCTCAAGGGCTTGGATTTGGGTGGAGACATCCTTCCAGGATCAGCTTTTCCCTCTGTGCCAGCCTGTGCTGCTCTCCCTGGCAGGTTCACCTACACCTTGGGGGAGGGCATGTGGCTGCCCCTGAGCAAGAGCTTCGTCATCCCACCAGCTGAGCTGGCCATCAACCCCTCAGCCAAGTGCAAGACTGACATGACAGTGATGGAGGATGCAGTGGAGGTCAGGTAGGTGCCATGGCAGGGTGAGGGAGCTCAGGAGGGGCTTCAGCAAACAGAGCTGGGGTCCCCATCCCATGTTTTGCAGGTGGAGATTAGTGCAACCATTAACCTGCCCCTTTTTAGTCCTGCCTTTGGCAGTGTTCCTCCTCATCTCAGTAGCTCCTGCATCCTTCTAAAAGCTTGGCTGCCATCCAGTTCACTGTCAGCCCGAGGAAAGCCTGAGCTCTGGAAAAACCCACGCAGCAGCCACGCATGCGTCCACAACATCTCTTGGAAGCAGTGACACATCTCCTCTTCCTTCTCCTCGCAGGGAAGAGCTGATGACCTCGTCCTCCTTCGACAGCCTGGAGGTCCTTCTTGACTCCTTCGGCCCCGTTCGTGACTGCTCCCGGGACAACGGGGGCTGCAGCAAGAATTTCCGCTGCATCTCGGACCGCAAGCTGGACTCCACGGGCTGTGTGGTGCGTGACCCCTGGGACTTGAAATCTCCCTTGGTGTGAGCAAGGAAGGGGAGGCCACAAAGGGAATCCTTCCTCCCTTACTGTCCCTTCGGGGTGGATATTTTGAGGTTGATTTTATAGCAGGAAGATATTTTTGGGCTGGCATGTCCTCTGTTGCTGGGTGCACACACACACACACACACACACAGAGGAGGCAGTAAGAGTCCATCTGTTTGTTGGCCCTGTGGGAGGCTCCAGATCACTCATGTGTGTGCCCTGTCACCACCACAGCTGCTCTGCCCCAAAACAGGGCGCCTGTGGGGCTGGGGTGCACTGCTACAGTGTCACCAGAGCTGGGCATTGGGGTGAAGAGGCTGTGAGTGTGGGGCAGAAAGTGGGTGTGGAAAGGGCAGCACGGCTTTGTCAGTCACTGGAGCTGGGTTGCTGGAGAGTGGGGTTGATACTAGCACATTGTCTTGGTAGGGGATGGCTTGGAGGGCTCCCACCTCAGGGGATACACTCCTGAGGGCTGCAAGGAGGTTTTGGTGCAGGAGGAATATCTGCAGCTGTGGATGGTGCTGCTGTCCTTCCTGCAGCCCCTGAGCACTGCTCAGGCTGCAGTTTCTGGTGGAGAGCAATGCTGGAGCCCTGCCCTCCACCTCTGTCCCAGAGACAGATACCTTCCCATGGGTTTTCACCTCCTGCTTCCCCCACCTCTCTAGTGCCCCACAGGACTGAGCCCCATGAAGGATGGCACAGGCTGCTATGACCGTCACGTCGGTGTGGACTGCTCCGACGGCTTCAACGGGGGCTGTGAGCAGCTGTGCCTGCAGCAGATGGTCCCCCTGCCCGAAGACCCCCTGCTCTACAACATCCTCATGTTCTGTGGGTGAGTGACCATCACCTCCTTGGCCACGTGGACACCCCCAAAGTGCTGCTGTCCATTGCTGCTGCCACCCTGAGCTTGTAGGATTGGGATGGAGGGGGTCTCCTCTGTCCTTGTGTGTGTCCCCAGTGCTGGGGGGGCTGCAGCTGACAGTGGGCCCCGTGCTGGCTTCCCAGGTGCATTGAGGACTACAAGCTGGGTGCAGATGGGCGATCGTGCCAGCTGATCTCGGAGTCGTGCCCCGAGGCGAGCGACTGCGGCGAGCCCCGCGAGCTGCCCATGAACCAGACACTCTTCGGGGAGATCTTCTACGGCTACAACAACCACTCCAAGGAGGTGGCACCGGGGCAGGTGCTCAAAGGGACCTTCAAGTGAGTTGCAGACATGGGGAGGGGACCCCAGCAGGGTCAGACCTCACCATCCTCTCCAAGAGGAAGGCATGGGAAGGAGCCTGGGGCTGGACTGTAGCAGACTGCCTGGTCCATCCATCTTTGCTTTGCAGAAGCTGGAGGGGCTGGTGAGGATGGTGGATCTGACACTTTCCATCAAGAGTAGACATCTTTTTAATCTGTTCCTGAAGGAAAGGAGAAGTGCCAGGTGTTTTTTTGGGATGGGTCACTTGCTGGCAGTCATTTCTGCTGTCCTCCAACCTTGCTCTTCTCTCTGCAATTGACTTCCAGGCAGAACAACTTTGCCCGGGGCCTGGAGCAGCAGCTGCCGGATGGGCTGGTGGTGGCCACGGTCCCCTTGGAGAACCAGTGCCAAGAGGAGCTCTCTGACCCCACGCCCGACCCTGAGTTCCTCACTGGTGAGTGAGTCCAGCTGGATCCATGTCTCTCCCAGTGAGGCAGCTGCCAGCATGTCCAGCTTCAGCACCTTAACCTCCCACAGGATATATGTACCGTAGGATATATCTAGTGTGGCATTAGCACCCTGTGCTCAGCTGCACATAAAGGAACCAGCAGCTGAAGGTTGGTTCCTTTTTCCAGTAAGAGGAAGGCATTAAAAATTAAGAAAATGCAAAGGCTGTAAATTAATTGTGGAGTGTAAAAGCTCAAGCATCCATCAAATATTTGGGGCATTTGCAAAAGGATTTTTTTTTTTTTTAAGGCAAAAATGGTTTTCCAACTACCTTTGATTTCTTTGCTGATATAGTGAAGCATTCAAAACCAAGTGCCACCAAACCAAAATGTTTTGGTTTGCTGTGCCAGAGCATCATGTGCATGAGTGATAGGTTATCATGGGTTCCTAGACAGCCTTCAAGGATCTGCCTTTTTTCCAAGTTGCCAGTATTCATAAATAGCCTTTATTTCCCTGGTGTTTGTTGCTGTTTATGGGAATAAATCGCTCGGGACTCCATTTTCTTCATGGTGGAAAAAAGCCATTCTTTATTCATGTAAGTCCTTTTTAAAAGTAAACTTTTTATACAGTTTTACAGACCTCGTGTGGGACTCCAATTGGTCAGTAGCTTTCTTGCCAATTACTTTACTGGTTAGTAACAAGTTTTTATCCTGTATTGACTGGTCACTCAGACTCTTGCTGTCTATTTGCAGGGACAGTTGTTTGTTAAAGATAGTTTTCATTTTTCTGTCTAATGGTGCAAAAACAGTTTATGCAGGTGCAAGTAATTTTTTAACGCAGGAATAGTTTGTTATGCTTTCACATGGGAACTTGCAGAGTACTAGCTTGACAACGCTGATTCCAGGAGAGCAGGCCTGATTTTATGAAGCCTTTCTCTATGATTTTTCCACCTTACTGCAACACTGTTGGCTGAAATGGCCCTGACATCCAGGAGCTACTAAGCACAGGATGTGGCTAGTAATGTGTTTTTGTCTCATAGGAGACCCTGTGCGTTCCCTTTGTCTGGCAGAGCTTCCAGGAGGATTTTGGGGAGCCCCCATGGACCGTATCCAGGGTCTGGTGGATGCTGGTTGCCCTGACAGGGTGAAGGTGCAGGCAGATTCAGCAGGGAGGAGGGTGCTGGTGGGTCTTGGGGGGCTGAGCTTCCCCAAGAGAGCTGGGTGGGTGGGTCACTCTTGCTTCCCTGAGGACACTCAACCCTGCCTGGAGGTGCTGGAGAACACCTGCCTCCCAGTGGGGCTCTCCTGCCTGTGACATGGCTACATGGATGTAAGGAAGGCACTGCCACCACAGCCTCAGCATCACAGCAGTGTCAGTGGGACTGGGATTTCACTGGCAACTATGCTGGGGAGGTAAAAGCCAGTAAATGATCCTATTCATTTCCCACTCTCTGCTGGCTTTGTGGCTGATTTAGGAAAAAAAAAGGAAAAGAAGTAAAATATTCTCTGCTTGTCAGAAGCTTGGATATTGCTGTGAATACACGAGAGGCAGAGCTGCTGAGTAAGGAAGGGCTGCTTTTGCATAAACACTTAGCAGGGAAGAGCAAGGCTTTGAAGCTGTCGGCAGCAGCCAGCACTGAAGACAGAGGCGCTGGAAGGCAAAGGATCTTATCCTGCTTATACTCTGTCTTCAGGTCTTGTTACAGAGGGGGGGATGCCCACTGTTATCCTCCTGAACTCCTGCTGGGTGCCTGTCAGCAGCAGAATTTGCCGCTCCGCTGCCGAGCAGAGGCGTGACACGCTGGTTGTGCAGCACTGGAGCTGCGAGGGGGGAGGTGGCCTGTCCCAGCATCCTGCTGTGGCACTCTAGGGATGCTCTGGCCACCAAATTCAGAGCCATGAGCACCCTTCAGTTCCCTTGCTGGGGCTTTGTCTGAGGCTCAGTGGCCTCTCTGTCCCTCTGCTCATAGAAGCTGAGCTGCCTTGTGCCTTAAGCAGGAGTAAGTGGCCACCCAGCCCAGGTCTCCGTGAATTTCTGGCTACTGTAACTCACAGCTAAATGGCTGAAGAACGGGATGTCTTTGAAGGAGAAGGACAAACCCTGGGTCCTCTTCAGCCCCAGCATTGCCATAATGTCCTGAGGGAACATTAGCATCCATAGGTGAGCGATTTCCCAGTCCATCTGCTGCCTACTCAGCTCAGTCCCAGCCAAAGGGGACCCAGGGCCTCTTGGCCGGTCGCACTTGGGCACACGTGGCATGACGGTGACCGTTCCCAGGCCTGCTAGCAGCTCATTAAAAAGCACAGCTCTCATTAGTGACATAATTAGCCTACCTGGGCATGTCTTGGGAATGGGCACTGGGAAGGAAGCAGGAGGGGGTACAGGAGGAGGCTCATTATCTTCCAGTGCAGAGCCTGGACGGCAAAATTAAACAAGCCTAAGTGCTCTCCTTCAAAGCCATCATTTTAATTGCTGAGGACCACCTGACCCTCAGCTCTGAATGCCTCCCTGGGGGCATGTGGTGTGAACAGAACCCTTTTCCCTGACTTCTTCCCACCTTGATGGCTGTGTTGCCCACTGCACGAAGGGCTACAACCATCCCCGTGGTGAGGTACTGCTCAGCAGTGGCATTGAGTCCCTGTGTCCTTTCTCTGGCAGGGATGGTGAACTTCAGCGAGGTGTCCGGGTACCCCCTCCTGCAGCACTGGAAGGTGCAGTCTGTCATGTACCATGTCCGACTCAACCAGATGACCATCTCCCAGTGTAAGTGTGCAGGGACACAGGGAATAAGGGGAGAAAGGATGGCAAGAGGTGACATAGCCTTCTGCTGGCAGGTAATGGGCTCAAAGGCTGGTTGGCCATTGCGAGTGTGTAGGGAGGTAGCAAGGGCTTGGTGGGCTCTGGGAACTGAGCCCACCTCATCTCGCCATCTCTTTCCCAGCCTTCAGCAATGCACTCCACTCTCTGGATGGAGCCACCTCCCGTGGAGATTTTGTGGCGCTGCTGGACCAGTTTGGCAACCACTACATCCAAGAGGCAGTGTACGGCTTTGAGGAGTCCTGCTCCATCTGGTATCCCAACAGGCAGGTCCAGCGGCAGCTCTGGCTGGAGTATGAGGACATCAGCAAAGGTAGGAGCTTATCCTTGGGAAGGGAACTCACAGCCACCCCATGGGAGCGGGAAGCAGGGTTTGCTTTTTGCATTTTGGAGGGTCCCCAGCCTGTGTCAGGACCGCATCCCACATCATCATCTCACACCCTGCTCTCATACCCTTTGAAGCCAGGCAAAGGATTCCCATAGATTGCAGCAGGCACTGGTCTAGGCCGAAAAGAAAGATCAGTTCCCACAGCCCCAGGGAAAGACAAGTGCACCCATCCCACCAAGCCATCCTGCCTCATTCTGGACTTAACTGTTGTCTTTAATCTTACTCCTTCCTTCCTTTTGTCTCTGCCATATCTACTCTCTTCCACTTGCATCCCACAGCCAGACTTTTCTCCCTCCAGTGTGTTTCCTTCTCCTGGGGAGAATGCTTTTAATGCCTGGGAACCAGTTAGGAGCTGGGAGGTTCATCATGGTGCACAGGGCATCTGGCTCTGCTGCATCCCCTTCAGTGCCCTGGCTGCAGTGAGCTGTGATGGATCCCCAGTGGAAAAGGTCATGCCCGCTTTGAATGGCAGCTTTACAAAAGCTGAGGCAGCCTAACTCCTGCCTGCTGCCATCTGTCCTCAGGATTGTGGCAACTTGGTCTAGTGGAGGGTGTCCCTGCCCATGCAGGAGACTGGAATGAGATGGTCTTTATTGTCCCTCCCATTCCAAACTATTCTCATATTCTATGATTCTGGGATCTCTTGTGCTGGCCTCAGCAAAGCTGCCTGTAGGCGTTTTCCTGCCTGTGCTGGGGATAGTGGGTTGCAGCATCCAGACTTGGGCAGCAAACAAGAGCCAGCTCCCAGGCCTGGGCATGGGGAATGCTGAGCAGAGCTGCTGCTTTTTAGATGACCTTGGTTTGCTGCTCCTGCCCAGGAATTCCCAGGTGCAGGCAGTGTGAGCTTGGAGCTCACAGGCGCCACAACAGACGCATAATTTCCATCATGAAGCTTCATAATTCTCAGTATTGGCACCAGCCTATGATGCTGCTCTTGCTGTGTCCTAGCCACAGAGATATTTATTATATCCCTAGGGCTCTTGTGTGGGAAGGGCTTCTTTCAAAGCCTCAGTCTGGATCCTGTGGGCTCAGGTCTCGTGGAGCCTGGACTCCTTCACAAGCCCGCCTGGGAAAGTACAGACCCGGTGCTGTTTGGCTGTAGACTGTCTCCAGATGTAGCACCTCCTGATTGCAAGTACTTCTTTTTTTTTTTTTTTCTCCTGCAATTTCCTCCTCTTTGATTTTTGTGCTTGGAGGCTTTTCAGGTCTGGCAGGCTTTTTCCACCCACAGTATCACATTTAGGTTTCACTCTGGCACCTGCCACTTTCCCTCCTTTGCTTTTTGTTTGCAAACGTCAGGGGCTGGATATCGATTGAGAAATTGCAAGAGACAAATCATTCCCTGGCTGCTCTGCTTTTCCTCAGTGCCTGCTAAGCTGCAATTCACAGCCAGTCTAAAGTGATCCATCTCCAGCTTCCTGGGGGAGCAGAGCAACACTTTTGTACCCCAGGTTTTGTTTTAACAGCCTTGTTTTCTTTGCAGGAGTCTCAAGGATGGGCTAGTGCTGGCCCATCATTTCTCCACAAATCTTTGCTATAGGGAGATTTTCCTATTGAGTCATGGATGTGGTCCATGGTGGCTGCCCACAGCAGCCAGTCCGTACCAAGTCACCACTAACGTTGGCCTGAGCCTGGCCTGGGGGTGAGGCTTTGCCTGATCGTCCTTCAGCTTCCTCCAACCCCACCACCATCTTCAATGGTCCCTTTAGGCCCCTCTTTCTTCTGTATAAATCCAGGGGCATCCTTTGGCAGGGATTTTGTGTGAAAAGCACTGTTCCCCTTCGTGGCAGGGCTTGCCATGGCAGGGTGATGCTACCCAGAGCACAGCAGTGATGGGCAGATTTTACCTTTTTGACTTTTGTGCAAGGACTGTTCCTCTCGTGCCAAAATATTTCCTGCTATGTAGGGCCAGGAAGGCTTTTGCAGAAGAGTGGTTTGGCAGGGGTCTCTGTTGGGGAGTCAGTGTGACGTGAAGTGCCCAGGCAGGTCCTCCAGGAATCTCCAGCCACATGAAAGAGGCTCCCTCTCGTGGGGACCTGCTGTAAGGGTGCACTGTCCCAGTCCAGGTGTAGGGATGGGGCTGGGGAAACTGAGGCACGGGGAGACCAGAGGACCTGCAATCACAGAGGCCAGGGTGGGCTTTTTAGTCCTGATTCCTCCTCTGAAGACCAGTAAGTATTTAATCCCTACAGAGCAAAAGGATACAGGGGGCTCTTTGGAAACACTGCCTCTCTCCTGGGTGGAAGGCAGAGCTCTATCCCCTCACACATCCACTACCAATGGCTTGGAGCCCATGCTGGTGTCACTTTTTCTCCCCTTCTCCAGGCAATTCCCCCTCAGATGAGTCAGAGGAGCGGGAGCGGGACCCCAAGGTGCTGACATTCCCTGAGTACATCGCCAGCCTCTCCGAGTCTGGCACCAAGCGCATGGCCGCCGGCGTCCGGATGGAGTGCCAGAGCCGCGGGCGCTGCCCCTCCTCCTGCCCGCTCTGCCACGTCGCCTCCAGCCCCGACGTGCCAGCCGAGCCCATCCTGCTGGAGGTCACCAAAGCGGCCCCCCTCTACGAGCTGGTCACCAACAACCAGACCCAGCGGGTGAGGAGCCACGTGCTGGGGGCGATGGAGTGGGCAGGAGGGGTGGCAGGACTGCATTGTGGCTGTCTTTGAAGGCAGCTTGCCCAGATAGCATCATGTCCAGCTTGTGGCAGCCCTTGTCCATTGGCCAGCCCTGCTCTCCAGGCTGGATGGACTGTGCTGAATCCACCAGGGGATGGATGAACACTGGTACAAGTGGTGGTGGGACGGGAGCTTATCTGCCTGATGTTCAACCCCTTCTCCTCTCTCCCAGCTCCTGCAGGAGGCCACCATGAGCTTGCTGTGGTGCTCGGGCAGTGGGGATGTCATTGAGGACTGGTGCCGCTGTGACTCGAGTGCCTTTGGGGCTGACGGGCTGCCCACCTGTGCACCTCTCCCACACCCAATGTAGGTGCCCAGCCTGGCTTTTTGCTGTGATGGGTCTGTGAAGAGGTGGCGGTGGCCAACAGTGTGGTGGCAGGAGGTGGTGGGGCTTTGTGCCTTTAGGGGACAGGTTTGCAAACTGATGGGTGACCTGGGAATTGAGAGTACAGAGTTGCAGTGTCTTTTCTGAGTTCAACTGAGGACTGAGGAGCTGGTTGTGGATCCATGCTGGTAAAGCAACCCTAGGGAATGAGTCCTTTGGACCAACATGCCCAGAGCCAGGAGGGAAAAGGGAGGGGGAGTAATTTCTCTCCTGAGGTTACTGTCTCCTGTGAGTTAATGGCTTTGAATCCCTTTTGTTGTGAGAGAGTAATGCAAAAACTGTCCCCCAGCCTGCACCTCTCCACTGTACATGAGCCCAGCAGCACACTGGTGGTACTGGAGTGGGACCACTCGGAGCCCCCCATTGGGGTGCAGATTGTGGACTACCTCCTCCGTCAAGAGAAAGTCACCGACAGAATGGACCACTCCAAGGTGGAGACAGGTGAGTGGGGACTCCACTGGTTCTCTAAGGAGAGTGGGATGGAGATGTTAAAAGAGAGCCTCTGCCTTTGTCTTTGCAAGGGGATGCTGCAACAAATCAAATACCCTGTGGAAGAGAGAGCAGCCCTTCTACCCACCATGCAGGAGAAAGGGGCAGCTCCATTCCACAGGGATGAACTTTTCTGGAAAAGCAGTGGGTCCCACTTTATACAAACTTCATGCGTTAGCCTTGGTCCCCCTTGGCACCAGGCAGTGTGGCAGCAGGCACAGGCTCTCCGCAGCCCCAGGGACAGCTGTGCCATCACCAGTGGCACATCCTCCCCTCTCTCCCTAGAGACGGTGCTGAGCTTCGTGGATGACATCATCTCTGGTGCCAAGTCCCCCTGTGCCATGCCAGCCCAAGTGCCCGACAGACTCTCCTCCACCATCTCCCTCATCATCCGCTGCTTGGAGCCCGACACCACCTACATGTGAGTGCCCTGTGCCGTGCCTGTGGCAGTGCTGACATCCTGATGCTGTTTGATGCTGCCTGTATTTCCATGTGGCCTTGAGAGCCCAGAGCTTTGTTTTTTTTCCCTTCTCATCCAGGTTCACGCTCTGGGGAGTTGACAACACAGGAAGACGTTCCAGGTCGAGTGATGTGACGGTCAAGACGCCCTGCCCTGTGGTAGATGATGTGAAAGCTCAAGGTGAGATGGAGGGAGCTGCTGGACTGTGATGCTTGGGACCAGAGGGAGTTCCCCCTTCCAGCATGTTCCCGTACATGTCTTGTGTCCTGGCTCTAACATCTCCTTCACCCATAGTGGCCCAGGAGCTGCCACAAGGTGTGGAGGGCTGAGATGGGGGGCTGCAGGAGGCACAGTCCTCTCTGAAAACAAAAGTGAATAAATGGTGTTTCACTAACGCTACCTGATGGCTTCACTCATTTCTTTTCTTAATTAGACCAAACTGTGGGAAGCTAACCTGGACTGAGTCCAGGGAATGCCATCTAGTCTGTTGGGACCTTGTCCTGATGTGATGTAAATCATAACTCAGTGGACAAATCTTTGTTCTGGTCCTGGTTTCCCTAGAACAGAGCTTTAGCCCTGACAGCCTTTCCTTGCACCCCACTGAACACCCCCTGTCCTTCTGCCCAGAAATAGCAGACAAGATCTACAACCTCTTCAACGGCTACACGAGCGGCAAGGAGCAGCAGACAGCCTACAACACCCTGCTGGACCTGGGCTCCCCCAGCCTCCACCGAGTCCTCTACCACTACAACCAGCACTACGAGAGCTTTGGGGAGTTCACCTGGCGCTGTGAGGATGAGCTGGGGCCCAGGTAGGCTCGGGAGCTGAGCTGGCTAAGCAGGCAGGCCTGCCCACCAGCAGGCTTGTCCCTCATGGGTAGTGGTCACCAGGAAGGCATCTCTACATCAAATCTCATGATATGATGATCGGTGATAGACCTTAGAGTGTCACAGTGGGGTTTCTATTTTGCTGGATGCTGTGCATGTGCAAGGACCATTAACATAGGACAAGGTGGAAAGTGGTTGACTGTTGTCAACCCAACACTACTGTCCATCCCATCAGCCCTATCCTGTCTCTAGAGTTTGGCCTAACATGTTCATGCTATGCAGAGTGGCAAAGGGATGGGATTTTCTCTTTTCCTTTATAGCTGATGCCACAGGCAAAAAGTCAGAAGGTCTTGGAAAAATAACATGCCTTCGAGGGATGGAGATCCAATTCTGCTTTCTGCCTTTTCCTGGGCTTTGGCTTGAGCTGAATGCACCTCTCTGTACTGAACTCTGTCAACTTGTGGTCCCCAGCAGGACTGACTTTAGGTCTGAACTGTGCATTTCCTCACTTTTGATCCACATCTGTGGTTGTGTGGGGGTGACATGATATGAGAGTTTTTGGTGCCCAGGCAGTGCTGAGCTGCCACAGCAGGTTTTGGAGGAGATTGTCCTGAGCTCTTCCTGTCTTGTGCCTGAGTAAGCACCATGTCTTCTCTTTAGGCTTCTCCAGGTCACTGAAGCCCCTCCAGCTGCCTGAGAATGTCCCAGACTTGTGGAGATAGCCAGATGTTCCCTTCTCCCCCTGGCCTTCAACGTCTGCTTTAGTCTGCATGGTTTCCCAGTAATGTAGATATTTCCAGTCAGTTTAGCAAGCTGGGCTGAGAGATTGCGTGTGCTGCAGTGGTGTTTCATAGCATGTGGCCTCCAAACAACCAGAGCTGTATCCTCATCTGGAAATCAGGGTTACTTTCAAATGCACATCAACAAGAGCTCCTATGCATGAAATTCATGGCCTCTGCCTTACACCGTGCCCCACACCTCCTCTTGCTGGTCTCACCACTGTCTGTCTTCCAGCCCTGCTTCTCCAGGTGATCACTTGTGTACTTCTAGCTGAGGATAGGAGATTCTCCATGTACATTCTCTGTCCTCCAAACCTCTGCTAGGCAGTCAGAGAGACTCAGCAAGTAGCTTGTGCCTATCTTGCACTTAGTGCATTGGACTTGTCTCCTGGTACGGCTTTGATGGGAAACTCTGAAGAGGCCCTCCATGCCCTGGAGGGGTCTCCTCAGAGGAGTCTCTTCTCTTTTCCGTTTTCCCATTTTTGTCCTAAGAAATGTGAGCTCTTTGAGGCACAACCTCAAAGCTCAGTAGCAACATTGCAGCACATGGAGTCTTTTTAGGGCAGAGGCTCCCAGCAGCTCCTCTGCCCAGGGTTGCCTCATTCCCCAACACTGAGTGGCATCAGCAGGCTTGGACTTTAGTCTCACTGTTGGCTTGATCCCAGCTGTGGTGATGCTGCTCTGTCTCCACTTCCAGATGTGAAATCTAGCCCCACTTTGCACAGACCATCTGACATCTGTTGTGGTGATTTGCATGAGGAGCTCATAAAATTCCTTACATGGCAGACTGGAGTCGTCACAGAGCCGCTGCCATCACTGAGGCTGTGTGTTGCCACTGCTGCTTTCTACTCCAGTGAGGAGACCCAGGACCAGCCAGAACAGGGGGTGGAAGCTGCCTCCTTGAGCCCCACGAGGCAGAGGCATTGCCATGGAGCAGCCAGAAATGCCACTGAATTACCCAAATGATACCATTTTCTGTGTGAATCTACGAACCAGAGGGTTAATTGCACCCTCTGGAAATGCTGGAGCGCTCAGGATAGGATGACGCAAGTTGCTGATGAAGTGTTTGCAGCTCACACTGCTTGGAAAGAGGCATTTAGGCAGCTGCAGCGGGCTCTGGTGATGACAAATCTTGGAAAGCAGACCTCCTGTTTGATCGTCTGCGAGGGCGAAGCACCCAGACTGGTGGTGACAGGACAAATCACTTGCAGATGACATTATTTAGCCAGCAGACAGTGTTTGTTTGACTGTTACTGATGCTCCTTTGAAGTCGTGGATGCGGACCCACGCGACTGACTCTACCATGTCCCTCCTCCTCCACACGTCCAGGGCACCTCCTACTCTGCTCATTTGTGGCACACTCAGCTCCTTTCTTGGCAGTGCTGGCTGCTGGACTGAAGAAGCATAACTTGTGAGTGCACAGATAACTTGTCTGAGGCTACGAAAGCAAGTCGCTCCCTCACAGTCCAAGAAGGGATGCAGAGTCCTGGTCTTTGCATAAGGAAAGGAAATGGAGAGAAAAGCAAGCAGTAAGTGGAAGTTGGATTTGATGCAAAGCCCAGTGAAGTCTGGTGGTGCCTATGGACTTTGAGCCAAAATCTGTGGGATCATATCAGGCATTTCTGTGAGGGTGCCTGTAATGCCAGAGGAAGAGAGGCACTCGTGGCACCTTGCTTAGGTGTCAGATGCAGAGACCGGGACAAGTGAGAGCTTGGCTATTTTCTCATGGCTGGCCAGCTTGGGTGGCTGTCTCCAGAGCCAACACCATGCTAACCACCTTTGCTTCTCTGGCATGCCTTAGACATGAGCTCTGGGGTAGCACTTGTCATGTGGCTGCAGAGCTGGGCAACCTTTCA
Organism: Vidua macroura; assembly: GCF_024509145.1. Taxonomy (NCBI): domain Eukaryota; kingdom Metazoa; phylum Chordata; class Aves; order Passeriformes; family Viduidae; genus Vidua; species Vidua macroura. The sequence goes on from NC_071579.1 coordinate 5,557,435, forward strand.
GTGGCTCCAGATTGGGCCCTTGGAGCTGCAGTCACATCCAAGGTTTTCTCTCTAGGAAAGCCAAGGTTGGCTCTGACTGGACTTGGGGTAAATTAATTCCTCTTCAAGCAGCTCTCCCATGGTGTGCCTGGCCTGGAGGGAGGTGTGGAGAGGCGGTGAATGTTCCTTCATGGTTGGTACACATATCCTGGAGCTGTCACACCAGCCCACCCTGCTTATCCTAAGTAAGAATGTCCAGTAAGAATGGGATTTTTTCCTTCAGAATCATGATTTGTGACTGCTGCCTCTTCTGGGCTGAGCAGATGATGAGTTAAAGCTAGTGAGGGGATGTATCTTCTTTTCCCTGACTATTCTAACCCACCAACTGACCTTGTAGCTGGGTAGGAAACTTCTCTCAGCTCATCAGACACTTAAACTTTTGGTCTGGTTTTCCAGGCACATGAGATACCTTCAAGATGCTTCATTTGAATCCTCCACAGTGGCCACATTCCCTGGAGATCACCCAAAGTGTGAGACAAATTTAAAATGAACACAATGTGTTTTAACTGTACAAACTGATTTTCCTGATAAAAACATTAGAAGCACAATTTTAAGAGGACAAATTTGAAAAGAAGAGAACACAACTTAGATCATGTTTGGCCATGATCCTCTGTGCTCTTCCAATATCTCATCCAATAAAAGAGGCTGGTGATTTAGCGCTTCGTCACTACCAGGACAAGCCTGCACTGAGGCTATGATGCCCTGGATGTGCTGGATGTCTGTTGCAGGAGATGGATTAATCCTGGACCTCCTCTGCCTCTGTCACCTGACCTTCTCTCAAAGCTTCCTTGGCTGTTTTGTGGCTTTTTACAAGCTGCTGCAGCAGCGACTTGCCTTTCCTCGCCTTGTTCTCCACAACTAGAAGATGCAAAATGCACTTGCAAAGAACCAGGGAGCTCTGCCACATCCCCTGCTCTCAGAGCTTTTTGGACATGTTTGATGTATGCCCCAGTGTATCCCTTCTGGTTTGCATGGTGTCCTGCAGGACACATTTCTTAACCTGTTACTAAATATTGCGAGTCATGTAGCAGGAGTGTCATTTATGGTGCTTATGTCTTGTGACATTGCATCCTGTGTAGATCATAATTTTTATCTCACCTTCAACCTTCCACACAGACCCTCAGCCAGACATGACATTCTGGTTTGGATATTTTTTTTTTCTTGAATCTCCCTCCTCCTCAGTGGTATCCTAGCATGCTGCTCCCAATACTGTGCATTTCTGGCACTGGAGAAGTTGAGCATGCCCTGTTCCTGGAAATGTTCAAGACCAGGATGGGACTTGGAGCAACCTGGTCAAGTGGAAGATGTCCCTGCCATGGGACAGGGGAGTGGAACAAAATGATCTTTAAGGTCCCTTCCAACCAAACCATTCCATGATTCTGTGATTCTTACACCAAGCCATGAGTGACCAGCATAGCTCCTGAATATGCAGCATATGCGCTTAATGGAGAGGACACACATGGTGACACTGTTCTGGGCTGGCCATATATGTCATGCCTGACACTTCTTATCTTTTATCCCCACTGCCTGCAGTGCTATTGGCTCTGTTTCCCATCCTGTTATATTTGGGATCCAGTAGCTGCAACAGTGACTGGTGGTGCCACATGAGTCCTTGGTGACCTCCACCCCAGGGGGTGCTGGGGGTTTCACTGCTGCACCTGTGACTGTCTCTTTAATAAACTCTCAGCAAACCTGGCCTTGTTGTGTGAGTGGTACAGGGTGGAAGAAGAAGAGGTGACAGGACAGTGAAGTGTGAGTCCCAAGATGAGTGCAGCTGGTCCAGCACTGCCGTGGTGACATGGGCATCTCTGCCCTGGGTAGAGGCTGTTCTCACATGGATTTAGCTTGCAGTGCTGCCTTGGGAATGGTGTGTCCCCACAGCCCCACCATCCCTCCTTGTCCTGGTAGCTCCTCACAGCTGCTCTTGCATTGTCTCTTCTCCCTCAAGGAGCTCCCATGGTGTCCTTAACTGTCTTTACTTTTCTCTCCTCATACATTCCTCCTGCCCTTCCCGCCATCCCCTCCGTCGTGTCTCCATCACTCCTGCCACCCCTCGCTGTCCATCACCCCCCTGGCATCTCCCCTTGCCCGCCCTCGCTGCAGGAAGGCTGGCCTCATCCTCTCACAGCTGGGGGACCTCAGCAGCTGGTGCAATGGCCTCCTGCAGGAGCCCAAGATCAGCCTGCAGCGCTCATCCCTCAAGTACCTCGCCTGCCGCTACAGCGAGATCAAGCCCTATGGGCTCGACTGGTTGGAGCTCAGCCGGGACCTCAGGAAGACGTGCGAGGAGCAGACGCTGAGTGTCCTTTACAATGACTATGGTGACAAGGACTACTGAGGGTTTTACACATGGACCCATGGAGGGGGAGGGTGTCACTGATGTTTCTGGAGGCGAGAATTTGGACTGGGGAGCAAAACCGGCTGCTCTGTGCAGGACTGACTCAGTATTAGTTTCTTCTTCAACTTGGCCAAAAGCCTTTCTACTTAGAAGTCTTGTGGGACCCATTTTTCTTGGTTTTGTTTTATTCATTTTGCCAAGAGGTTCCTCAGCATTGGTGAAGGAGGCAGGTTGGGAGGGCACAGCCCTCTTCTCCTGCCCCATCCCTGCCCTGGCTGTGGGGACTGTCTCCAAAGGTGGGTGACACCAGTTGTGGGAGAAACATGGTGACACAGCCAGGATGGGAGAGCAGGTGATGCAGGCAAAAATGGAGGGCATGCAAGTCAGGTTGAGATGCTTATGGTTATGGCTGGGTAATCAGCCACTGGGAGGCCAGCAGGGTTGGGATGGGGTTTTTTGCAATTGTAATGAGGTCTGGGTGAGACCTGAGAGAGCAATGGTGCTGTTGATGGGCAGAGCTGGCGTGGTGTCATCAGCTGGGGCAAAGAGGCAGGGGCATTGTGACCCCATGTCCTCAGGTTCTTCTGCCATGGCCAAAACCCACATGTGCTCTAAGATGCAGAGTCCTCTAGAACAAAAGCAGCTTGGCCTCAGGGCCAGTAGTCAGCTGGATATCGTGAGCTTTCTTCTTGAGGGACCACATTTCTCAGAAGTCAACTTCAAAATCCTTTTTATTATCTTTTTTTTTTTTCCCACCATAATAAAAACTTAGAAGCAACATCAAGTTGCTGCTGAGAACTCAGCTGGGAGAGCAGCAGCCAGATGACGCAGACAAGATGTTCTGCACCAGACACTTGCAGCTGTGGTATAGCCCAGGCTCTGTGTGGTGAGGGGAGAGGGATGCAAGGTACCCCAATGTCGTGGTGCAGGATGGTGCTGAACGTTCTGGTCCCAGAGAGGGCATGGAGGACAGACTTCTGGGGGTGTTGCTTGCCCATGTTCAGGCTCACATCTGCCTCTTCCTCTGGTAATACTGATTTTTTAAAGCCAGAGAGCTGGGGTTGTACTGGGACACTGGATTTGGTTCGGAGCAAAAAATTCTCTAAATCCCTGTCACTGCTGATGATGTTGGAGGAAGAAACCAGGTTCATTTTAGCTTCAGCTTCCTGCCTGGTTTGCAGAGGAGGCACCTCTGGACTTGCCAGCTGTGCACCTTTGATCTAGACAAGACCAGTGCCCTACAGTGGGATTTTTACGATGCCTCCAGAGAGAAATTTCCTTTCATTTTTTTCAGTCTTGGCAGGAACAGTCTTCAGCCTGTCTCATATGATTTTCTGCCTCATTCCTCCTCCTACCTGCCAAGGACATGGCTTGAATATTTGTGTGGTGCTGAGAGGGGAGTGGCTGTGCTCTGCACCCCGTCACAAATACGGTGATGCAGCCGACAGCGCTGCATCACCATATTTTCTCAACAACAGTTCAGTATCTTCCTGCAGGACCACACAGTGCTTTGCTCTTTCCTTCTTATGGGCAGACATCTCTCCAGGGGCAGCTAGTCTGGACTGGGGAGCTGCTGGGAGCAGCCACCATCAGTCAGTGTGACCTGGACATGCCTGTGTCATTGCTGTAATGTGTGTCTAGCAGGGGTCATCAGACAAACATTTGCTCTGTGCAAGAAGGAAGTCTCCTGGGTCCTTTTGGCTTTTTCTTATGTGTTTGTCCTTATATTTTGATGTGCCTGATGCTGCCAAGGGCTTAGGGCTCAGAGCGAGACCAGTGCCATGCACAGGTACAGATGGGCAGGTGATCCGTACTGAGTCATCACTCCTTTTCCTTTTAGCGAGACTCTTGGCCAAGACACTTCTGTTTATCCTTTTGCTTATCCCAGCAGATGCTGAGACAACTTTTAACTTCCAGCCAGGCAGCCATCCAGCCATGGGCAAAGGGCACCTCTGCTCAACGCCTCGAAGGGATGTTTGAATGAAGGCTGCTCTGGCCCAGACACCAGTTGGTTTCTCGCCAAGTAATACCATGTACATGGCCTTTATGTGAAATGCAGACTGTTTTCCTTTGGGTAGCAGACTCCTCTCTTTTACTGCTTACTACGTGCAGTGGCAAGGACAGGAGCAGTGCTGTCTGCCAGCCACTCGCTGTGACACTGCCAGGAAAACCCTGGACACCCCATGCATTCACACCTGCCTAGGTTACTTTTTCATCTGGCCCCAAGATTTACGCTGAGGCTCTGCAGGTATTTCTGTTCTGCTTCTGTGCTGACACTTCAAAGCTCTTGCATGGGCAACCAAAGCCCTGCAGCATCATCAGCCAGCTGGGCTAGGCTCTGCTCCCTGGCTTCCCCATGGGCTGGGCTTTGGAGAGTGAGGGGAAAGCTACCCCTCCAAAGTCCTTTGGCAGCACCCTTGCACAGTTGGATGGGGCTCAGCATCCTCACCCTGTGACAGACTGTGCAGGCTGCTGGCAGGGCTGTGCTCTGCTGATTTGCCTGCCGTGGTGCCCCTGCAGCTGCTGGGCTGGCAGGGCCTGGCAGCCTGGCACGTCTGTGAGGCCATTTTCATGGTGACCCTGGCTTTGTGAGGGCTTCTTTCTTGGTTTCCTCACTCTAGCTTTGCAAGTCAGAACCTTGCCCAAGCTTGGATTTTCTTGCCCAAGTATCTCAGCTACCACACAAGTCCATCTCAGACAAATGCCAGCAGCCACCATGGGGCACCAGACCAATCCAGCATGGGAGCTACCCCTTGGCTGTAGACCTGACCTTGGTGAGAAGTGTTGTGTGGGGCTTGCTCACCCAAAATAGGTGTGCCCTGGTCTAGTGGAAGGTGTCCCTGTCCACGGCAGCAGGGTTGGGACCAAATGATCATTAAGGTCCCTTCCAACCTAAACCATTCTATGTCTGTGGTTCCCTGCAGAGCTGACACCATCCACATCTGCTGCAGGCTCCTACTGTTGGGCCTGCACAGTATTTTCTCTCTTGGACTCCTGATTCTTCCCAAGCTGCCAGCAACAGAAGTACTGCTTTCCAACCATTTCTGCAACCTCCTTCACCACACCCCCCCCCCCACCCCACCCTTTCTTTTGTTTTATTTCTGAATTAATGAGCAATCATTCACCTGAGATGAACCTCTGGGTCGTTAACTTTTCTTTGCTGCGTCCGTACCCCGTAATAGCATTACTACTTTTCCTTGTCGTGGAGTTATTTAACATATAAAGACAGTTTGGTCCTTTTCTTTACAAAGATGGCTACAATTCATGTTCCTTGATGTTCTATTAAAACTCTAATGTGACGTTTTACTACTGTAGATTGAAAGTAGGGTGCTTTAGGGTGAATAGCCATGTGGCAAGAAATACAAAGCCCTTCTGGATTACTTAAAAAAAAAAGAATAAAAAAAAGCTTTTAAACAACAGCAACAAAAATCATTGTACCACTATGTAAAACTCCAGATGATAATTCAACTGACTATTAAACGGAGCTGTTAGTAATCCCTGGCTCTGGCAAACTGGAGTGTTTGTTTATAGTTTTGGTCCAGTTGATGTCATCTTTGGTTGCAGATGAAATGCTCCCAGCCTTTGAACTCGGGTGAGTCTTCACACAAGTTTAGCATTAGCCTGTCTGCCCACTGGGTTAGCCAGGTCCCAAACCACTCAGCACACACAGATGGAGCCATGTCCTGTGCCTCGTCCTGCCCACCTGCTCTGCTGGATGAGGGAAGGTAAAGATGTCTCCAGTCATCCCTTTTTTGGGGGAAAAACTGCATTTACACATCCTTGGCAAGGGTCTCAGCCCTTGATTTGCAAACCTCCAGAGGCTGGGAACTTGGAAGCAGAGTCCAAAAAATACTTTTTTGTTTTTTTTTTTTTTTACCCACCTTTTAGCCATTCTTTTAGTATATAAGGTGGATGGGATGGTGCTGCTGCTGTCTGGTGGTCAGCCACCCCTGGAGAATGTCCTTGTCCATCTGCAGACTTTTGACAGAGGACTAGCAGCAACATGAGTATTAATGTCCCACAAAGAATGTGAAAGCCAGTGCCTAAACAGAGGTGAGATCTGCAAAAGATGCCAAAAGCCACTTACAGTGCTGTGTTGTGTCTAATGGTCAGGCCATCAGGACTTACAAGGGCAGGTCCCTTGGCCAAGCCCAGTGTGTATTGCTACCTGCCCTGCCAGATGGGTGGAAGACCCAGAGAGAGCCTGGGCAGACAGACAGGCAGACAGGCAGGACACTTGGGAGGACACAAGGGGGATTTAGGGGCTATAGCACACGAATCCATAGGAAACCAGACTTCATCAAGTCTCATGGAACAACTTGATTTTTTTTTTTCTTTTCCCAGTGCTAAATTGCAGGAAAATAAGCTAAAAATACACCCAATACTTTCCTTCTGCTATTTTCCATGCAGTTAAGCACCATCTCATTGCAAAATAAGCTGTGGCTATAGAGTGAGATGGAGGAGGAGGAGGAAGAGGAGAGGGTCTGTGTGGCAGCAGGGTGTGCAGCTGCAAACCTAAAATGCTGTGTCAATATCTCAGCACAGCTGGCTCTTCACAAAATCTTCTCAGGAGTCATCTGGCTTGCAGTCCATGGGGATTTGGAGAAAGCCACCCCAAAAAAAGGGTGAAGTGGACCAAGGGTGCACCACCAGCACATTGGTAGGTTTTTAGGAAGGGTTTGGTAATGTGTGTGTGTGTTGGAAGGGTTGCTGTTGGCTCATCTCCAGAGTGCCTGATCTGGGGAGCTTTGCCCTCGAGAGGACATTTAATGTCACCAGGAGATGCTGTTCCTCCTCTGGGACCGAGTCCCTGTGCAAAGACCAGACATGATGCATCAGAGATGGCTGGAGAAAGAAGAGTGGGGTTTAAACACAGGGCAAGGGCTTTTTGGTGTTTCTCAGACCATAGGTACAAAATTTACCTAGTCACTTAAGAAAAAAAAAAAAAAAAAGAAAAAAAAATCCCCAAATATTAAAGCACCTTAATTGTCTTGGGTTTTAACTTTCTTGCCAGGATACCACATGCTCTGGCTCTAGTGTGGGCCACCTTCTGCTCCCCATCCCCAGGGATGTGAACACACACACACACACACACACACACACACACATTTCCCTACATTTTAAGTGGATTAATTACAGAAAGTGACCAGTTTGTAGCATAACCAGGAGAAGACCTTCTGCAAAAGTGTTCTTGCAGCTGGTGGCACAGCAAAAGCTGCCTGGGTGGCAGCCTTGAATCAGGGGGTGGCATTGGAGGTGAGTGTCCCCTCACGCCCCAAAACCCAAAGGAAATCTCCAATTGAGCTGTGACTGTTCTGGGATAGTCTGTGGTTTGGAAAGAGAATATTTTGGGTCAAACCACCTCCCTGGCCCTTTTGGGTGAATCAAGGAGGCAAGAGAGATGGAGGATGAGAAGATTATTTATTTTTCATAGATTTTTATAAAAAATAATTATCAAATACAAAAAAATAAAAATAGCAGCAGCCTCCATTGTGAATAAAACCCTAAAGGGGACAAAAACCGCTCAGTGTCGCTATAGAAGAACAATATTTCGGTACATAGAAGCTGTGTCTGGTCATAAGAAGCACAAATGTCTACCAGCCAAGCCAGCACTTCCTGTCCCAACCCCCCAGTTCCCCTGTCCATGGGGCACAGTCTCTTCCCTGCACACACATGCCAAAAGGATACAAATTTGGTATATTAACACATAGGCATCCAGGTAATGCTGACACCAGGCAGGGAAAGGTTTGTCATGTCAAGATGCTGGGACTTGAAATTCTGCTTCTGTGTGTCATGTTTATCCCATGTCCCCACTGTCCCCACCTGTGGGGGCTGCCAGAATCCCACTTCTGCGTTGGAACCCCTGGATCTCCCCTTTCCTGCACTGGTGGAGTAGGACAGGCTGCCCAAGCTGCACATCCTGGGAGTCAACTATTATTTGAATTTCCTTGGGTTGCTTGAGGGTTGTTTTTTAATTGAAAAGTGGATATCTGACAAGATATTGCTGCTATCTGCCCAACTGACAGTGAATTCTGGGGCAGTGTCACTTGTGCATGATGAGAACAAAAATGTCAGTATCCCAAGAGGAGATGATGCTAATTGTCCCCCACCTCTCTCCAAATCTCTGCCTAAGCCAGGTGAATGGGACACTTGGGGTCAGGAAAGGGCTTGGAGAAGGACAAGGCATCTCCTGCCTGGATGCTGGTAGGATGTCCGAGCACCTCTGCCCCTACTCGGGTCCTCCAGTAAAACACAACCATAGGAAATTCCTGACAAAATAGGAAGGGGTAGAGCTAGTGCAAGCTCTGTTTTCAATGATGCATCATTTTTAACGATGCCTTGAAAATTCCTGGTCTCTCCACACCGTGTCACCCTCTCTCCACCACTCCTTCACCAGACAAACTGGCTTGAAGCCTGTATCCAACAGCACAGGCCATGCAGGCAGGACACAGCCTGGTGGTGTCCCAGCCTGCAGCTCACCTAGGGACACTGCCATGAGTTCCTACTCTGTGGTCCCTTCTCTGCTCTCCTCTCCTCTTCTCTTTCTGTCCCTTCTCTCTGCCTCTTTACAGTACAAAACCATCAGTGATAATCCCAGCTGGAGCCAGGCACCTTTCCTATTGCTGCCTTTATGTGGCTGGGTCCAAGCTGAGCTTCTGGGAATCTGTTATGGGGAGAAGAGTTTCTTGCTGGGCATCTTTGAGGCCAGAATTGAATCTGCAGATTTTCACTGAGTGCCTACAGGAGCAAGAGCCTCTTGGAAGCCAGCAAATATATGTCCAGCATGACGGGCTGGGACAGAGATAATAATAAGGAACACTAATACCAAGGAAAATCTCAATGAGAAAAGATAATTCTCAAAGTCTCCTGACAGGTTTTTTTTTGGTCCTTTTGCCATTACAGGGTCTAGTCTCCTCTGAGAGCTGCTGACAACACAATTCAGTTGGAGCTCGGACGTGGGGGAAAGAGAAGAAGGACCACCACAGCATCCTTCATTCAAGCATCACACAGCTACACTGGTTTGGCCTCTACATCCAGCTGGGTGTGCAGTGGCTGGGGGAGTGAGACAGAGAGGGAGCATGCTGACTCTTTGCTCCTATTGACCATGCAGTGATTCCCATGGACACATAACCCTGCCTAGAGGGCTCTAAAAGAATCTGTCATGGATGCCTGTGGTACCCTTGGAATCTTTTGTGCTCACTGAGATGATTCAAGGGCACAATAACATTTTTTCTTAACCCCAGAATCCTGATCCAGATCCACACCCTAAGAAGAACAAGGCAAAGCACTGGCAAATACCAAGGGCAAAACTTGGTCCCTGCCAGATGCCCAAACCACCTTGAGGTGGGAGCCTCCCTGCATGGAGAGCTCTCTCCTGGCATAGCCTGGATGTTTAACTTCTCTCCCTGTCCTCCTTCCAGCTCAGCAAGGAAGGGGAAAATCCCTGCTCCTCCTGCCCTGACCTGTGCTTTTCCCAACAGTTTGTACTTCACAGCAGCATGGGTGTGTGATAAAGGATATCCTTTCTCAGCTTCATCAAGAGCAAAAAAAATATAATATATATTTATATATATATTATATATATGTATATAGATATAATTAAGTTTAAATATCTGCAGAGAGATCACAACTACCTCGACCTTGCTAAAAGAAATCTGTACAGCAGAGAAGGGTGAATAGTGACAAAGACAGACACCCAGGAGCCGGACCAGGACAGACATCCATGGCAGCACCTAGGCTCTCGGCGTGGATGGACCCTAGCCCAGCGTGTGGCTGAGGCGGCACCAGACCCCCGGCCCAGCGCCTCGTGCGGGTTCTGAAGGGAGCAGCAATGGGGAGGAGGCCACACGCCCGCCCTCCTGGGCTCCTCAGTGGTCTGGACCCCACCCCTCTGCGCACAGTCGCCATCCCCCGCCTGGCTGTCCCTCACGCTCCTGCCCCCTTGCCCCCGCCGCTCCCGCAGCCCCGCTGCTGCCCCTTGGCTCCCCCGGCGCTGCCTGACCCAGAGAGGCCCCTCATGGCGCCGCTACTGGTTCTCCTCGGCCGCCGGGTCGCGGCATGTGCACTCGTCCTGGTCGCAGTCAGCAGCGAATGGGATCACCTGGGGGAACAATGGGACGGCTCAGCCCCTGCCCTGGGACACCCTTGTGCCCCCCCAGGTTCTCCACCCTGCCACGGTAGGCAGACGTTTCAGGCCCTGCTCTTACCTGGGTGCTGCCAGGTTCTGTGCTCACTGAGGAATGGGCTCTGATACAACCTGCCCCCAGCTGAGTGTTGTTCTTAGCCTTTTCCTTTTTGTTAATGTGTTTCAAATTTTGCAGCCAATGGTCGGGTTGAATGTTGTGCCCCAAAAGTCAAACCCTGGGAAGAAGTGTCCCCTGATGGGTGTAAGACATTCAGACTAGGCCTGGCAGTGGTGAGGCACCTTCAGATTAAAGTTTTACTTTGGTCTATTAGTTTTAAAGTTTTACTTTTTACTATTAGAAAGCCCCCTTCATCCACGTGTGAACCTGTGGACCTATCAAGTACTCCTGACTCTTCCAGAAAAACATGAAGATAACACAGCCTTGTCTTCTGCAGCTCTTAGAGGAACTCAACCAAGCTCTCAACTGCAAAGCTGACCTCCACACTGCCCAACATAAAAGCTAAGGTAGGTGCAGTGTCCTTGTGCATTGTGGATTAAGGAAAGCCAGGCTGGATGGAGGCTCTGTGAGCAGGAACAGTCTCCATGGGGTAGGCACTGGGTTCATCTAGGGCCACTCACAAGCTGTGCAGCTTTGAGACACCCCGTGCAGGTTGGGAGGGTCATTTCACATTACTTTCTCTACAACAATTGCATGTGACCAAGCAAGCCTGTGTCCCCTTAGCTGGTGGTAGCAGAGAAAGGAGGGAGGGCATACACTGAGCATCTGACTCCTGGTTGACAGTGGCCTGGTAATGAGCCATGGGAGCCGAGAAAACAGTTTTCTTCAGAGGTTTTATGCACACCAGGCTCAGAGCCAGGAGTTTTTCTTACTGAAAACATTTGATTTTTCACAGACTGGATCAGCAAAAGAAGGGCTGGAGTGCTTTGGGGATTTTTTGATGTTTAAACCCTGTATTTCTCCATCTGCCTTAAAAGGGATGTAACTGGAGGCTTGTTGAGCAGAAGATCTGGGACCTGTGAGGGATGTAAGCTGGGTCTGGGTCTCCTGAGAGCCATGGGACTGAACCCCCCCACTTTCTACTGTGAACCCATCCTTTATTTTGGCCATGCCTTGCTCCGAGATGCCATGATATTGTTGTGGGGATTTCACTCATCACTCGGGTGTAAAGCCTCTTCTTTCCTATCTCAAGTGGATCTTCCCAGGATTTTATTTTTCCTTTTCTCTGTGTATGTATGCGTGATGAAAGGAGAAATGATTCAAGCTCCACAACAAAGATGAGAAGATCCAAATTCACATATTTTCGCAGTGAGAAATTATTTCATGCCCTGTGATTTGTTTTGCTGTTGGATATGATTAGGAAGAATGGGCTGTGAGTGCTGGATAGCAAGTTAGGTGGGAGGGAAGATTGTGATGGGAGACAAAGAAGGGTCTGTGCAACCCCAATGCCAAGTTGCTCCCTCTATTACTATTCTTCCCTCCTTTTCTCCTCAGAGATGGAAGAAAACTTCACTTGTAGCAGATGCCAGTGGAGCATACCAAAAATCCCCTGAGACAGCTCAATTACACAAGGTGACTTCTGACTCACCATGTCTAGCACTATGTCCTATGGAAGCCATTTCTTTGGGACACATTTCCCAAAATGAGAGGAAATCCCTTGAACCTCAGTGGGAGCTGGGCTGAGGTTTCAATCACACTGGCCTGAGTCCAAACCCTGCTCTTAATCAGTGCGATGATGTCCATCAGCTTCAGTTGGCTGTGGTTTAAAATCGTGCATTTGTTCTCCGTTCATGGGAGAATTACATTGCAGGCTCGGTTCCACAGCCAGCAGAGCCAAAGAACATAGATAACAGTCACCCCTGAATCCATAGATCCCGGCCAAGGCCACGGGAGGTGCTCTCTTACCTTCCTGGAGGACAGCGTGGAGGAGCAGCAGTCCCCGCCATCATACTGGCAGTACGCCCGGTTGTTGATGGTGTCACACCAGCCGTCTGCTTGGAAGGGCTAAGGTAGAAGAAGAAGGTTTGTGAAACATTGTTCAAAAGCATAAGGCTGCCCCAAAAGTAGAGGTCCCAGGTCCTCAGCAAGGCCCACTTCCACCGTACATAACCCCTTCTTCAAAGTCAAGGGGCACCAGATATCCCAGCTGGTGTGGATGGGGCAGCCGGTGTTCCAAGGGCAGCAGCTAGAGGATCATGGAATTGTGTCAGAAGTGTTAAATGGCATGAGCAGCCATTCAGAAAACCAGTTTATTGTTGTTTAGTTACATGAGTCATCTGATCAGAGAAGAAGCAGCTGGGGCTGAGAAGCAGCCAGCAATAGCTGAAGGACTATCCCGTGCAGCGGCTGCGACCAACGTCACGCACGGGAAGCGCTCGCAAGGAGGTGTCAGGAGCGGTCAGCAGCCAAGGTTTATTTATCACAGATCCACACCAGCACTGCCAAGCAGCCACTGAACTAGCTACAGGATGGAGAAGCCATTTCTTCATAGAGTGATTAGTAATGAAATGCTTCTTTCACTTCGGGCTCTGTGATTGTACTTACTGGCCCAACAACCATGGCTGACCTCCAGGAGGTTTTCCATCAGAACCTTGGAATCACTGAATGGTTTTGATTGGAAGGAGCCTTCAAGACCATCTCATTCCAACACCCTTGCCATGGGCAGGGACATCTTCCACTGGACCAGGTGTCCAAACCCTGTCCAATCTGGTCTTGGACATTTCCAGGGATAGGGCAGCTACAATTGCTCTGGACAACCTGTGCCTGTGTCCCACCACCCTCAGAGTCAAACATTTCCCCCTAATATGTAGTCTAAACCCACCCTCTTTCAGTTTAAAGCCACTACCCCTTATCCTATCACTCTGTGCCCCTGCCAAAAGTCCCTCCCTGAGCCTTGTGTAGCCCCTTTTAGTCCTGGAAGGTGGTTTAAGGTCTCCACAGAGTCTTCTCTTCTCCAGACTGAACAGGACTCTTGGTGGAAACCTGGCTATCCTGTTGCTCATGGAAGCAACTGACCCATTTCATTGGATCTGGTTGGCCCCAAACAATAACCAGAATCCCAGAAATGCCCAGATTCCGCATTTGATGATGGACACTCGCATGTAGCACCCTTAAACTGAATGAGAGCCTGCTGGAAAATGTCACTGCACCGCAATAGCCTTGCACCCACTGTGCCAAAGCCAACATGTGGGCTTGGTGATACTACCAGTAATTCACATGAAAAAAACATGCCAAAACCAGAGAACCCATGTGGCTTTTTGTCCTTGTGACTCAAAAGGAACAGAAATGGGCTCAACACAGGCTAATAACACTTTAGGAAGTAGCAGCAGGGATTATGGCAAATCACCAAGTCTGGTCTCTGCTATCAGTAGCACAGGCCACAGGCCAAATTCAGGCAGCCACAGAGAAATTGAATTAGCCTGGAAGATTTTGGAAGAGCAGAAGAAAGAGCACACCTTCCTACAGCTGGGAAATTGAGGCACAGCCGAGTTAGGTAGCTCACTCAGAAACTAGAATGGATTTAACTCCAATCATTGCTATCACAAACCACATCCAGAGGAGACCAGGGTGCAATTTCTTCAAGGCAACAGTGTTAACACCCCTCTTCTACTGAAAGCATCAGGTGGGTCTTAAATGATTGTGATCAAAGAAAGTTTCTTATACTAAAAGCAGCTTTGAGCACCAGGAGGGCCAGGGCAGAGATGTTGGGGCTGGCAGGTGCCAGGATGCAGTTGGGACTGGCCAGGGCTGCTGGCAGGGGAAGGCTCTTCTGGGTGTGATTTGCTTTTGCAGCCTTCCACGCGGTGGAGTTTTTCCTTGAGCTTTGCTCCATGTGTCATGACTCACTGGCAAAACAACACCCGTTGCTTCGGTAGTTTCCATACAATTATGGGGAGGTTTGCCCATCCCGGCTGCACAGGTCTGAAATGATTTCCAGAGCTTGCGTGCAAGGTGGGGGGAGGACAGAGGCAAGGACAGGATGGAGAGGCTCCCAGTCTCTTACTACACCTATCAGGGCTAACTGCCCCCTCCTCTCACCCAGCCGGAGCCCATACCCCACCCTAAACAAATACAGGCTCCTATGGCAACACTTGTTGGAGAAACTTAACAACTCATGCTCCAAATTACACTGGAAAAACACATGAAGGGAAAATAAAAAATGACTAATTGGACTCGAGGCTCAGGAGAGCCAGGCACAGGGTTTGGGGATTTCTGTCCCTGCTCCTTGCCTAGTCCTTGGAGAAGACTCCTGTGCCTTTGCCTTACTGAGAACCTCCACATGGCTTTGTCTTTGCAAGCAGAAAGAACAAAGTAAGGTGCTGGTTACCCTCGAGGGCACAGGAGCCCTTGTACCTGCATCAGTCTCATTTTGGCCTTGCAGGGAACATGGCAAGGGAGGATGCAGGCAATGCAATCCACTAAGGGCAGGGGATGTGAGAGAGCAGACCCCATACAGAGTCAGTTCAGCCCGTGCTTGAGATGTGTGGCTCCACAGAAAGCAATGCCAGTGATGGGAAAAGGCGGTTTGCTCACGTCTGCAACTCGCAAAAACACCTGATGACGTTTTAAGATGCTGTCAAGAAAAAGGAAAACACCAATGCCCAGCTGTGCCACATGAAGGTGATGGATATGATCCAGGGAAATGGTCAGCTGGGTCCCAGCTGCCAGAATATGTATCCTCCAGTGGGGGGAGGGGGGTGGTGGGCTGGTTGAAATGTCTCTTTTAAACAGGGAAAAAATGAATAAGGTAATTGCAGCAGCCGCTTTACGCCGTGTTGAGTGGTGGGGAGCTGCTGGGCCAGGCGGCGTGCCACCGAGGCAGCCAGGAAGACGGGCTGTGTCAGCGGATCTCCCGCTCGGCCATCCATCTTCCTTGTTTGTTCAGACAGGAGCTTCAGTGGGGCGTGTGTCAGCACGTGGAGGTGCAGCATCTGGCACTGCCGGGCCAGAGCCCTGCGCTGCCGCCACAAAAATAGTAACAGCAAATCAAGTGCTTGGCAATTTAAATAGGCTAAAAAAACACAGGCTCTCAAAGCTGGGAGCAGGCACAGATGAAAAGGGAGAAAAAAAAAATTGAAGGGGAAAAAGAATGAAAGAGGGAAAAATATTGCAGGCAAAGGAAGGATGTGAGAAAGGACAGGTTAGATCCCAGTGCATCCCAGCCAGAAGCATCTCTGAGTGCTCAGTGGTGGAGTTTCTCTCAAGGATGCTGGGAGATGTCACACAGGGAGCAGTGCCTGTGCACAGTATTTTTCCACAGCCCCTGAAGAGTCCCCAGGCTGGCTCCATCCCTGGGGCTGTTGTCTTGCCCAGCAGGGAGTCCCCAGTGCCATCAGTGAGGCGGGCAGGGTCCAGGCATTTTTCTTCAGATCCACCTTACACAGTTTAATTCAATGCGAAAGACCCACAAAAGGGTGCAACAGGTGAGGGAAAGGTGGATCATGAAGACTCAATCACAGATCACATCAGTGCTGGACATATTTCAGTGCTGCATTGCTGGTGTTTGATATACATTATTTTCCAGGAATGCAGGTTTTGCTCTGGTTGAGCACACCTGAAGACCCAGCACCTTGCTTTTGGCCATGCCCCATTCCAGATGCTTTGGAGGAAGGTGGAAAAAAGAAAAAAAAAAAAAAATCAGCATTCACATGGCCAACTGTGTAACTGAGGAGCTGAAAGACTCCCCCGATCTGCCACTGAGATGGAAAGTGCTTGTCATTTCTATCTGTACACAGCCATTTGAAAGCTGGATTCCAGACTCAGGGAGACAAGTCCAGCCTTAAGAAGCAAAATGCTTTCTCCCAGACTGGTCCTGGGCTTTGTGACTCTGCTGATCCATCCAAGGAGGGTGCATAGTTTGCTTTCATGGAGCTTCTAAGTCAGCATGAATTTTGCTGTCCTTTCATTTTTCCCTTTGGGAATTGGTATTCTGGGCATCAAGCTCAGACAATTTGCATGCTAATTCAACCACGTGGCTGAGAAGACCCATGTGCTTTTGCCCTCCTGAGATGTCACTTTGAAAGCAGCCCTAGAGAAACAGGGGTACCACCATTTGGGCAGGGCCCAGCCCTGGAAAAGCTGCTGCTGCCCTCAGACTCATGCCTTGTGCATCAGCTTCACCACTGGTACTTCTGCTCCCGGGACAGATGAGTCACTTAGTGGTGGGAAGATGAGTTGAAAACCCAATCCCTTTAGTGGCAGGGGGATGTCAGCCCAAACCAGGCTTCACAGAACCATGGGACATGAACCTGAGTTGCCCCAGGGCTGGAGAGTGCTACAGCTGCAGGGGTCTTAGGCATGCAAAAGAAGCTGTGTCCCAGGTGAAGGTGCTGCCCGTGGCAGGGAAGAACAGGCAGGATGTGTGGGGAAAGGAAAGTATGGGCAGGCTGCAGTAGCCCTTGGAGAGCCACAGGGCAGCTTCTCCCTGCCAGATGTCTCCCCTTCCTCCCCACCTCAGTCACTAGCAAGATCTTTCCAAAAGCTCTGGGAGGTCCCTGTGAGGACTTGAAGAGTGCCCAAAGCCTTGTTAAACATCTGGTTCACTTAAAGCCCCAATACATCCACCACCCCAGCTTGGGTCCCTGAAAACTCCCCCTCCCATCCCTGTCCCAATCTCTCCAATGTCCTTCCAAACCACTGTTCCCCTGCAGAAAACTGTCAGTCCTTAAAGCCAGAGGTGTGACAGGAGCTGGCTAAAGTGATGCTACAGAACTGTGTCCCCAGGACGCATCCCTCTCCTTACATACATTTGTGCTGGTGAGGCAGAGAGCCCGGTCATTCTTGGCTCTCCCTGCTTGCCCAGGGAAGTTGACTGGGAATGCAGACTGTGGGAGGAAATGACAATGTTCATTGTTTGGATTAAATATTTTTCTTGGCCCTCTCTCTGTTGCAGTGTCTTATTTTATTTTTCCTCCCCCCCCCTTGACACCCCAAGCACATTCACTTTCCTTCTCTCTTTTTGGAGGCTCTTTGGCACAAGGAGGAAATCAGCTCTGAAAAACAGAGGGGGACAGAGAGGGAACAGGTCTGGCTTATGCTCAGAAAGTTTTTGGGATGCTTTTGTGCCCTGAGCCACCCTGAGCAGTGAGCAAGGTCTACCTGGCCCATTGTAAAGAGGGAAGCAGGGTGAGCACTACCCAGAGGAAGAGACCTCTAGAAATTTGGAAACAGGAACATGGGACCAAGTGGCCTGAAGAAGAGAAAAAAAATCCTACAGACTTAATGCTTCATTGTCCATTTTTATGTCTTCCAGTTTCTGTCCCCTGAGCTATCCCTCTGCTCCTTTTGAACTGTGGCAGCTGTCCCCTGGAGGTATATGCCTGTTGCATGGCTTGTTGGACACATCATGGACTTGCCTCATCACCTCAGACACAGACCGAAAGCAAAATAGAGAAAATCCAACTCCTTCTGAGCCTGCTGGTCAACCTGAGCCACTTGTCAGCTAAGCATGCAGATCGCTTATACCACATCTCAGGTCTCCAGAAATAACTGTTCCAGCTCCAATGTCTTCTCCCCACGTCTCACTACAGAAACAGAGGCTTGCTGCTTGAGAACATTCTCTATGTACCTGAATGAACACTTCAGGGAAGAGGTGGTGGGCTGGAGGGTTGTGACATCCTGCTGTCTTATTTCAGCTCACGGACCGTCACTGGTACTGCCATACCACCTCCCAGCAGTCTTGGTGTGGAGCTCTAGCTGTTCTTCAGGACACAGGGGTCCCTTGGACACAGATTTCCTGCAAACAGCTGGGCCCCTTTGAACCAGTCTGTGCTGAGGTTGTGCAGGATTGGTGTCTGTAAGGGGGATGCAGTGCACAGAGGCTCCAAAGGCTGCTGTCAGTGGCCATCCTGGGAGAACAGGTCCTTGCCTTCACGGTGCCTGAAAGTGCTTCTCTGTCCCAGGCCAGGATTTGGTTTGGACACACTTCTGCTGCAGAAGTGAACATGTGGCACTTTGGACCCTGGATGAGGATGTGTTTCATTAACCCTCTGTACTGTGCTGCAATGAGGGCTCACGTCTCAGCAGAGCACCATCTGGAAAGGTCTTTGCACAGTCCAAGGACAAGAGGGAAGAAAGGGATGAAATGCTGGTGTAGATCACCACATCAGAGCAGATCTTTGCTTCCATCTAAACATCCATGTCTATGATCTATTTATGGTGAGTTCCTCAGCCTTGTCCTTTTTACACCCTGATCTCAGTGCTAACAGAAGAGAAACAGAAGCAGGGACGGGGAGAGAGGAGCAGAGGAAGTTGCTGTATGTCAATAATGCTCCTGGCAAGCATGGTGGTTCACCAATTCACAGGGATACTGCTGGGACGCACAAGAGAAGGCAGGGCTTCCCGTGCCATGAGCACCAGCCTGCCATCCTGCCCTCAGTGGCTCGCCTGTTGCTTGGATTAGAGCCCTCAGTGGCTCTCCTGCCCAGTCATTTGTGCAAAATATGTTACAGGATAGAACGGGTTATGGAAAACAAGCCTTGAAAACCACAAGGGCCTCCTGACCCACTTGTATCTGATTTCTGCCAAGTTCTTGTTACAGATCTTAAACAGAAAGAAAAACAATGTACAAGGGATGAAGGAGCTGAAGGGGAATGAATATTCGTGTTGGAAGAGCAGTTGGCTGGGCTATGCTTGGGGATGTTTATTATCAGAAACGACTCATTGATTTTTATTTCAGCGGGTGCTTTCAGTGGTTTTCCACTCCATCTATACCACTGGCTGCACGACTGTGACTGCTGGGAGGGGAAAAAGTGGGACGTGGATAGGGATGAGGACCTGAAGGCACCTGAACTGGAGAGGGCAGAGAAGAAGCAGCCATAGGTCAGCACATCCCAAGTGCAGGCCTGCTGGCACAATGTGGTTGGGGAAGCTGAGGCTGCTCATACCTCTTTGGGGTTCCACCACTACTGGTGGTGTGTCTGGGTGCTGGAGCCCTACCCATGCCAAAAGACCCTCCATCTTTTGGGGTCCTGTGAGCCTGACCCTGCAAGTAGGGGAGGGGCACCTATCCCTTGTCCTTGCACCCTGCTGCTGTGATAATTTTAATTCCCTCTGCTTTGTCTCTTAATAGAATGATGCTGCTACAATCACACTCTATGTGTGTGCAGAGGAAAGAGATCTTCTCACTGTTTAGGAAAAGCACACCCCAGCTGAGATTTTTGGAAGAGAAACAGATTTCTTTGGGATCATCCCCTGGAAGGCTATATCCCATGCTGCGCAGCCCACACTGCCCATGCCAAAAGCAGCATGAAAATATACCCAGCAGGTATGTAAAGAGCTCCCCATCTCGCCTTCCACCTCCACAGCATGAAGGGCTTTGCCAGTCAGAGGTCAGGTCTGATGCAGAAGTGACCACTACCTGCAGTCCTTGCTCCTCATGCTCCCCCACCATCTGTACAAGCTGCATTAAACAGGGTGAAAAGTACAGCACTGCCTGGTCCAAGAGAGAAGAAAGATGTGTAAATCACAAGAGAGTGACTAAATTCTGGCTACGCTGCTGTAGTTGCTCTAGAAAGTCTCCTTGGTGCAGCTGGGGTGCCTGTAGTCCTCATTGCCTTAAGCCTCAGAAGTACAAAAGACTTACCAGTTTCCTGTGTTGAGTTTTGCCGTGGTACAAAATCCGAGACCCACGAGTCTGGGATGAGTGAGAACGAAGGGTCTCCAGCCCCAGTGATACTGAGGAGCAGAGGCAGCTGGAGCCCAGTTGCAGTGCTGTTCCAGGGAATAAGTCCTGCCCTGTCTCCCATCACGTGAAAGAACAGCAGATTTTAGGTGACACTTCCCACCATCCTTACTGCATATGCCTTCCAAAGGGTTAATTCTGACTGAGAAATGCTGGAGATAAGCCACAGATGTGCCAAGTGAAGGTTTTGTGCGTGCTGGTGGGAAGAGCTAAGGATCCTTCAGGGTCCTTCACTACCTGTTGGATCAAGAGACTCAGGAACAACTTGCAACTGCAAACACACTTCAGTCCCTATTTAATCATTTCCATTGTAATACCTCAGGAAAACCACAAAACAGAGAACAGATTAATGTTTTACGATTATGATAACATGACCAGCAACACGAGAGGGCAGAGAGACCTTGTCCTCATGCAGGGGAGACCTGAGAAATTCCCAGCAGCTCATGCTCACAACAGTGTTCCGTTCTCTGCCCATCTTCATCCAGAGCATGAGGCAGAGACCTCAAGTCAAAGTCCATTCCAATTAACTCTTTGCTACCTGCTCATAATAACATGAAGCTGGAGGTGAGAAGGAGGCCAGCATGTTGCACAACATGTCGGCTGCCCAAAAAAACCTGCCCAAGTTCACTCTGGTCACTGCAAGAGCAGCCTCGCTTTTCCTGAGTGTGTTTGAGCAGGACAGTGGTGGTTACCCTGTCCTGTGAATAACATTGGGTAAACACAATGAGGATGAAATAAGTGAACTTTTGCACCTAAACCACATCTACAATATGAAGCACAGGAGCCCCTGTGGTGGGAGACAGATGGGTGCAGGTGTAGAGCATTGCACCGACTAGGAGGTGCTCTATAGCAGCTATGCTCATGCACAGACTGCTTTGGACCATGGCAGGAACAGTCCAAGGAGCAACCTGGATCTCTGTACATGTTGTCTCTTCCTCTGAAGTCAACTTGCTTTTGAAGTCTCACTTGCTTTTGAGCACAGGAGGATGATACATCAGAGGTGATCACCTTGGGATGGCTTTGGAGAACGTGACCCAGATGCTGCAAACACCTCCCTCACAGCAGTCAAATGCACCACCAGGATCAAAACCACCTCCTCCCAACCCATAGTGGAGAGGAGGGGTTTCTCTCCTCCTCCACTCGCCTCTCCTGACAGCCCCAAGCCCCCTCCCCTTGGTGCTGCCATCTGTTTTTCTACTGATGGCAGGGGACGAGATGTTCCGCTGGCCCTCAAAAGGCAAAGTGTGCTCAGCGCTAACTTGAATTCCTGACGGGCTCCTGGAAGGGTTTGCATCCCTCCCTCCCTGATGTACGTGCCTCACTGCTCCGGCACTGGGGAACTTGGCAAGGCACAGCAAGAGAGCGGGAGGCAGATGGATGACCAGATTAACGGAAAGAGAAGGGAGGTGGGGAGAGGAGTGAGAGAGATGAGCAGGCAGGCTGATCCACTGCCAGCATAGGATAAAGATGTGGTCCCTCTTTAGGGAGGGAGTGAGAGTCCCTCTAATGCCATTGCATGGTGACCTGGACTTTCCAATATGAGGCAGAGCTCCAGATGGAGTTGGGAAGGTTGAGCCTTGGCTACTGCTCCCATGCCCCGGCCTGAAGTGACTCCACCAGAGAGAGACAGTACGAGCTGCCAGGTGGCCTGGATTTCTGTTATGTAGGGTTGTTCCCCTCACTGTGGCATCCAGAAGAGAAAACTTCCAGATCCAACACACACTTGGCAGTCAGTGGAGAGACAATGGAATCTCCAAGGGGTGACTCAGACCTGAGGTGACATGGACAGTCCACTGGAACAGCATTTCACTGCCCAATGATGGCACAGTCTGGGCTCTTAAAGGAGGTGTCTCCACTGAAGGTCTCCTATGAAATGAGAGGGAACCTGGGACTAATATGACCCATGGACATGGCAAATGAAGCTGAACATGTGTGTGAGGGGGGCTACCATGCAGTGAGATCAGAGTACAGGTTATATTATTTCTCTACCCTGCTCCTGCTGTGATGCCTCCATATCCACAAGGGATTGGGGGAAGTGAAACAGCCTCTGACAACTGCAGAGTTTTCCTTCACAAGGAGGAAGGCAGAGGGGAATAGGAATGAGGATGGAAGTCAGCACAGATGAGGTAGAAACAACATTCAGAGTATTCTGTGGTCAAATGGGGAGACTGATGACATCTCCCTTCTTGCCAGTGCCAAGCAGCAGCTCCCAGAGCAATACTTTGAGGCACTTTCAGTAAGAGTTACTCTTTACAGCAAGACAACGATTACCATGAAACTCGTGTGGGGGGGAAAAAGTTAATCTAGGAAAATTTGGATTATTGATCCAACCTTAACAGCTTGCAGCACCGTAGGAGGAAACATATGGAAAAGAATAAACCAAGACATGTATGAGAAGTGAGGAAAAGGAAAACAGGGATGAGGAGGAGGCTGGGAGCTCTATCAAAAAGGAGAGCATAAGGGTGAAAGAAACTATCTGAGGATGAATCTTCACTAGTGCTACAGTGAGTGACTGTGACCTTAAGAATAGGTCTGCCCTGATGAAACTGCTAACAAGGAAGAAGGCAGTGTTCCACAGAGGAGGATCAGGATATCTAACAAATAGTTAGATGACCTGAAGGACTAGAGAGAGAAACAAGATGACATTCTCTCGTATAAAATTGAAGGCAAACTCTTATACTGATAGCAAAACATCTGCTGTTAGCTTGGTGCTCATCAGCTGGAAACAAAGGAGGAAGAGAAAGATCTGGGTGTACTTGCTGACCTCAGGATATCTGAACTGCCAGACTGATGCAACTGCAGAAACAACAGATATAGTCCTGTGTCCCATCAAAAGAGACATTTCCAGCACAAGGAAGCTTTATGCAGGGCTTTGGTGAGAGCTGGGATGGAAGAATATGTACTGACTGCTTGGTCATTCCTGATGAAACAATAATTGAAAGCAGAAAAAGCACTTAAAAGTCTACAAGGGTGATGAAGAACATGGAATCTCTCCATCTTCTGGTGGGGCACTGCAAGATTTTCGCTTGGTTAACCTCCTGTGTGCCAAGAGTCCTGCCTGGGACTGCTTTCTAAGAATAAAGGAGAGTGACAAGCACATAGGAACACAAAGAGCTCATGTTGGCTGTGAGCACGTTTGGGTGGTTGATGAGAGCACAGTGACTTACACTGGGGCTTCAGGTACTCACTGTGTCTCTCTCACACACACAAACTGGCATTTTTCATCACTCCCTATGGGGTCTCTCATTGAACACACAGACACAAGGTGAAGCACAGGAAGCACAGAGGGGTCTGGTGTATCTGAGCCTAAGGGAGAGGACTCACAGTTGTGGCAGATGTATGTTACCTGAGCTGCACAGGAAGGGAAGAAGAAACACCTCACACTCCATTGGCTTCTTTCTTGAAAGGACCTACTCCCAGAGAGCAGAAGAAATTCTCCCTTGCTAGCAGAACCACCACAGAGACAATCACTCAACCATCTGGTCTGCTCTTCCACTTAAGCCATCCCATTTCAAACACATTACCCCAGATTTGTGCTAGAAGATGTGGTTTAGAAGACACAGAGCTCCCAAAATGTCAGAGGATCACTAACTTCTGGTACTCAATCACCAAACACCTCTCAGGCACACAGCACCTCATTCTCCTACTCTTTCTGCCTGTGTCTTGCAGTAGACATGCACAACACAGCATAAAATTTGGGAAGTAATTGCTGCACCTTCTGTAGACCATGAGGTTTCCTTCCTGGGGATGTGCCCCCTGCAGCATTGCCCTTTCCCCCACACTCCAGTCGACAAAGAGCTGAGCTCAGCATAACAAGTGAGGAAAAGCAATCATTCGCATTGAAATGAGCACAAGAAAAAAAAAATACAATCAGCAAACCCCAAAGCTATTTTTGGTGTGCAAACTCCATTTACATTTTCCTTTTTGGTAAAAATCCCAAATTTTCAGCATACAACATTCCAAAATCTCCCCCGTTTTTCCTTTTATCCTCGATCATAATAACAACTAGTACTTGACAAAGACTGCCTATTTTTAATTTCCTTTGTGAACTGACTCCAGGCTGCCTCTGATTTTCTCCTGCCTGGTCATTATTCAAAGCTAAATGAGTGGCTAACCAATTTCTGCAAGGAATTCTTTGTCTGCAGATTCTTCAGAAGCAGTTTGTTTTGCATATACAAGGCTGGAAATCCTGATTGTTTGATTTGGACAGGTGAATCACACAGGGCTTTTCTGGACCCGTGTTACTCTAGAACTGCAGTTCTGGTTAGGGAAATATTCCAGCTTGGAGTCAGCTCAGGCTTTTGGGGGATACCCCTTGCCAGTGAAATCCTTTTGCTAGAATATTCTGCCCGGGCTGGCCAAAGAGAAGCAGGCAAGGAAGGAAATGGGTTATTGTGCAGCTCTTGCTCCCCAGCACCATCCTGGCCATGGGGACTCTACCCAAGGATGCTTCCTCTGCTATGTCTACTCATCCAGCAAGCCCTGGCCCAGCTTGAAGCAAACATAAGGTCAAAGCTGTCTGGTTTGTGCTGGAGCAGGTCTTCACTGCCAGGAGCTCTCCTGCAAGGAGCAGGCAACTTGTGCTGGGGACGGGGAGGGCTTACCTCACACGACTGGATGCAGTGAATGACAGAGGGGTCGGGATACCACCGCAGCCTGCCCGTGCACACGATGTTCTGGGAGAGAAGGAAAAAAACAGCAGTTAGGTGAGGTGGATGAGGCAGGGAAACAGCCAGAAGTGCTTTCTGGAGCTAGAGGGTCTCCTGCAGCACTGCCTTACTCACTGTGGGGCAGAACAGCAGTGACATCCCCAGGACCCTCCTGGAACCCGTTGAGGCCCTGCAAACCCAGGGTAGCTGCAGCCAGGAGCCCACAGACCAGGGCACACTGTTCAAGGCAGAGGCCAGATATACATACACACACACACACGTGTGTGTGTGTGTGTGTGTGTGTGTGTATATGGAGATGTATATTGGTTGGAGCTGCTGATCTTGGAAGTCTTTTCCAGCCTTAGTGATTCTATGTTTCTATATTGATACAAAACTGGAAGAGGACAAAGGGAAAGGACAGAGACTGCCTGAGAAGTGGGTTGGGCTGGCAGTGCCACTATAATGTCTGACTTGGCCAGGAGCTGCTGCTGGGGGTAAGTCACAAGAGGCTGGAATCTACCATCATATCTCTGTGTGATGCTGAATTCACCAGCTGGTCACCACTCAGTGCCTAGAATTGGCTCAGTGATCCCTGCTCAGGCTCTGAAAACTGCATCCTGGGAGGACTCATCTCCCCAGACCTGACTTGAAGTAGATACCCCAGACTCACAGTCATTCTGAGGTTCTCACTGGTATTTACAAACTCAGCTGTTGCAGCCAGATGGACACAAGAGTGAGATGTGAAGGGCTCAGTTTCCCGGCCCTGGAACGCACCGCCCTGCTCATTTAGCTGGGGTTTGTGGGGAACACTCATGATTACACAGGGGGAAGAAAAGCCCCGCCGCACATGCAATTTCCTCCTTGTAAAACTCAGGCAGCCTTTGAAATCTGAGGCCCCATAAAACACCATCTGGCCTGTGAAAGTGTCCTAGGATGCCCTTCACAGCACAGGAATTGCACAGAGGGATAGGTATGTTTTCTCCCAGCCTCTTTTCATATGTTCAGTGGCAGGAAGAATGGCTCCAGCATTCCCAGGTGGCATGGCCACTAGAGATGGGACAGCTCTGCCCACATAGACCAGCTGCAGGTCCTTCTGCAGCATCTTTGGTCAAGACTGTGATGAGGCTGGAGTGGGATGAGGATCTGGCCCTCCTTGGCCAGCACAGGGAGGGCAGTCCCAGAGAGGGCCAGCCTAATGGGGCAGAGACTGGAGAATTCCAGAGCCCACCAATTCCTGCTCAGCCAAGAGGATGTGTGCATCCCAACCCCATGGAGTTGCTTCATATGAGGTTGTTGTGCAACTCAGATGCCATTTTAGCATACTCAGATTAGTATGCTCTTATTCCAGGCTGGGAAATAAGGGCAGAGAGACAAACCTGCTCAGCTGTGGGATGCAATGAATCAGAGCTGAAAGCAAAACAGGACTGTGCCTTCTCTGAGTGGCCTCTGCAGTTCCTGATGTTGTTTGCCCCAGCCTCTCCATCTCATGGAGCATGGCAGCTCCTGGGAACAGCAAACTGTTGGAGGCTTGGGGGAGCCAAGTGGGGAGCGGAGACAGAAGCCAGGACAGAGAGGAAAACAAGATGGTCTAGGGAGAGAGCTCCTGGCAAAGGACAGAGCTCCTTCTTAAAATAGTGTCTCCTCTCCCTTCTCCTCCTCTCTGCAAAATGCCTCCCTTGCACGAAAGCCTGCAGTGGTGGTGAAAGGGAAGCCGAACGCCACTGCCTCAACGGGCCAAGACATCCATCCCTCAAAGGCAAGGACTCCTTCCAAGGCTCGTGCTTAACCATCCCACATGCCCCAGGCATCCTCACCCCCCCTCCCCCCCAGCAGCCGCATGCCATGGGTCTGATTCAAGGCAATGCGCAGTAGTATCCACAGGCATGATGCTGGGCCTCCTGCGGCTTCCCAGGAGGAGGGGAAAGCATTTTGATGGGAGCACCGGCTCCTGGGAAGAGTGTTTGCTTTTCTTTGTTCCACCTCCTTCCTAATAAATCTCGTTTTTATTTTAAGAAATATTACCCCGGTAGAGCTGCTTCTTGGTAAAGTCGTGCCATGAGGATCCAAACTATTTGAGCTATTTGAGCTGCTTTGCCTACAAAATGAGTAAGAGGTGGGGAGGGAAAGGCTCCCCTGTTCCAGCAGCAGAGGCACCCAGCCGGCCAGCGGGTCCTGGCAGCTGGAGATACCTTTCAGCTGACAGTGCCCTGCCTCTTCCTTGGCAGGGAAATGCCTGCCTAGGACTGCATCTCTGCTGCCAGGTAACTGGGGACCCAGGCTTACACTGTGCCAGAGCCAGCTTTTGCTCTCCCAGCACACTGGCTGACAATAAACAGTAGCTTAACGGGTTTAGGCACACAGCACATCCTGAAAAATCAGTGGGATTCTTTCATTAAACTTCATATATTGTGGTATCCTGCAATTCCTTGAAAGCTGCTTGGGAGCTGATTACTATGCTGAACTTTGGTATAGGAGAGCAGGAGGATACGTAGTAGCATCCACTGCTTGTCTTTACAAGTCTTACCCTTTTTCACCCGAGGCAGAGATTTTGGGTTAAAACACCTTGGAGATGGAGAGGGAGGGAGGGAGGGATGGAGGGAGGGATGTTCCTTCTCTATGCTGCCAGCAACCCCTCTGCTAGAAGAATTCATCTCCCCTTTTACCTGGACTCTGGTGGGCTGCAGCCAGTGATCCATTGTCTCAGCAGTGACATTTTTGGGCAGTATGACGGGGTCACTGGGAGGAATGATACAGGAAGGAATACACACAGCACCTGCGGGAGGAGGGAGACACTTGAGGACCTTACTTGGTGCCAGGCATCTATGTCCTGTAGGAAGCCACCATTAATGGTAGAGACAGATGTAGAGGGGACCCTTTTCCTCCCAGCCTGGGATAGCAATTCCTTCCCCAAATCCTGAATTATCCAAGAGCCTACAGGAGTTGTGCCCAATTCTCTTCTCCCAGATGAAAGGAAAACTGAACACAACCTAAGAGAAAGATTCCAACCTTGATGGCAGGACATGAGACCCAGCATGAAAATAAGTCTGGTCTGGATGTTATATGATGTTTGCTGACGTGTTAAGAAGTGTCTCTCTAATTTTTCTACCACAGAGAATCCCCACTGCCTTCCCATGACCCAGAAAGAAAAAAAAAAAGGCTGCAAAAACCACCTTGGAAAAACAAGTGGGATCCCAGTCCTAATCCTAGCCTCGCATCAGGTCTGTCCTGAGCTTAACCTCAGTAGTCCCTGTCATTAGACTGTCCTCAGCCTGGTTTAGCCAGACTGGGATGACTGGTGCGTTATGGGCTGAGCTCAATCATCCTGCCCAGAGGGATGCTAGACCAGATGCAACAACCATGGCTGAGTGTTGCAGGCTTTCCTGAAAGCACAAAGCAACCAGGTCCTGCAGACAGAAATGGATGATGCGGTCCCTCCTCTGGTGATAGTGCCCTGTTACACTCAATTGTCACTGCAGCTTTTATGGCTTTTATCTAGGACTTGTCACATTAACCCTGCAAACAGCAGCAGTAGTAGGAAGTAGAGAGAACTCAGGAAAGCTGGAGGGCTATGGATCAGGAAAACGCACAATGAGCTGGGCTTGCCCTAAAGACAATCCCTGCTGCTTCTGAAAAGAGAGATGCTTAATGCTGGAGACAGCTTTAGATTTGGGTCTTGCCCAAGAGTACAGGCAGGGTGAGCACAAGGCTAAAACCACCCCTGGCTCTGTGTTTATAAAGATCATGGAAGATTAAACAGAACTTTATTTCTGTTAAGTGGGGATTGGTACAGGAAGAGTCCATCTATAGTCTATTGTGACTATCAACTCTCTGGGAAGACTGAGTCAACACAAGGTTTGGTTTTCTGTTTGGTTTTCCTCTGCCCTCACCTATGCCATGCCCCTGCTCACACTTGTACTCCACGAAATTCAGCTCCGGGGGTGGTGGGCAGATGCCCTGCAAGCTCTCACACAGTTTGAACTCCTCTGTCCACAAGCCCTCCTTAGTGCAAACGATGGGAACCTGCAAGGCAGAGGGAGAGCAGCTGGTATAACTTGCCCTGCCTGGCCACTGCCCATCTCTGGGGCAGCACC
This sequence comes from Vidua macroura, assembly GCF_024509145.1. Taxonomy (NCBI): domain Eukaryota; kingdom Metazoa; phylum Chordata; class Aves; order Passeriformes; family Viduidae; genus Vidua; species Vidua macroura. The sequence continues at coordinate 5,586,378 of NC_071579.1, forward strand.
GTGCAAGGATACCCCTCCCAGCAGCCACATCCAGAGAAAAGATCCCCAAGGCAGCTGGGTTGCAGCCATCTGGTCCAGCTTATGTGCACTGTCCACAAAGTCAATTGCTTCCCAGCTGCTGCTGGATCCCACCAGAGGAAATCAGCTACACTTCTTTTGACAAGAAGCGTTCCTTTTCTAAGCATTGATAAGATACCTGGGTGGGAGAGCTGGCAGGCAGCAGCCTCCATGCCCAGGGAAGCTCCTTGGTGAGCACAACTGCTACAGCAAGCTTGCCCATCATCCCAAGTGCATGCTTTCATAGCAGCTCCCAAAACGTACTGGAAACCCCCTACTTATGCTTTCTGACCCTTTTCACACAAGATAAGCCAGCTTGCTTAGGACCACTGCTTTCCAGGGAGCAGGTGAGCATCCCCAGGCAGTGGTGCACCTTGTGCCATGTATTGGGCCCAGCAAGACCAGCTTTGGGCTTGTAGAGGGACTGCTCCTTGGTGGTTGAAGGGTATTTGGCCTTGGGGATAGGTCAAACTGTTGCAGGGCCCCTCTGCACAGCAGGGCACAGGGAGCCCTGCACTTTGTAGATGCTCTGAAACATGAGGTGTGGTCCCCTTTTTCCCCCCTCTCAGACACTCACCTGCTGTCCCTGCTGCTCGCAGTTGAGGACACACTGGCTGTCCAGCTCGAAGCCCTGGGTGCAGTTGTACATGCCCTCGAAGACAGGGGGCGGGGGCTTGCAAACCACGGGGACACAGTGTCCCTCTTCCCACTGCCCGCTCTCCAGGCACTGCACCTTCAGGAACTTCCTGGGGAAACACAGACACCAGACTGGCCTGCAGAACCCCAAACACTGCACCTTGGCTGCACCAGGCATCCTACAGATGTCAACAACAGACTGAAGACATCTCTCCTGGAGCACGACCATGCCCCTGCTGTGTAGGACTTTCCCATAACATACAATCCCTCACCATGGCCACATCTTCCAAAGGGGCACCCCATGCTTAACCAGGACCCTTTCTTCTCCTCCCTGGGGGGATTGCACTGGTCTAGGAGCACTGGATGCATTGCCCTTGCACTCACCACCCTGCTGCTCCCCACCTCTTGTGGAGCCCCTAAACCATTCCTCGCACAGTCCCTGCAGATCCTGGTCTGCTTTGTCCCACCGCCAGTAGCTGCATACTTTGCTGGATGGAGTTTACCTCCACCAATAAATCCTCTGGCCTGTGCCCAGCTACTCCTAAGGCTTCTCTTTGTACTCCAGCCAGATCTGTCAATCCTGCTCTCGCCAAGGGGCTGCCGTGCTGCAGCAGACTAGTACCACCCTATGCTACTAAAACAGCCCAGACACGAGCTACTTGCCAAGAAAAGAGAGAAAGAAAAAGCCCAGGAGTGAAGCCCACACACTTTTCAGTCTCTTGTCCCTGGCAGTGATAGAGGCACCACATCTTTTACACAGAGGCATCAAAACTGCTGAGGCATCAGGCTGGCCAAGCACTGCTCTCTCAGCAGAGGACATGTCACTGCCCTGATGGGCTTTACCTGAGTCAAAGCTGATTGCTCCATCCTTAATGAGACTTTTCCCCCCACTCCTGTCTTCCTTTACTAGACAGCACACTGCAGCTGCCTGCCCCTGCCCTCTCCCACCACAGGTGCCAGCAGGCAGGGCTCCAGGCGCCATGTTAGGGAGTTTATAGCCTGCCACGGGTATGTGGAGGGGGCCGCCAGGGGTTAGAGAAACCCCTGGGGGAAGGCACTAAATTGCCCCTTGTTCTGACAGAGTGTGAGGCCATCCATGTGCCCCTTAACACCTGGTGCAGGGTCGTGACATTGTGTGGGGCCACCCAGCTGTGCCTCCACACATGGTGCAGGATCACACAGCCTGGAGAAGCAAGGGGACCCCATTTGCACTCTGCTGCCAGAGCAGGGGTGTTCGTTCCCTGTCAGATTTCTGCTGGAAACTCCTGGATGAGACATTTTAGAGGTTTTTGCAGCATTCTCATATTTTAAAATATTTGCAGCTCTTGGAGAGTCCCCTTCTGCCTTCAGAAATCAGGGATCCATTTTTTCTCAAGACTGTATTAAGGGACAGTGACTTCCTCCCAAGGTGAATGCAGGCTCCAGCAGGTAACACTGAGGCAGACAGGGTAGGGAATGGGATGCAGCAAGTCCACTGGCACAGAGCTCTGCACAAATCTTCCTTCCAGCTGGCCTGACAAGTGAGGATGGCTGTGGTGTGAGCACCTGAGCAGTGAGGGCTGCCACAATATCACCCCTACAGCAGCAGCCTTGAATTAACCAAGGGAACTGCAGCTATGAAGTATTTCAGAAAGCTGGCGAGGAGGAGGGACTCTGGATTCCATTGTAGGCATCTGTGGTTTCAGTCCATTCCTCATTTAACTTTCTTGTTTGCCTTCCCTTTCCATGAGGGTGGTAGGCACTGCCTTGCAAACATGTCCCCATCAGACTTCGCCTTCTCCCAAATCTGACTGAATGCTTTGCCCTGCCCAGGTTTAAAGGTAAGCAAAGGCACATGCCAAGAAGTACTAATCCATGTTGGATATCCAGCTCCACAAGCAGCATTTTCCCCTTCTTGAACTTCCTGGCTCCTGATCCAGCTGCAGGACTTGGAAAGGGTAAAGCACTGGGGGTTCTGGAGATAGACACAAACTGCTAGTGTGAGGTCACTGAGACAGCAATACCTTAGGCACTGAGCAAACTCCTTTAAAGACCAGGAGCATCTCAGCCACACATGACTTTTCACTGGCCACTGCACCTCCCTGTTGCTCTCCAAATCATGCCAGAGGCCCTGTGCCCAGGGAGGCCTGGGGAGATGGGTCAAGCACAGGGAGGACACGCTGTGGCAGCTGCAGTTTGCTCAGGTGCAGGCTGTGGTTTGCAGCCCCATCATCCTCACAGGAGCTCCTCATTTTGATGTGGTGCTGCAGTGACCCTCTCACAGCTCTCCCCCAAACCCGCACCCCTCAGACCACCTTGCTCTGGAGGCTCAGCCCACTGCCAGCATCCATCCAGGGACTTGAAACACAGTTAGCCCAGCCCAGGCTGACCCTGGGGTAGAGGGTGGGGTATGGACCAGTCCCCCATATGTGAAATAAGCAGTTCATGTGGAAGCATGGAGACGGGAAAGGAGAGGCTTTAAAAAGAAAAAAAAAAAAGTATATACATAAATACACACAACTTCACAGGAGCTTGAAATTTCTGGACCCACCCTCAACTTCTTCTGATCTGGGTTAGTGGCACTTCTTGAGGATTAACAAGGAAGCCAGGAAAATCAGAGTCAACCCTCCAACCAGGCCAGCCTAATGGACAGAGGAGGCAAGGGAGATGTTTGAGGCCAGCAAGGGCTGTATCTGAGGTGAAGGCACAAGCACATGCCCGGCTCCAGGAGCTGAACATGCAGGGATCCAGCCATCTTTTGAGGCAGCCAGCTTGGGGGGGAGTGCTGTGCGGGAATGGTGACAAATGAGCCTAAAGCCTCTTCTCCTATGGTAGGAGACTGATGGCTTCATAAAGAATAGGGGGAAAGGAGAGAGATTTGTCAGTAAATTGAAAGAAAGCTGCACCAGCATGTAGGACCCTCCACTGCTGTGCTCCCTCCAAACAGCCTGGACAACCTGGGCTGTAAATGCTCAGAAATCTTAGAGGTGGAAGTGACAGGAACATGGTTGACAGCCTGGATTTTCTTTACCTGGCTCTTTGGCTCCCACAGCTGTGTGTGTTTGCCCTTTATATGGAAGGGGCCAGATACAGACAGAGGCAGTGAGTACCTTTGTGCCCACCACACGTGCTCCTAGATTAGGCTGTCCTGCTTACCCTGCTGTGAACTTTGTTTTGTTCCCAGTCCCCAGTCTGCTAACTCCTTCCAGTCCCCATTTTCTCCTCCACATTCTTCTACCCCCTCTCCTTCTTCCATGGTCTCTGCTGTTTTTGAACCAGGAGAAAAGGAAGAGGAGCCAACATCTCCATGGAAGCTGACTGGCGACTCTGCTGGGCTCCCTTGATCTCTGGTCAAAATGCAGGCTGAGACTTTCAAATCTGCCTGAAAATACCAAAGTGGTTCTTTGCTTCATTCCCCCAAGCTAGCAGAAGGAGTTCAACCCTTCACAAAGGCAGCTTCGAGATCCCCAAATCTCTTCTCTCCAAGGAGTCATCCCACATCTGGCAAGTGAAACAAGTCCCCTGAAGGGTCTGACCTTTTAGGCCCCCAAACTGAAAGCATCCTCTCAACATTAGAGTGCTCCTCTAAAGGATCTCCTAGCTATTATCACAGAATCATGGGATTGTTTTGGGTTGGAAGGTACCTTGAAGATCATCTTGTTCCAACCCCCCTGCCATGGACAAGGACACCTTCTACTAGATGAAGTTTCTCCAAGCCCCATCCAACCTGATCTTGTCTATTCCTGTCAGAGATCTGCTTCAGATAGCACTTCATGCTGGAAGCAACAGCAAGGAGCACTGTGGGGGTGATGCCCTTTCCCCCAGAGTATCTGACCCCTGGCTTTCAGGCCAGCACTTTTCCATGCTACAGCTCTGGGCGATGCTGAACATTTCTCCTTGACAGTTCATATCTTTGTGTGACCCAGATGTTGGGTCAGTACTGCCATGGCACAGGTTCTGCCTAAATCCACAAAGCACAAACGCATATGTTAAGTTTCCCTTGTTACCCTTACATTGGAATTAGAAGTGAAGTAGCCCGGCAGCTGGAAGCCAGGCTGTTAGGTGACCTCTCCAGGCTGATAACAGATCTCCTTTAGGAAGAATCAAAGAAGCTTTACCCTGCATGTCAGCATTGTCAGTCAGATGAACCTGCCAGCAGGCAGGCAGCAACTTCCTGGCAGGATCTTGATTACACAATCAGTATTTCCTCAAGGATCCCTATTGACAAGCAGTGATTTCCCAAGGGCCTTTCCCCACCCAGGTTAATAGACAAAAGCATCTCCAGGACAACTGATATCTTCATCCCCTTTCTCTTCCACTTAAACTGTGGGAAATTAATTTCAACTATGTGCTCAGCCCCTTCTAAGCATCCTTACTGCTCCTGCAGTAAAATTCAAATAAAAACCAGAAGTGAGGTAATTGCATGAACATCTGTGTCCCGGATTATCTTCACTTGCTGGATCTCAACCATAGTTCAGGCCTGCTTAAGGTGGGCAACTCCACATGAGGAGCAAAGCTAGAGCTATAAGAATAATTCAAAGGAAGCGTGACTGTATTTCCAAGGGTGAGCTAGTTAGTGGGCATGAGGAATCTTCAGTGTCAGTCACAGATTATGCTTGACTTTTGCCCAATATATAGTACACATAGAGAGTCTTGCTTCTTTATACCTAGACACCTGTATGGCACTAAATCCTTTAGCAAGGCTTGCACTTGCTGGGTTGGTGAACAACACTGAGACAATAGACAAAGAACTCAATTTTCTGAACCCAGAGAGACAGCAGAAGACCGTAAAAACCCGATGTCCAAATCACCAGGTCAGACCCTACTTTCACACTAGCACATCAGGAACCTGCACCTCACCAGAGATGGTTGCTTCCACAACTCCCCAGCACCTCCCTTTCTCCAAAACTGGCATGATCAAAGCGATCCCCAAATCTCTTTGATCAAAGAGATCAACCTCTCATTCTGGCAGCTCCCACCCTCTCCTTGCCAGGGCTGAGATACCAGAAGGATTTCCAGCAATCCAGGAACTGGATGGCTAAGAGCTGCTACACCACACCAAGGGGTTTGTACTCATGCTGAGTGTACACCAAGAGCTCCTGATGAGATGATACAATGACATTTACAAGTCCAAGGAAAGGTTTTTGCTTGGGCTGGGCCACTCACATAGGAGTTAATCTGCACTATAGGAAAGCAATACTTTTTCTGGTTTTGTTAATGTGGGTTTTGCATTCCACCATCAGAGAGGTCCGATGAAATAGCAGCAGTGACAACTGCAAAGGGGAAAGCACGATGTCAACATACATCGCTATGAAAACGTAAACCGCTTTGCATGATTTTCCTTAACTTGTCTCACAGGCTGTTCAGACCCATATGGAAGTTACTCACACATCAGAGGAGCCTCAAGATCTCCCAGGGGTCATCATTTTCACCAGCAGTTGCTGCAGTAGGACAGAGGGGGCCTAACTTTGCAAGCTGAGTGGATCTGTTTGAATGCCCAGTGCCTGAAGCGCCACAGGCACAAAAGCTGCTCTAGAGTTTGCAAAGCAGTCCATGTGATCGCTGCCATAATCATCATTTGCTCAGCTCCCTTTGGCCCAAGAAATGCTCCTAACACTGTGAAAAGCTGTTTACAGAAACCACTTCCTTCATTACTAGGCAAGAAATTTGGCAACTGCTTCCCACTGCACAACAACTCTACCCCAGAGCAAAGAAGAGATGAAGTCTGCATCCAATTAAAACTGGAAGGGGGCATTAAACAATTAACACATAATTACCTGATCTGGGCTAGAATCAAGACTCTGGGGAGGACCGTGCCAGTGCCAGGGAATCTTTAGTGACCGAACCCAATGGGGACTTTGGCTGGAGGCGTCACAGACAAAATGCTGCTTTATCCCCCAGCATCGCGATATTGGCTGAGAGCAGGGCTAGCGAACCACCAGGAATTTTTCCCCGAAGCATCAAGAAAAATCTTCTCCCATTGAAATGCCAATGCTAGAGATTAAATTTAGCCAAGAGGCACAGTGGGTGAGATGTTAACTCTGACAGAAGGCAGCCATTCATTCTTGCAGTGCCTCTGTTCTATGTTTTATTGCTTTTAGGAAAGACAGAAGCTGCAGGAATCTGCCAACATCTTGTAAATGTCTAATTACCTGGGAGTCTGCAAACACTTAATTTGGTGCTTAGCTTTCACAGAGTTACAAATATGTTGAGGTGCACAGGAAGATCTGCTTGTTTCAGGTTAAAGTACTTAACACACCCGTGTGTGCAACAGCACCTTGCTCCCACCAGGTTCACCTAGACCTGGGAGTGCCTCTTGTATTTCAAGAAATCTGTGTGATCAGAGCAAGCTGCCCTGACTTCTACCTATCAAGCCAGGTCTTCGAGAGTGCTGTTGTCCTGTCACCTCTGCTCCTTGCACACATTGGGAGGAGGAAACAAATGGTAATAACAGACCTGCCACAGACTTACTTCTTAGGTTTGTCTGCTGTGCTCTCGGCCACGTGGTATCCAGGTTTGCACTTGTAGCGACAGACCGAGCCCACGTCGTGGTTGCCCTGCAGGCACCGAGGCACCAGGAGCCTGGCGTTGGCCACGGCGGGAGGCACGTCACACTCCAGCTTGCAGTAGGCTTCGGGCAGGGACCAGAGACCATCCTCCAGGCAGGTGAGCCACTGGTTTGTTCCTGACTCCAAAAGAGAAGCTGCGTGTAGGGTTACATCGGAGCCAGGAATGGAGTTCTGCTGAGGGGAGCTCAGAGCAACCAGCAGAAGCCCTTTTGTTAGAGTGTACACTGATACCAAAAGGGGCAACAAACACAAAGACCTGTTTGGTCAGGCTGTAGCAGAAAATACTTGAATGCAGACAAAAGTATGGCAGGGTCAGCTTCTAGAGCTGCAGAAAGGATCTTGATTCTGCAAACCTCTCCAAGTCTTTCCCTTAAACTTCTGTGGTGCCTCAGGATAGCCAGGGGCCTTATTGTAGGACAGCTCTCTGTCGTATTCAGCTTAGCCCACCTTCATTCTCCACAAGGGCTTTTTGCAGCTTGTCCTTAGCTATGCTGATCAAGCTGTCATACCCTACTACAGATGCAGTGCACGATCATAGAATTGTGGAATGGTTTGGGCTGGAAAGGATCTTTAAAGGCCATCTAATCCAACCTCCCTCTGCCATGGACAGGGACATCTTCCACCAGGTCAGGTAGCTCAGAGCCCTGCCCAACCTGGCTTTCAATGTTTCCAGGGATGGGGAATCCATTACCTCTCTGGGCAACCTGAGAGTCAGGAAGATGAAAAATGCCAGAAGGACAGATGCGGGAGGCTTCACTAGGTGTAACTGGAAATTCAAACCAGCCATCACTAGAGGTCTGGGTTGAGTATTACACCCCAGCTCCTTGTTGTCCCTGACAGACCCAGCTAAATGGCTGGTCAAAACTGCACAGCTCTGGATGCTGGCAGGAAGTACCCAGGACTACATCACCTACATGGTATGGATGATGGATAGTTCATTGGGAACTGATGAGCAAGAAAAAAAGCTGGACTGGAGTGAATGGGACTCTTCCTAGTGAGAGATTTGGATCAGCCAGGCTGCTCTACAGTTCCTTCAAACATCCCTTTCTTTTTACAGAAACACTTTTGGGCCAGAGACAAGATCACATCTCTACTCAGTGCCTGTGTTCCTGATGGGTCAAGGCTGTCTCCCACCTCCAAGTGCCACACAGCCGTGTCATCCTTTCCTTGCCTACTCTTAGCATTTGTTAGCATTGACAGCTTCCTTGTAAGGATGCAAGTCTTTGGGGGAACAAGCATAGAGCATGTCCCTGCCTCAGTGGCTCAGTTGTGTCAGCTGGACTGTAAGAGTTTACCCACATGGCTTGGCAGCCTTGGCTGAGCACCTCCAGCCATCATGCTGGGAGTCACCCAGGGGCCCATGGAGGGGACACCTTCCCACGGAGGGAACCCATGGCAAACCTCCCAGGGACTGCAGTAGGACCAAGAGGCAGCTGTGAGTGTAAGACAAGATTAAACCTCTGCCCTCAGTTGACCAACCCAAGGCAATGGACATAAGTTCATGCAGAATTTGTGTTGTTGAGATGACACTGGCATGCTACCCATTGATCAGCCCACACTGGGGATCTGCCACCATCCTCCCTGTCATGAAATGAGACCTTAATTCTCTGCAGTTTTTGATCCTTAGATTTTTATTTTTTTTTTACAATAAGTAAACAATTCTCATACATTTCAGCTATAAATGTCCCCATAAAGTAGGGCACCCATTAAAATGATTTGTTGTATGTGATTTTTTCAGAGCAAAGGCACTGGTGGAAACTCACAAAGTCCCAATGCTCGAAGCTGTCAAGGCAATTACCCCTGAAATCCCATCCAGCTCAGCCCTTGCATAGACAGAACAGTAGCTCTCTTTTTCTGACTTGGCTTAAAAAATTCCTGTGGCTGCTGATGGAGTCGGCAGAATGAAAGCCAGGCCATGGTGTGTCTGGGTGGTGAACATCTCCCAGACTGCTCTACAGCTGTGGGCATCAGTCTCTATGGCTTTATACAGCCCCAGCCCCCTGAACCACAGGCTTTCCCACAGCCACCAGGCACAGAGCCACTTCTGGCTCTCTGAAGTCTCCTCTGCCTGCATGTTTCTTGTCTCTATCACTGTAATACTGGAGGCTGCACCAGTTATCAGGAGAGGACATCACTACACCCTGAGGTGGATGGATAAGGGCTGCCTGCCAGGGGATGGGAGTCAGAGGGAATTATCCCCACACTAGGATGTCTCTGTTCCAGGGAGAGGGATACTCATCATTTCGGGAAGGATCTCAAGAGCTCATTCAGCTGGCAAATCCAGGATAAGTAAGAAATTCCAAATTCTGTTTGAACTGCTTGGGACAGGCACAGAGAGGTGGCATCAAAAAGGGTGGCTAAATGTCTTCACACTCTAGACCATACCTTGAAGTTTGGCTGGGGGGATGCAGAAGAAGGAGCATCTCTGCAGGTAGGTGGTCCCCACAGGGCAGGAGAACTCAGCATAGTACACGTGGGACTGGTCAGGGACACGGCAGTCAACAGGGTCACAAGTCACAGATCTGTCCCACTGTCCCGAACTGCACGTCAGCACCACCTCCTGCTGCAGAAAAAGCAAAGTTCCATCAGACTCTTGAAGAGGGCTTTGATCTACAGCTGTGCTACCACAGCAGAAAGGTCCAGCCCAGGTTTCAGGATGAGGAGAGCTCTCCAACATTTTTCCTCCCCCACTGTGCTCCTTCTCCCCACTCTGGACAATGAATCACAAAGCCCTGATCTGTTCACAGGGAGATGCGTGGGGTGTGAGAGCAGCAAATGTGCCTTGGGGTAACAATCCAGCCACTGTGCATGTTACATTGTCTGGGCAGTACCAGTCCCCATTAGGGAAAAAAGGAAAGTCCCTTCAAGATTCACTGAAACCTCTTGAGCTAAGCTATTTCCAGCTGTATGTGCTGCAATTTCCTCCCCTAAAAGATCAAGTCATACTTCAACTGTTGTCAAAGAGCTCTTCAGTTGATTGTTTTTCCCTAAATGTACCTATTCCCTCACGCCTCAGCCCACAGACCCCACTGAAATCATATAACCTCATTTACAAATCCTAATTATACAGCCCTTCTTACTCAGCTGGGGAACTGCCCAAGATCAAAAACCACCATGTTCCCACCACTAAATATGGTCAACATGTGCTACAGACTTCATCAAAATTGAGTGGTGGATGATGGTTTTCTATGAGCAACCTGGTGTAGTGGAAGGTGCTCCTAGCCACAATGCGGGGGGGTTGGACTAAGTGATCTTTTAAAGGTCCCTCCCAACCCCAAGTGTTCTATGTTTTCCATTCCCAAACTGCTAACCCCAGCCCAGCAGCCCTCAGCCAGGGGCTGCAGACCAGTATCCCTGATGTCCCTTCACTGTCTGGGGACATCCTGGGTGTCGTGGCTCTGAAGAACATCACTAAATTTGAGTCAGGCACTCCCGAGTGCAGCAGGATCATAGTGTAGCTGAACTAGCTGGAGAGGATGCTCAGGAGAAGAGCTGTGTGCATTCTCCTAAACAGGATTACAAGCCAGACATCACTGTAATACCACTGGAGGGCTCAGGGCAAGGCACTTGCAAGCTGCCCTCTGCTGTGACAGCCACTTGGTAAAACTCTGTTCAGAAGTTTCCCATCTCACTGCCAAACACAGGAAAACTGTCACCCCGGGCAGATTCATTTTGTGCGGTTTCATTTTGGAGAATGGGAACATTTTGTTTTCCCTGGGCAGGCCTTGGCCCACAGACTCAGTGGCCATGTAATTAATAACCTCCCAGTGATGAGCAGTGCATCTCCAGCTGCCCTATTGCACTTCCACAGTGTCCACCTCTCCTTTGGCCAACACCACAGCACGGGGAACCTGCCTGCCAGGTGTCACAAGCAGATTTCCAAGGAGAGGAAATGTCACCCTCCTGACATGGCCCAACTTTGTGTGCCCCAAGCAAGTTCACGCCCTCGCTCAGTCTGGTGTGTAGAGCAGCTCAGCCCCAGAGACTCCTGTTCCCCCCTCCAGAAACAGCCTAAGGACAGGACACTGTGTGCCTACACCCCTGCCCAAGTGACTGCCTGGACCAAGGCAGTTCAGTTCCCAAAGACACATCATCCCAGGTCTCCTCAGTCAATAGCTAAGACCTGTGCTGGCTCCTGGCTTTTATGAGGTAACCCCCAACCCTCTGGAAAGTGGGACAAACTCTTTCACAGTGACCTCTGTGCCATTATTGCAACACAACACAAAGGAAGAAAAGCTCTCCATGCTCTCAGCTGCCTCTAAATATAGTTGCTCTGCAATGACTTCATTTTTTCCTGAGCCACTAACTTCAGCTTTGAGAAAATATCCCAGGGATGTTTAACCCTCCAAGCAATGCCCATCTGGAGAGCAGAAATATCTATCTCTCCTTCTGCTGGAGTGCATCACCTTGACTCAGGACATGCCCTGCAGCAGCTTTCAGCCTGGCAGAGCTGTGCTCTGCAGACAACACTGGACTGGGAGAACTAGGACTGGAGCAAGGGAAAGAGAGGGACCTCCAGAGCAGAAACACCAGCCATGAGCACAGGGGTCCAGCACTGGAGTTTCATTGAGCTGGGATGTGTTGGGAAAGCAGCAGAACTGTTGGGGCTGGAGGAACGAAGTGGTCTGTGCTCTCTCCAACCACCTCAGGGCGGTTAAATCTTCTTCATCTAGGTCTTGGTCCCATGGGCCATCCTGAGGCCCACTCACCTGCGATGAGCCCAGCCTCTTCCCACCACTGGAGTGGAGGACGAAGCCCTTTTCACAGGAGACAGCACACGTCATGTGCCTTGGGCCATACGAGCTGCAGTTGAGGGTGGCAGTGTGAGCAAGCAGCGGCTGCGTGCAGATTCCCAATCCCACACAGGCACCGTGGACACAGCTGTGGAGGAGAACAGAGAAAGGATCAACCAGTGGGTCCCAGGACTACTTCAGCAAGCAAGGGCTCTCTCCAGGTGGCACTTGTGTGGAGTGAACGCTCAGCAGGTCACAGATGCCTAGAGATGCACACCTATCCCTCGCAGCTCCAGCTTCTTCCAGGCTTGATGTCTCCTGACAATGATGCCAGGAGAGTACTTTATCCCAGCGCTGTCTTAACTGGACTTCATCCCAACCCCAGCCCACACCTTCTCACCAACCATTACCATGTTCTTTCAACCTGATAAAAGGAGGCACAGCTCAACAATATTCCAAAATCTGTGCTGCCTGTACACAGGCACAGAGTGCGCACACAGCCCTGACACCAAAGGGGCTCATTGCAGGTAGACCAAGAGAACAAAAGGAGGGAGGTGACAAGGAGAAGGGAGGCAGAAGGAGTACTTTTGTATAACTTTAGAATCAGGTATGTCAAACTCTGTATAGGACACTGGAGAATCCACAGATGATTCTCCAACTGCAAGGAAAGCTAAGAGGAAACCTCTGCAAATATTAGGGAATCATCCATGAGACGTTCTTCAGATCCTGTGCAGTCCCTCATTCACATCCACACAGCTACACCACAGCCTATGGTGGAAGGGAAAAGATGGATACACAACTGGTTCCTCAACCCCACTCCTGTCACCTTCCCCCTCTGCTCTGATGCTCTTCAGCACCTCTGCTCTCCCCACAGGCCAACACAGCATCCCAAGCCAGGGGTGCCAGGCTCTGTGGGATCAAGATCACCTCAACATACATCTGCCCGGCTCTACAGCCTCAGCTGTGGCCACCAAGGTGAGATGTAGCTAAAGGGAGGAACAACCTTCCCCTCGGCACTGCTGCAAGTTACAAGAGGTTCCAGGAAAGTTTGAAATGCATCACCCATTCCTTGGTTTGCAATACATCACCCATGCCGCCTCCTCACTTCAGCAGCTTCCCACTGAGGAGCAGTCATTAGGTACTGATTATTTAAGCATCAGAATTCCATAATGAGAACCAGTGTTGGTCGAAGAGTTATGATCTCCCTCAGTGAAATGCAGCCAGTCAATTAATTACCTGGGATGGAATTGGGAAAAGACATAGGGCAATACAACAGCTCCCACGCCCTGGTTACCCATCAGTCTGGCCTTATCTGTTACCAAGCGATATAGGTGCAACACCTGAGCTCAGTCAGCCCTCCTCAGCCAGGGACAGAGGTGCTGCAGCTTCAGGCAATAACTGGGGAGAGAAGGGAGGGAGCTGTACCTGAATGCCTCGCTCTCCTCTGCTCCCTGCTTGGCACAGGGCTGCTGGCCGTTTTCAGGCACTGCCTTTCTCCCAGCGAGGCAGAGGCCTCTGCCTCCAGCCTTTACTCAACATTTCCAGCCAAGGATGCACAGAGCTAGAAATACCACAAAAGACACGCACACAAAAAACCCAACAAGAAAACAAAAACAACAAACCCCAAAAAAACCCCAAATCGGTGCTGACACAGACGTTAAGGAAATGCAATGTGCTGTTGACTCTGGACAAGTCCGCCGAGCCAAAGACATGGTGGAAACCTGCAGGCCACAGCCCTGAAAGAGCCGGTGGGCACAGAGGGGACCACAAAGGAGGACAAGAAAAAAGGGGCTGTTTTTTCAATGCAGACCTGTTTATGAAGTGAGAAATGGTTTCAGGGCAGCTGCTGCAAATTCTTTCACTAGCTTATATTTCCATTTACTTCCTTTTTAAAGAATTTGTTTTATGAGTGCAGCATTTGTCAGGTCATTAGCTTCTAAGGGCATCTGTTACCAATTGTAGCCCTCTCCCCTCCCCTCCTACAGTCACCTTTCTCTGGGCAGTTGCTCTGCTCCCTGCCTGTGCCCCTGGCTCATACTTGCTCCCGTCCCCAGTTCCACTGCCCAGCGATGGAGCCACCGTCCCAAACTTCCTTGTGTGTTTGCCTCTGGACACACATGTCCTCTTTTCCAGCCTTGCTTCTCCATTCCATCTCCTTGCTCACTGGTCATGGGTACAACGTGGAGATGCACCTTTCCACTAGACCAGGTTGCTCCAAGCCCCCTCCAAATTGGCCTGGAACACTTCAAGGAAGGGGGCAGCCACAGCTTCTCTGGGCAACCAGTGCCAGGGCCTCCCCACCCTCACAGCTGACGGTCAGGGCGTTGAGTTTTGGAGCATGTGCCCATCACAGCACTGGTTTGAGGGTGTGCCCTGGCACCTTCCAGATGCATCCAGGCCAAGTGCTTGGCTGGAGCAGCTCTGCTGGTGCTGATGGAAAGACAGCACGTTGTCTGGAGCAGCCTTGGCAGTTGGGACAATGCTGTTATTAAATAAAAATTAAATTAAGCGCTAATCCTTTTGAGTGCTACCAGGGACGTTTTGGTTTTCCACCAGTTCAGAAATGTAACCAGCAATGTGGCAGAAAGTAGATCAAGATATCAGCAAGTTTCTTAAGGATTATAAATATAGAATGTTATATAGGGTAGTTATGCACAAGAGGTTGATAATTACAGGTCATAACAACAAAATGTTTTTATGTACATCACATAAATATACTCATGCACGTGTTCTGTATGTGCATGTAGATATATTCTAGAAATAATAGAGAAGTTTGGGTTAGAATAATTACCTTTCTCTGTGCCCCCAAAGATGACTAACTTAGCACTATTTTCTCTGTGTTTAACAACACACCTAAACCTACAAATACGCACTAGATTTTATTTTGGAAATTATCTGAGCCTGATCAGCTCAAGTTCTGAGAAGCTGTGCTCATCCTACACCTTGCTTTGAAGTCTGGTGCTGCTATTCCAGACCTGAAAAGGAGCTCACATCACTGAAAGCTGTCTGATTTTCTCAAATATATCAATAATCTTTAAAAATCTATACCAACCCTACCAACAAACATTGCCTTGATTGCTTCCTTTATCAGCATCATCACTGCTATCACTGTTGTACTTGGGGCCAGGACACTTTTGAGCCTGATGGTGAACAAGTGCAGATCAAAAGAGAAAAATGCCCGGTGACCTGGCCCCATCGTGATCCACACGCCAGGGCTGGGGTAAAGTGATGGAATAAATCACAGCTCCCAGGCCCTGGAACACCCTAACAAAGGCTGGACAAGGAAATGGCGCAGTTAGCCCAGTTCTGATCTCAGCATGAAGGAGCTCTTTCTGCTTTTGATGATAAATGAAATTCTTGTATCACAGCTGCAAACTCCTGACTTCTGCCCATTTCTGATCAGGCCATATAAGATGTGGGACAAGCCAATATTTTCTTACTTTTTTTCTGCCCAAGACATCAAAAAAAAAAAATTCCACTTCTATCCCAGCATCTTTTGAAGCTCAAACTAATGATTTGTCAACAACATTTTTACAAAATACCAAGGTTTTTCTCCTAACTTATTTCATGTCAGCACAAGTCTGCACGATGCTCTGGGCTCACCAAGTCCCATAACTTATACATCAAAGAAAGTTTCAGGTCTGGAAATCTGTGAAATTCTGTCTAGTGATGGCCCTAACTGCTCCACAAAGGTAAAAGTTTTGTTCTGAAATGGGAACAATTCTATAAACTAGAGCAAAACTTCTCCTTTGAGATCCTTCATCCTTCTAGAATAAAAGCAGGCAGCCACTGCCAGCAATAGAGCATGTTAAGCCTGTGGTGGCAAAGCTAGTATGGTAACACTACTTTGTTGTGACAAATCCCAAATTCTGAAAAGCTGAAATTTCATGTTTTACAGCAACTACTTAATGCAACACAGAAAATACTGATGGATTTACCCACATCAAACTAAGCCAAGTCAAAAGCAGTGCAGCTGTCTGAGTATAATAAATCATCTATACATTGCTGTAGTGTCTACTCGGGCTTTCAACCCCAAGATTGCTGCTGAAACATCCCTTATCATCAAGCTCCACTCTTAACAGCGGAAACTTCTAAGTTCTTCTCATGGTGTGATTTTTTGGGAGAGGGGGTTATAGAAGATGTTGACAGAAAAGTAAAGGCTTTGGCCAAATCTCCTGAAGTAAAAAGTCATCACTGCACATTCTCTGGTGGAGTCTGGATTGTAACACTCAACATCAGTGAGATAAAAGGTGTTTACCCCAATGCGGTCTAGCAGAAGAGAATAGCTAGGAAATGAGAAAAGGTGTTTTGGAAATACTTGGGAATGTCTCCCTTCAGGCATGTTTCCCGTGAAGGTGAAAGGTCTCACTTTTCCAGTAAATCTGATGGCAACCATCCTTGTGGCAGCAGGCTGCGTGTACAGACCCAACGGTGGTGATGCTTCTTGATTACAATCTGCACTGAGGTTGCCATCTCAAGAAAAGGTGTTTGCCTCTGTACGTGACTCCAAAAGAAACTTGGCAAAAAGTAACATCCCTGTGAGTCATCTGCTGTCATCCGCCTCAGAGACAGAGAAAAGGCACCAGCAAGACATCAAATGACCTGCTGGGCCCTCCATAGCCATAGTGGAAAAGGGAAAAAAAGAAGCAAGAGCACATAATGTATTTCCAGACAGTTCCTTTCCATGTTTTTTTTGTTGTTGTTCACGACACCAAAATAGTTGCATAGAGGCACAGAAAAGGAGGTTGAATGGGATGCCAGGTTTGGTCTAGTCACCTTCCCAACCTCAGCCAGGACAGACCGTACCCAAAGAACATCTTTATCCATATCCGATCTCCAGAGGACCACACTCGTCTCATTTTCTCATCTTGTCCAGAGGAATTAATTTCTGAGCCACATCCATCACCATGAAAGACATAAAAATAGCAGAGGGGTTTCAAAGGGGAGCTGCAAGCAGAAGCCATAGCTGGGCTGCAAGATTTACGCTGTAAGATTTAAGGAGGAAAAGATATTTATCATGACAGAGAGGAGATAGTGAGAGGACCTGATGGCTCTGTACAGACACATAGACACAGAAAAGTTGTCTGCTGGCAGGAGGCATTCAGACCTTTCTGACAAGGATGGAGCAAAAGCAACAACTTTCATCATGAAATCAGAGGCACCTTCTCAGCAGAGAGGCTTCCTGGGTATGAGAATAGCTCAGCAGGGGTGATGGTGTACTCATCACCTCCTGCAGCTTGTGAAAGGAGGTAAGAGAACCTTCTGAAGGATGCATTTAATCCAGCCCCTGTGAAAAATCCCTGGGCTTGTGTATGACATCAGGAAGGGCAGGGCAGAATGGGAGAGACTGGTTGTAGCAGAAAACCAAGGGGCTCTGCTGGAAAACCTGGGGTCTCCCAGTAGTTGCTCCCTTCTTCACTGGACATGGGAACTCACACAACTGATCCGTGCTGTAACTCACATTCCCTCGATGTATCTGGGGCCAGCTCTGCTTGGAACAATGCATCAGACCCCTTCCATAAGGTGATACTAAACACCCTGTTTGAAAGCTGTTTAGTTACTGTGTTTGACTCAAGATCAAACTGCTGAAAAACCTATGCTGGGAGATATTTTTTCCCCTGGATATTCTCAGGGAAAGGCAGAAGACATCTTGAGCATTCCCAAAAAAGCCCATATATAGAGCACTAATCTCAAGAAGCTTGTTAGACTGCAGACAGCAAATGGGATAGGGCAGTCCATGAAATGGTGTCTGGCCCTCCAAGAGTTACCTGTGACACCTTCCAACTGGGCATTAATTTAAATGTAGTTTAAATTAAAATTAATAACACATTCTACAGCACAGTCTTGGCCATCACTGCCCATCAGCCAGTCAGGGACCCACAAGAGACATGCCAGAGGTCAACAGGTTTTGATGATGGAGGAGAAGCATCTCTAGAGGTCCCAAAGGTAGAGATTAGCCCATTCCCCAGGAAAGGTGGTCATCAAGACCCTGGAAACACACATTTTTAGGCTGGAGAAGCCCTGTAAAATTAAGTCCAGCCATTACTCCAGCAGTGCCAAGGCCACCACTAACCCATGTCCCCAAGTGCCACATTTACATGTGTTTTAAATCCCTCCAGAGATAGGGACTCCATCCACAGAGGCATCCTCAGCCAGAGGCAAGAATCAGGACTTTATGGTCCCTTCCAACTCAAACTATTTTACATTTCTGTGAAATAAGACACCAGCATGTCTACCAGGGTGCCCATAAATCTTCATGCCATCACACATGCAGCCCATAAATCGACCCTGCATAAATTTGGTGCCTGGAAGAAAGAAAACAAACCAAACAAAACAAAACCTGTTTGGGAAACAGCCATCATCGCTGAATAAAGTTTATCAATGGAAAATGCGTAAACAACTCCCTCCTCTGTCTAATTTTCTCTCCCTCACATCCATTTTCCATACGAAAGGAATCCAAACCAGATTCCCCTTGATGCCTGACACCCACTTTTGGGGAAGCAAGAGGAGAGCTTTCACACAGGAAATACAAACACAAAGCAGATTGCCTTTGGTAGCACCTTTCCTGTGAACCCACTCAGGCATTTCCCAGCATATGTGAACGTAAAATAAAACACACTGAAAATAAAAGCAAGCTAAAAATACACAAAAGAGAGGAAATGAGAAATGTTCCCCTGGTTCAGTGTATAGCCTGTACCAAGTTAAACAGGAGGGACTGTGGCTCAGTTTAAAAATGCAAAGAAAAGGATGAAAGGCAGAAGCTTTGGGTCTCCTGGGTGGAAATGTGTTAAGTCTGATTTCTGCTTGACCTCATAAGGTTGTGATTGGGAGCAGAATGCACAGACAAACCCTGGTCTGGTGGCAGAGACAGCAGAGAGGCGTTCCTGGTGATGGCAGTGAGGACATTGCACTGTTTTGGTCTGCAAGTGCTCTGCCAACCTTCAGCACTTTGAGTGGGTCCAAAAGCAAAAGGAGACACTTTCTTCAAAACAAGTATGTACTTTTCTAGAGGCAAACACCTGTTGCATCCTGACCTGGAGAAAGCTGCATTTCATCAGCATAAACACAATCTCTATTTTTTCCCCAGCCTGCAAAGCGCTGCAAGATCCTTCAAGATGAAAGATGCTACAGAAATACCAACCTGTCATATATTTATTATTTTGGCAATGAGCATTTCTAGGCTGAAGGCAGGAAATCTCATTTCTCTGTTGCTTTTGTTACTGTCCTTTCTCAGGTTATTTTAGGAAAGCCCTCACACGCACATACTGTGTACACAAGGCTGGCTGCGTGCAAACAGTCAGCTCTACTCTCTGCAGGAAGAACATGGGTGTTCTGTGGTCTTTTACAGTCAAATGTCTCTCAGCCTCTGAAGATTTTCTATTTCTGCATTTTTATAGGGGATCCCCCCCCACCCCGCTGCCAGAATCCACCTACCTTATATGAAATGGATTGTTAACCTTTAAAAATACTGCAAGGCATTCCTTTTGGCGATAGAACAGATTTTAAAAATATAATAAAGGGGGCATACTTCAATGTTTCCTGACTTAACAGAGGAAGATCCTTGATTATTAGTGTGACTACTCAAGGCTGTAAGCCTAACCTCCCCACCCTGAATATTCAAGACTAGTTCTGAAGATCAATACTCTAAATAGAATTTTCTACTCTGAAAACCCTGTGAACCTAATTTGCTTTGAGTATTTGCTAAGGGCACACACACATCCTGCAATTCAGCATATTGCTGTGAAGTCAAAGCCATGGGGAGCCTAGGGGAGGGCAACAAGAGGAAGAGGAGACACGAGGATCCTGCTGTGCCCCTGGAAGAGGGACACAGCTTGGTGTGCCTTGGCAATATGGGAATTGGCTTGTCCTTCAGCTATAATGCAACTTTTATGAGGAAAACATCTATTTTCCTCTCTATCTGCTCCTATATGGGCATCTCCTCATCCCCAGTCAATGCTCAGCTGTGTCCAGTGAGTCTTTTCTTCCTTGCAAGTCACTTCTCAGAGGAAGAGGGAAGCTCTCAAGCAACGAGAATGCAAGATTATTTTAAGGGATGAGAAAATGTAATTGAAAAACCACATCAGTTGGCCAGGGTCTTAGAAGCATGTGGGTACATTGCTGTAACAGCTACCAGAAGGAAACATGCTGCATTTCAGGTGAACGCTGATCTTTTAATGTAAAGTTGAGAATAATATTTATATACTGACTCACCTAAGATTTATGTTTCTGTATAAATCACACATGCACTTTAAAAAAAAAAAAAGTAAAAAGCAACTTCAGTATGTTCATGGCTTCCAGAATTCAACATAAATCAATTGTACCACAATCCCACAGGCTTTAAGACAAACACACACACATATTCTCATTTATTAACAGGGATATTCACCCATCCAGGCCATCAACAGAAGGAACACGACAAGAACGGCAATAAGATGACCCTAGACAAAGCCCTTCTGTGCTTAAGAACCCCAAAGCTCCAGCAAAGCTCAACTCAAAAATCAGTATTCTCAGTGCTGTGGTTTGAGTAACTGGCTGAACTGGAGCCCTGGATCAGCACATGTGTGTAGCTTCAGGAAGACTGGGATCTGAAGGAAAAGCCAGACTCGGCAGATTTAACATGCTGAGGCTGCTGTTGGCATTACCACCACGTCCAGCAGAGTAGTGTGAGACTCTGTGAGGGGCCTGGATGGACTGGGAGTGAGAACAGAGAGGATGAGGAGAGCTCCATCCCCACCTTGCACAGCACAGGGAAGACTGGAATGGATGGAGGTGGAGCTTGTAAAGAAAGTGCTGAAGAAGCCAATGCTTCAGCTTTAGCAAAAACTCCCAGTGATAACTTCTCAGCCATTTTCAAACTTCTCTTGGTTTTCACACCAGGAATCAGACCTTTAGCACAGTTTTCTAGATGCAGAGGCCATGCACAAAATCTGGTTTTTGCCTTCCCGTTCCCTCCAGCAAGACAAGCAAATCAAGACTCAACACAGCAGATCTTCCAGCAATATCTCAAAAGCCATCTGAGGATAGTCACAAAGCACTCAATGAGAAGATAAAAACTCCAGAATTCAAACACAAATTCTCAGAGAGCAGTAACCCTGGGTGGCCCCTGGGACATGCCCTGAGGAGACCATCCCTACCTGTAGCACCGATGGCCACATCCCTGCTGGTGCTGCAGGAGGCAGGAGGTGAGGGGGTCAGAGGAGCCAGGCTGAGCCAAGGTCCGCAAGGCCACGGCTGCAACGCCCACAAGTGGAGAGGAGAAGTTGAAAAGCACCGAGGCAGCCTGGGGGAGCGGGTCCTCCTGGCCGTGGGTCACATTGATGATGAGGGGGTTGTGCTGACACGACAGCTCGTATGTCCCTGTGAGACAAGGCAAAGAAAGACGTGACTAGTCCAGCTCCAGGGATTTGCTTTTGGTTTACATCTGCTCCCTCCACATGCCAACAGACCACCTTGGAAGGCAGAAGATCCTGCAAGGAGGGGCAGGGGACAGCAGTGAGAGATCACAGCTGTGGTGGTGGCTCCAGGTGTCCCCGTTGGTGCTACAGCCCAGAGGTTCTCACCCAAAGAGCGGTTCTGTCCATCTGTGTCAGTCCACTGGACGGCAACCACCGGCTTGGGCTGCTGCCTTGGGACAGTGCCAGAGGAGGCCAGGAAGAGCAGGAGAGAGGTGGGCACTGCAGGTCTCTCAAAGCAAACCTAGGAAAGAGGGCAGGAGACACTCTGAGAGCGGGCACACCAAATACAGCTTCTCAGAGCCCATATAGGCAAGAGAGAGAAAGAGGGAGCACAGCAGGAGGAGGGATAAGGGGTCAGAGACCTTGCAGGGCTGGAAATGGGTGCAAAGGTGGGAAGGAGGAAGGAAGAGAACCAAAACAGTCCTTTCCCTCTGAATTTCCCTTCTTCATTTTACTAGCCTTCTCCTCACACATTCAGTCCCACCTTGACATAAATTTACAGCATCTTCATGGCATCCACATTTGCTACTCTTTAAATTAAGCAAGACCTGGATAACCTCTTTCCTCCTCCCCCTTCACCAGACTCGGACTCCCACCCCACACAGAGCTGGCCAGCCAAGGTGAGACACCCAGGGAAAACAGCTACCAGCCTTGCCACCAAAATATTTCCAACAGAAAAGCCCTCAAAAAAGACAAAAAACAAAACAAGCCCAAAGAATGCCCCCAGTAGCCACTGCAACAGCAAACTGTCCACCAGCCAACACTTAGAAAGATTCATGGGAAGAAGCCCTGCCTGCTAGGAGAGCCAGCAACTTGCTACTTGTCTACAAGCCTGAAGGCAGCTGGAAGTAGCTGGGAAACTCATGGCATCAATCATGGCAGAGCAGATGTTCTTTGGAAGTAAGAAGACAGAAATGTTTTTCTCCCCCACCCCAGTACTCCCCCCCTTCCCCCCAGTGCTGAGATGTGTTTTGATCAAGATCCTCCCGACACTTTTTGTGGAATGCTGGTGTGGAGGAAGCTCAGAAATTCGAGGCAAAGGTGTATTTGGAAAGAAGACAAGTCCTGGCTGGCCAGGCACAGCCCAAGGAGCAGACTGTGGGAATGGAGGGGACAGCCACGCAATCTGTGATGGCAGCCTAGCCTCAGGGTGGTTCATGCCACGTCAGGCACTGTTCACACGCGGGAATAGGAAAAAACCTTGGGCTTCAGCCCAGGGGTCCCACCCTGCAGGGAGGTGCTCGTCAGCAAAAGCCCCATGAGCGAGGCTCCACTGGTGTCTCCTTGCTCCCTTAGCCAGGGCTTGCTCACTTACAGGGCTGCCTGGCTGCAAGAAGTGGACCAGAGGGCTCAATTGTTTTTATCTGGTGTATCCCCACTGTCTCCCCTGGTGAGATAAGTGTGGGAAGAAGGAAAGGAAACAGGAAAGCAAGAAGGGAGGAGAAGAGAGAAGAGCCAGCAGTGCCCACAGACAAGTGCCCCCAGGACAGAGCTACAGCTGTGAAGTCCCAAGGACCTGGAGGGTTTTAACCCAACCTCCAAGTGTGGTTCCTCAGGGGAGGAGAGGTATGTGAAGAAGTCAGGTGAGGCTTTCCCTGGACTACACATCTTGAGGTGAAGAGTTCAGTCTTTCCCTTCCTACAGTGCATCTGCATGAGAGTGAAAGGTGCTGGCCCCAAGTTAGGCCAATAGCAGCTGCCTTGATTAATATCCCAATCCTTTTCAATATATATTATGTGACTGGCCACAGCAGGCTATCTTCTTAATTTTTCTCTCTCCCTCTCCCCGCTTCTTATTTAATTTCCTGCATTACACATCCTGACTTGCTTACAAGCGATTTTGATGCCTTTCCTCATCAGGTGTATTAAAAACTGAGAACAAAGCATGGCTGGAGATCTGCAAATTGTAACAATTCTCATGCGCAGACAGACCTGAGGGGCATGGCAGATGCTGTGTACAGAGGCACAGACACACATTCCGCCTGCCCCCAACCTAATTACAACACGACAGCAAGCATGGTGAGACACTGGCACTGGCTTTCCAGAGCACTTGTGGATCCCTGGAAACATTCAAGATCTGATAGGGCTCTGAGCCACCTGATCTAGTAGAAGGTGTCTCTGCTCATAGTAGGGGGCTTGAACTAGAGGGCATTTAAGCTCCTTTCCAACCCTAGCCATTCCATGATCCTTTGACCCAGCTGTTCCTCTCGTTCATTGGTGCCACCTCTTCAGAAACACTGTACTAAGTGATTCCTACCATCTGATGAGTTTTGTAGTGCAGCTCTAACGTGGGAGACACAGGTGCAGCAGCTTTAAAATGGCCCTGGGAGCTGGTGGACACCAAACACCCCGTGCACATGGGTACACATGTGCATCAACAGCACCATTCCTGTCTGGGCAGGCAGCTGTGCTAGGCAAATTGTCAACAAAAAGCCATCTTTCCTAACCCAATATGTTACCAATCAGGCCAACTCTTAAAAAACAACAACAACAACAAAAAAAGAATAAAAGGGCATATTTATTACTAGTCCATAAATAATTTTATGGGCGGAAAATAATAGCACTCCTAGAGAGAGCACAGAGAACCAGTAATGAAAGTCTTCAGTATAAACATCCATACAGGAAGAGGACTGACCACAAGCTCCAATAAAACTGCAACATGTTTTAACCCCTGCTGAGAAGTGGAAAGCAAGCTTTCATCTAGGTAAGGCCAAGGGGGAGGATTACTGCTTTCTCCTTAGCAAAGGAGGAAAGGAGGCACGTTTGTCAAGGCCAGAGACTGAAGCCACAAACTGGGTTGTGAGCACACAGACAAGGAAGAGAGGGAAGATTAGAAGGTTAAAGGAAGTTGTTTTGGAGAGACAGAGGACCTCAGAGCAGTACCCATGTTTGTTGACTGAGGTTTAATGATTCACCGAGTTGTCTGAGCATGTGGGGAAAGAGGCCTTCTCTAGAGAACCTCTAGCAAAACAGGGCGAGCTGCCCCTCAGAGAGCAGAGGGAGCAGCATGCCAGAGCCCGGCTTTCCAGCAACACCAGGCAGCAGCCACAAAACCTCTAAACTGTGCCTGTGGTCAGAAACCCAACACTGTAAAAACCCCAGTGGCCTAATCCTCAGCCCTCCTCTGTCCCTCTCCTCTACCTGCTGGGACAGAGGGGTTGGACCCTCCCAGAGGCAGCCCCCGAGCCCCTGTTGGGCTGCAGGACCAACATCCTGGGGCACAGAGGTGCCACCTCTGGTCTGGAGTCATCAGAAGGACCTCTGTGCCACAGCTGGTTGCTGTGGGCTTGGGGTGCTGAGGACCCCTCAGGATGGCAGAGGCTATCCAGCTGCCCTCTTGCTGCTGGAACAAAGGCAGCTAGGACTTTAAACACAGCCTGTGCCTACCCTTTGGGGGTGTTAAAGCACAGCTTGACTGCAGGGGAGAGTCAGGAGCAAGTTGTTTCTCAGCCTCGAGGCATTTCTGTGGTATTTTGGTTTCATGCACAGTCCTTCTCCTGGCAATCTGCCCCAGGATGGGTTTGCTGTTCACAGTGGGAATGGGGCAACTACCTAAGATCCAGACACAGGTATTTTGGGATTTACAAAGAGTGCAGTAGCATATGGAGTACTACCTGAATAGTTTTAAAGGTTGCTGTAGCTCCTACAGGACAGAAAAGGATGGGTTTTGTCACCAGAGCTGGGTAAAGACAAACAAATCCTTTGTGCCTGACCACACACCCTCACTTACCTTGAGCCAAACTCCCTCATCGCCCAAAAGCACCTTCTCATTTGGGTCCTGAGCATTCTCTTGGCTGGGAGCACAGGGAAACCAAGCAGCCTGCAAAAGGTCCTTTGGCACCTCGTGAAGGTGGGATTTACATACCTGAAAGGAGAGATTTATTGCAACCCAGAAGGTTGCAATGAAAGGAGAAAAACAGCACCTACAAAACTTCAGGGAAGATTGAACAAGTGTTGAGAAGGACCCCAAGGTGGCTCTTAGCATGAAGACAGGATGTGGCTTCCTAAGTGACATCTCACTGCCCACACAGAAGACCTTTGCCATTTTGGAGTGCTGTAAATGTGTTGCTTAAGCACCTCATGGTGTCTGTGGGGCTGAGCAACAAGCAACAAGCCAAGTTGTAAGCTGGTAGGTGAGACCATGGCATCCTGATTTTGGCTGGGCTCACGAGATACAAAGGTGTGATTCATTTGCCTGAATAACACTCTTCTGTTCCATTCACCGCCCTGTGGCATCCCAGACATCCCCACAGGCCCGGCAAACAAAACCTGGGAGATACAGGTGTCATTGTAAAGGAACAGACACCTGAGCCCAAGGCACCTCATTAGACATGTATATCTGGGCAGTTTAATCATGCTGCAGGTCTCAAGAAGATAGTTCCTCATATCAAGTCAGTAGAAACACATGTGTAAAGGGCTAAATATGATCTCTTTACATATTTCTTGCCTTTCTTCAGCTTTCTAGGAAAGAACGTACACACCACGTTAACACCAATCAGGCAAAATCCCCTCCAGGCTCTGCTCCAAAGCCCATATGAAAGATGGGAATTCTCCCATTGATTTTTCCTTGGCTTCAGATCAGAGGGCTTGGGAGCAGTACAGATGCTGATGTGTGCGTGATTTCATCCTTTCAGGCCCTGACCTTAAAAGGTACTAGACTGACAGGATTTTTTTTAAGCCAACAGTGGGACATGCTCCAAGTTGAGCATTTGGCTGGTGGGATGGGATGGTCACTGTTCAGTGAAATGCATGGCTGGAGGAGGTGCTCCCTGCCAGGATGAAGCACCTCTCCATGAACTGCAGCTCCTGAACTCAGGGACTGATGCAAGAGGAGTGTGAGAAATGCCCAGGTCTTGCACTTAGTACCTGGTTGGGAAGATAATCAATGAACGCTTCCAGAGCTGATTTTGTTTGTGCCTTTCCCAGCACAGACTTTGTCTTTTTTTTTTTTTTTTTTTTTTTTTTTTTTTTTTTTTTTTGGTCCATGCCTTCACTCACCTTCACAACAGGCTCTCCAGTGACTATGGAAACAGGGCAGGACTTTGAATCCTGTTGGGAGGCGTAGGCTTTCACTGCCCACAGATCCACATACCCCTCAGGAGTGTGGGGACCACAGTCCAGCATGCTGCTTGTCTCCTCAAAGGGCTCACACACACCATCCCCATCGTGAACGTAGCACAGGCTTGGCTCCCCTGCAGGGAGAACAGGGATGAGCTGCTTACAAACCAGGCTCCAGGCACACACACCTCCTCTCGTTATAAGAGATTTGCTGTCTCATTAGCCTGGGGTTTTCCCAGCACAGGGGCCTGACAAGATCCATGGATCACTCCAGCTGCAAATCCAGGTTCTGTTGCGATGAGGTGCATGGCCCTCTGCTCTAAGGAGCAGTGTGAATAACGTACAGTTTTGACTCCTGCCTCAAAAGGAGTCAATCCATTTGGACCTGTCTCAATCCAGTTGGACTCACCAACACAGTTGAAGCCTTTTTCCTTTTTACACTTCCTGGAGCAACCATCTCCATCCAGCAAGTCCCCATCATCACATTCCTCCTCCAGGCTCCTAAGAGGGCAACAGCCAGATGTATTATTACCACCTTTGACTCAACACCCCTGTGCTCCTGCCCAGTCATGAGTGAAGACCCCTTATCTTGGTTCTATTTCCACAGAAGCAGTTCAAAAGGAAGAACCACACATGGAATTAGATAGAGAAGAGAAAACACCTTGCCAGAGGATAAAAAGAGGTTAAAGTCATGGTATTTGGGAGCAGACATTATTGTACTGTGGCTTTGCTGTAAAACTTGAGGCAAGAACTCTGTGAGAATGGAAAAAGTATAGAACTAAGCATCAGGAAGACCTGTTGCTGGAGAAAGCAAGTGTTAGAGAAGACAGGAGATTCTGAAATGGGGCTGGGGTTTCAGTGGGAGCTGGAGAAGGAGGCAGGAGAAGGGGAGAGACAGAAGGTTCCTCTCCCTTTCCCTTTCTTTACCCTGCTAAGAAAACTGGTTTCAAATGAAAGTGATCCTGGGTATCCTGGAAGTTGAAGTCTTAAAAAGCTCAAATATGGAAATCTGAAATAATTATCTCCCAGGCAGAGCAGGTGAAGCATTGGGCTCTCTCAGCGTAGAGGTGGTGCATTCCTCATTATCTGGGGTCTCTGAGCAGAGACTGGACAGCTCTCTAAAGACACCGCACCATGTGGGACTGTGCTTGTTGTAGAACCTATTCCTGCAGGGCCCTGAGCAAAAAGTTATACTGCCCACTTCCAAAGGCAGATCCTTTGGGCTGGACTCTGCCACAGTTCACTGAGATGGGCCAGAATCCAAGCTCTGAAGTCAAGAACAGAGGATGTTCAGGTTGGACCCCTCATGCAGACCATGCCTCTCAAAAAGACCATTTCCATCTCCTATGCACATGGCATTTTACAAACACAAGCTCTACAGCTCAGTCTGCTAGAGGGATTTTGTGCAGCAGCTTCAGCCATGTACCTGTGCATGGAGGACCCACCTGCTGCTACCCTTTGGGGCAGGGTGACCTGACAGCTTAAAGAACCTCAGCTGAAGGCTTGAGGAGGTTTTCAACTTACGTGGTCACCTTCCCATCGCCACAGTAGGGTGCTCCGTGCACATGGACGAGTGGTGGGGAGGCTTCTCCTGAGGTTGTCCCAGAGACCACCTGCACCTGGTAGCGGTACATCTGCCCAGGAGTGACTTCCCTGCAGGGACAGAGAGAGCTTGAGGGAACAGCAACATCTGCAGCACTGAGATTTGCTCATCACAACTATAGACACCATGTGTATACATCCACGCAGTATCTGATGTGTCTTCATACTCTGCCAGAGGCAGAGCCTGTGGGAAGAGATTCTCTTTAAGGTCATGCTGCTTATTTCCCAAGGGTCTGAGCTGGGGAGAAGTGGAATTAGCTTGAGTAATCATTTTACTCATTGGATTGATGGGGGAAATGTTTCTGGGTTTAATAAGCTCCTTCTAGTTATCCTGGGCTCATGGACAAGAGTTGTGCTAGCATGGTGGCTCAATGGCACTGGAGGCAGTAATTCCCAGAGCAGGGGGACAGGAGGAAAAACAAAACAGAAGCAAAACCATCCAGGGATTCAAAGGGAGAAGACACAAGGAGGTAATCAAACCCGACTCAGCCACCCCTTCAGGCCAAGACAGAGCAGCTCTGTGACTCACGTGTCGATGAACTGGCGATGTGCCTGCAGGGGGGTGGCAGGGGACCCGTCTGCAAATGGGGGGTCACGGAGCACCCGGTACTGGATCAGTCTACAGGCAGAGCACAGGGAGCTGTGAGGCCTGGAGGTCAGCAGGGCCGTGTCTATCTCCATCCTCTCGTCAAAAGTGTAGATTTTAACTCCAGACATCTTTTTAGGGATATTGAGCTTCACAGTAAAGGGGACATCGCAGAAGGTGTCCAGGGGGCCCAGGTGGATGGACTCCCCTTGCTCTGTCAGGATTTCAATGTCAGACAGTGCCTTGGGAGAGCCTGTGGAGAGGTAGGTGGTCCAGAGGGTGAGAGAATCGGGGTAGACAGGGTGCAAGAAGCGCAGCTCCAGGATGCAGCCGTCCGGCTGGGGGCACGGCACAGTCATGTTCATGTCGTACAAGTGGAGCTCCGGACTCCACGCCTGCAGACTGGGCTCACAGGGCTGATCCACGTCTGGAGGACCTGGGACAAGGAGGAAGCTGGTGAAAACCAGGGGACAGCTGGCTTCACAGGAGACCCACAGGGGTGATCTTCCCTGTAGGTGCTTAAGCATCTCCAGGCCATAACTGAACACTTGTGTGGGTTTGCACCCACATGTCCTAGACCTGGTGGCACCTGCCCTAACGTCCTGGAAAGCAATAATCCCCCACTGGTCTCCCAGCTCCTGGGAACTTGCACATATGCACAAGGCTCAGCAGACCTGATGACTCACAGCCCTCTCAGATGGGAGCAGCAGGATCCACACTGCAGCTGGGCACAGTGAGGGATCTAGGGACAGCCTAGACACAGCTGAGGAACGTGAAGCTTGCTCTGTAGCCTCACAGGTGCAGAATCATTGCCAAGGACACCTGAATGCTCCAAGCAGAGCAGAGACTGAAGCTTTGCACAAGCACAGGCTGGGCCAGGTCACAATCAGGAAGGGGCCAGGTCCAAATCAGGGAAGCAGGTCTGGAAGGCTGTTTTTCCAGAACATCCTCCAGGACAGTACCTCAGAGCCCCAGTCTGCCTCCCTGATGGTGGATTAGCACTCAGCAAGAGAAATGGAGTGCTGGCTTTTCAGACCCAAAAAGGATCACTGGAATTTATCATTCTGTAGTAGAAATACCCTTGTCTTCATTATCCACTGGAAGCATTTCTGAGGGCCCAGCACCAACTCAAAGCCTTCACCCATATAAGACAAGTCCAAAAGTTTCTGAAACCCAGAAACTCTAGCTGTTTATCAGAGCAAACAAGCACTTGTGGTAACTACAGACATACACAGCCACGTCCTCTGGCTCTGTATGGTTCAACAGTAGCACATGCACCTCACACAGCTCCCAGGATCACCTCCCCTGGTCTCCTGCCTCCTCTACCCTGCTCTTGGAGGAGCTGAGGCAGCAAGAAAAGCCCAGCAGCCCCTATGGCAACTGTGTGACCCTGAAAGTCACCACTGTGCCCACAAGGTGGGTCTCTAAACCAAAATCTGAGTCTCGGCACAAAGGAAGTTGTAAAGCCCAGCTGCTGTTCGCCTGGCTAGGGAGGAATGGTCTGGCCAGGGCTTGGCATAGACTCAGTGGGACTCAGCACAGAGCTCCTCTTGCTCCCTGTGGACAAGACTGTGTCATTAAAGTCTGTGAATGTCCCTGGAGTTTTGAATGAGGCCCCAAGATCTGTATTTTAAGACTGATTTCAGTTAAATGCTTCTTCCTTTGGTCAGCATCTCTCAATACCTGTCTGAACAATGATTTGGGTTAATATTGGGGTGCCAGTCGGTTTGTCCAAAGCCATCTGGCCATTACCAGGTTTTTCTGGGCACCAAGAAGTCCTTCCTGCACTACAGAACCCTTGCAAAGGGAAGATAACTGATTCTCTGAAAGAAGAAAAAAATATATTTTTCTTGTACCAGAAGGATTCTGTCTGGGGACCCACAGACAGGAGAAGAGAAGAGACATTTACCTTCTGCTTCTTCTGGGGTCCAGTAGCCAGAGGAATCACAGACCCGCGGGGAAGAGGCCTCATGCACGTACTGACGGAAGGTGCCATCCTCAGCACAGCTGTCACAGAGCGTGTCCTGCTCCCTGCGGACAGAGCACACACCCTGGCATGTCTAAGGAGAGGACCAGTCAACTCCCCAGCCACACTTGTCCAGGTGGCACCAGACAGGAAGCTGGAAAAGCAGAGCCAAGGTCACACAATCTCCCTGGGTATATCATCCTGCTTGGAATCAGCTTCTTCAAAGGCAGGGAAATACGAGCGCCCATGGGACAGGCTGGATTTAATCTCTCCTCTTTGCCATGCTGTCTGGATAGTCTTGGATGAATAACTTGTTCCATAGCTGCCAGTAAGAGCTAACAGACCCCACACGTCCCAGGGCAATGCCTCTGGACTAGAGTGGGTGCAAATAAGGACCTCTCTGCTAAATCCAGAGACAGGTTTTAGCTTTCAGCATTATTGTAATACAAACCAGTCTCGATAATGTCAATTGCCATGCTCTCCAGAAAAGATAAAGGCACTTCTCTATTATAAGGGCTAGCCTCAGCCACCTTCCTTGACCAGTTCTTCTCAGGGGATGCAGGACTGCCACAGTGGATCAGCTCCTGAGACAGTTATGAGTGACAACTTGGGATGGTTCCAAAGTGCCACCCTTCTAGACCTATGTTTTCCTGCTCCCAAATCACTTCATTCCCCAACAAAGCAGTTTATTTGGATGACTCGAAGCTACGCAGCACTCAGAGCCACTCCTGTCTGTGGGGCAACATGCATGTGCCCTTGTTACTCCTGAGCAAAAGGCCCATTGTAGAGAGCACCCGTTCTTTGAAAAGTCAGAAAGCACTGACCCAAGAGTGCCCCAGCTACCATCAGAAAGCATTTTCCTTTTAATTATAAAAGACAGCTTTCCCAAAAAAAACCCTAAAAATAAACTCTCACCACCTAAAACCTGGTGGAAACGGAAATATATTAGTAAGAGGGGCTGCTGAACAGAGACATTGGTGGTCTGTCCAGGACTTGGTGGCTCCCTTAGTGGGGAGAAGACAGACATCCATCCAACACTCACGGCCGTGCACTGCTCAACAGCCAAACAACTCTGGCTCCTTGGCATCGTTGCTCTGGCTTAAAAAGTTTCCTGACTTACTCCCGGTTAGCTGCTCTGCGAGTCCATGACAGCGCTGGGAACGAAACCCAGCTCCTGTGGTTCGAGCTCCCTGCCTTAACCACAGGGCTGCATTTCCTCCTGGTAAATAGCTACTTTATACAATAAGTGCTAAATGAAGCCCATTTTTCATTCCCTGATTGCACTCTTGGGTTTTCGAGCTGGCTTTGCCTCCTGATGCTCTTTGGCTTTCCCTCCTGGCACCCCAAGAGCGGGAAGCTTGCAGGAGAGCCCGTCTGCCAGGGGGCCATGGCAGCAGCCTGCCTCTTGTGTCTGAGGGCTCTGCTGGAGACGACGAGGGTGGGAATGGGACTGGGGGGGTCCACGCCACGGAGATCCCTTGTCCTTTCCAGCAGGCTCCTGTGCAAGCCCAGGAGCACGGTGAGCACAGCTCCCTCACCTCTCGTGGATGACACCGCTGATGGGAGGCAGCCAGTAGATGCTGAGGGAGTCCTGTGTCTGCCCGGTGACCATGGCGGGGATCGGGATGGGCGCCGGCTTCTTGCTGTGGCCCCAGCGTTGGTACACCAGGTCCAGGTAGCAATGCATCCGGGCCACCTGGTTGGGGGTGAAGCTGTTGGTGCAGTCATCATCTGGGGGAGAGAAGAGGAGAGGAGAGGCCGGGCCGAGGGTCAGGGCACGGCAACACGCACCCTTTGCTGCTGGCCAAACTTTGTCGGGGACTTCTAGGGAGGGCTGGGAGGCACTAGCGCGCAGTGGCTCTGCCGCCGGGGCTCTCTGGTGTCGTGTGTCCCCAAAGCCACAAGATGGCACTGCCTCAGCAGCTCCACGTCCCGGCACCTGGGCAGTGCCACCGCCCGCACGGCACCGCGGGAGGGTCAGCCAGGGGCACGCGTGACTCCTCCGGCTTCGGTCCTCCTGGCACGGCAGGAGAAACGCCGGCCCCCCGCGGCATGCCTTTGGGAGCCAAGCCAAAAGGGTTCAGGAGGTTAATAATTAGCAATAATAATAATAAATAATAATAAAAATAGCTTCAGGACCCAAGAACAAAGGCACACACAGACAAGAGCAGCCTCGGTGCATGCCCAGCGACCCACTGGCATGAAGAGAGGGATGGATAGAAATAGCCTGAGGGAAGAAAGTGGTTAAGCAGCTACTGCAAGCACTGCCTGACACATCCCAATACACCAGGAGGGTGCCTGTTGGTTAGGGAGTGAGGTAAGGCACTAGTGATGGAGGTAGAAGGGAAGGAAACCCACATTTTAAGGAAGGTGACCCCTTGTGACTCCCAACAAGGATTGATTTTTACCTGTGTAACTCATGTAGTTGTTGAAGGGCGTCCCCGTGAAATGCGTCTGGCCACAGGTGTCATTGGTAGGGTCTGGATCCCGACAGAGTTTACTCTTTGGGGTGGGGGCAGTGTCAGCACAGAGGTCTCCTGTCTCCATGGATGGAGTGGTCTCCCTGCAGGGATCGTCACAAGATTCCCGCTCGCTCACTCCCTTAAAGACATGGTACAGCCCCAGGACATGCCCCACTTCATGGATCATGGTGTTGGTGTGGCCGTGCATGCCGTAGTAAGCAGGGTTGAGGACAACTCCACCTGGAATTGCAAGTACAGAGAGCATCATTCCAAGAAAGGGACAGTGGACATCTGTCATTACTCACCTGTGAGAGGTGAAACTCCTCTCATTGTGCTTCCAGGCTACAGACGAGGGGCCAGATGGAGACCCAAAGGTGGACATAGTCAACCTCTTATAGGATAGGAAGAGGCTCCTTTGCCCTCTTGGTTTGGAACAGGGTGGGTGGTTTTTCTTCCCCTCCTACCACTTTATTCCCCCCTCAACATCATCAATCATTTCAGCTACTATTGCCCTCTGCATCTTTTTGCACAGCTGTAATTCAGAGTCTGCTTCGGATCACGCAACTCCAAAGGAGGTTTGGAGCCAGAGCACCAAATCGAGCCATGCTGTGACTTTACACGGATCATCTTTTGAACCAGAGGACAGAAGTCCTTCCCTAGACAGATGTCTAAGGCAGGCCAGCTCCCATGGCAGGTGAGGACAACGAGGTGCTGAGCAATGTCCAGGCACACTCAGCTGTGCCAGCTAGAAGCCAGCTTCAGCACAAATCCATGTGGAGATTCAAGTGCACTACCTCCAGCCCCTGCTGAGAAATCACCCATGACCTATTGCTTCAACCTCCAAACCAGATTCTGTGGGGTAAACTGAAAGTCTCATGAGGTATTGTTGAAATCCACTAAGCTTCTACCACAAACCTGACCCAAATTCAGTGTATTTTAGAGTGGGATTTCCCAAGACATAGCTTCTGAAGACCTCTTCCTCCCCTTCAGAGGGGTCTGCATGTGAGCAAGGGGCAAATGAACCCAACACGATCCTCACAAACCATCACAAACCTACTTCTCTTCACTGGGGTACCCCAGCCCCTGACTCAAGGAGACACAAGAGGGGCAGTTTGTCTCCAAGACAGTTTGGTGCAGGTTCAGCTGTCAAAGATGTTGGAGCAAGGCACAGATAAGTCCCACAGAAAGTGCCCCAGAGCTGCCACCTCATTCTGAGAGCAACAGCACAGAGCTGGACAGGACCCATGATCATCCTGCCCTAAACTGAACTGTGGCTGTAGGACAAGTGGTTTTTCCTTTCTTGTGAGCCCATCTGTGATGGGAAGAACAAGGATCAAGGATACTGACAAAAGCCAGGTGGAGCAGAGCCTTCTCTTTGCTCACTGCCAGCATCTCCAGGCCCTGACCTGGGATGCACACCCTGTGCTGATGGCTCTGTACCACATCTGCTAGGAAACTGTCCACAGAAGGTGCTCAAGAACAAAAAAATTTGCTTCACTGGCCTCCTTTTATTCACCTCCTTTATTTTGTCCACATTAAAATTTCATTGGAATCTCTTCATTTTTCTCCCTGTTTTGAAGTTTTCCACTGACCATTTCCCCCCTTTTTCTCTTCTCATTTTCACTCTCCATCCACTTTTCCATGCTGCCTTACAGCAGAGGAGCAAGAGCTGGGAAGTATCAACAAGACAGGGGTGCTAAAAGTAGACCCCAGCATGCGCTCAGGCTGACTCCAGGCAACCCCTCAATGTCTCAGGAGGCTGTTTTTACACAACTACTTTTAACCCAGACAGCTTGGATGGCAGTGTGGTGAATAGTTGGCTCCAGCACAGCTTGCTCCCTCCTTTGCAGGGCCCTGGAGGATTTACTGTGCCAGCTACCTCATGACAGAGCCTCTGCTACTGCATCTCTGCTGATGATCACTGCCCTGCCAGCAAAGTTAGAGCTGGCAGGTGGCCACAGTGTGATCCTGTCTCCAGCCACACAGACTGCCTGAAATCTGCTCCTGGATCAGCTCCGTGCACTACGGACTACCTCGTGTCCTCGAGTACAGGGCATTCCTTCCAAGAGAGGGTTTTCTTCAGATCACAGTGTCCCTGGCAAAGGCACCAGCAGGTCTGTGACTCCCATGGGGGAGCCACGCTGGGTGAACAATGAGCTGGGGGCTGGGAAGAGACCTTCAGAGACTCCCTGAGCAATTCTCCCAAGCCCTTCCAACAAGGGGTGAAGAAATGAGGGTGGCATCTTCTGTGGAACATCCTGCATGTGTGGCCCCTGCAAGGGCTGAGAGGCACCAATGACCTGTCAAGTGGCACCACTTCTTAGCTCAAAATTCATGTTTATTGCTCTTCCTTCCCACAGTGTGGATCTTCTGCCCAGGGCTTGAGGCAAAGGATGGGTCACAAAGTAGCTGCATTCCCTTTCTTCCTAGTTGTGAGACAAGAGAGCAAAGGACTTTGCATCCCATCAATCAGCTCTTGACCCTTTAGTTGCCTGGAGACGGGTCACAAGAAGGTACAGAGGCTGAAAAACCCTTTTGGGACCTTCATGATCTGTCCTGTCAACTGTTAGGTTTCTGGAAGCCATCACCCTCTCAATTACCACCCTAGCAAATGCTATAGATAGCAAAGGGCATCCCATTGATGGGAAACCCAGTGGGCACATAAAAGAAAAGCTGCTTCTCATTTCAATCAAAACAGGGCATGAGAGAAGAGAGAACAGAAAGAAAAGGCATCTCTAGAGCCAAACCCAAGCCTGAGCAAGGCAGGGGGGCTGCCTGCCCAAAGGTCTGAAAGGAGGAATGTGCACACAGAAAGAAAAGAGCGTTCATAAACAAGTAAACGAGACGTGAGAGCCCTGCATGCATCCTGAAGCAGTAACCACAGGAAAAGGGGCTGAGCACCAGGGGCACAGGACATCCCGGGACCAAGCAGCCCAGCCCTCCTCCCTGCAGAAATCCAATGCTCTTCCCATGTGGTGGAATAAATGGGATTCCAGTACAGGGAGGCAGAAAACTGTCAAAAGAGAGGGATTCCAAGGCCATGGTACCCTGTCCCCTCCCCTCCTCTCTGCTGGCTTCCCCTATTCCATTCCTCCCCCACACTCCACAAGGACGATCATATTTTTAGTACTCATTTTAACAACTAATTAAATGGCAGAATTAGAAACAGCCTGAGAACTCTGCCTTCCAGAACATCCCTATCCCTTCATTCCCTGTCCCCACTGCTCCCTGATGAGTTGGGAGTGCTCTCAGCTTTGGACCAGGAAGTTCTATTTCCCCTCTGCAGGATCCTGGCTGTGAAGGCAAGATGTGGAAGTGTTCATAACATCCCAACAGGACCACCCTCCCCTCTCTCTCCACTGCAAATCAGGCATTCCCTTCTCACCTCTGCTTCCTCCTGCCCTGGGCAAAGGGCTAAACTGGGCTTTCGGTGCCCAAGAACCAGCTCAAGGAGGTCCACAAGTTCAGCATTTACACAAAAAAGCTAAAAACTTCCATATCCCTATGATATCAAGGGGGTCCAGCACTCCAAGGCAGGTGAACCAGAGGCTGCTTTGGACTTGCTCATCCAACCAAGTCCAGGCAGCTGGAAAGTTTCAGGTTTGGCCTCAACACCTTGTCTCTCCAGGCCAGACCTACCAGGGCCAAGCCTCCAAGCTGATCAAGCAACAAGAGATGTCCAGCCCACCAGATTTGTGCTGGTGTAGGCTGTGCTTCTCCTTTACTCACACAGCCCTGGAAGCTCCTGCTCCCAGGACATTCTCTGCTCCTAGCCAGGATCTATGGCAGTGCTGAAGGACTCCTGCCCATGCCAGTCCCAAAGAAGCCAACTTGTTCCTAGGTCAGGGCTATCCCAGAGGACATTCCCAAGTAACCACAGGACCTTTAAACAGTAAAGCACAAAGCTGAACCTGCATTGCAGGGCCAGTCTTCCCCAAACACTGAGTCAGAGCAATTAATGGAACAAACGCATGACAGTTAGTCAGACAGGAAGATGGCCATTGCCTAAGGTACCTCGGATGGAAGGGCTGGCCCTCCTTCAGGATCCACTGACCTCTGCCAGATATATGAGCTGGCCTCAGCTTATATAACAACAGAAAGTATTTATAACATCAAATGTTCACCATTCCCTTGCCTTTCGACCACGTTTATGCAGTTCACATGCAGCTACACATGAAGTTCAAAGCATCTGCATTATTACATTACTGGGTTTTTTGAACAAGGCTTTCCACCACAGAAAGTTAAGGATTTTTTTTTTTTTTTTTTTTGAAAGGAAGTTCTTCGACTCCTTCTGCTTTGTAGTTAAAAAGATTTACTTCTAAGTTCTCAGAAAACTCATTCCAGACTCCAAGAAATCCAAATATGTGAGGAACTCACTGCGATTATGGTGGAAAGACTGAGACAGACAGTGTAGTCACAGGGAGTGGTGCAAACAGACCTGAGACCTACCTCTGCTGCTTGCTGGCAGCAAGCTGTCTTTCTCTGGGAGCTCCACAGCAGCTGAGACATGGTCTATAGAAATTTCATAGACCACTTCAGCCTCTCCAAGCCAGTAACTGTCTTTTATGCTTCATTGAAAGTAGTTGCTGTTGGCTGTATTACTGGTAAACTATCCCCAAGCCTTCAGAAAAGCTGCCTGAAAATTAAATTTCCTCAGGAAAAAAGTCTGGAGGAGAGCAATAGAACTGTAGGTAACCAGCATAGGAATGCTCAAAGGTAATTTCTGGTAGCCCCAAAGAAGCATTGTGAAGAGAAGGGGATGAAAAACAAAGTTCACTGAAGACTTCCAGAAGGTGATGACACCAACAGGAAGGTGAGGAGGACCCTCTTGAAGAACACACTCAAAGATCATGAATAAATGGTTTATAAGGAGATCAAAATCCAAATGGCAGATGAAACAGTTCTTCTGTTCTAGAGAAGCCTTGATGGAGAACAATAAATCTAGTGATCTTTGGGCTGTGGCAAAGTATTAAAATAGCAGAAAGGAAGGCAGCTGGAGAAGAAAAGGTCTCACGATGCTTTTCCTGAAAACATCTAAGAAAGTCCAGTTCAGAGAAACAAACAGAGCAAAATGTGACCAAGACTCTCTGCAGACAAGAGGCAGTTTGGCTTCTCAGAGAACCAATCTGACTCATGCAGAGAACTAAAGCATGGAGGGTCTGCATGTGTGTAGGGAAAAATCAGCATGGCATTTCTGCTCCAAGAGAGCAGATGATGGTGTGAGGGGTGCAGGCCTTGTGTGCTGACCCTAATATTTTAAGGTCAGGAGAGACAGGAGATTAGCAAGATTTAGCACAAGGAAAGGAGTCTGTCTTTTTGGAGACAGACCCCTCTCTTTTGTATAGACCAGTCTCCATCTCTGGCCATAGCTAGGTGCTTAAGCTCAGGAATTTTTCTCAAACTGCCATTAACTCCTCCCCAGGTTTTCCTTTTTCTCTTTACTCAGGGCTTTACTTTCACATCTACTCAGACTCCTCATTAGCCTCTTGTGAGAGCTTTTGTCAAAAGCCACATATTTATGGCCTCCTCAGTCCTAAGTTTCTTCTGTATGGGACAATAATATACATTGTGCATGGTACAAAGCAAGTGATGATGTGGTGAAGCTCACTGTTTACGGAGAACAGAGTCCACCACCCACCCTCCCGAGCTCATTAAACCTAAAACCAAGGACAGTCTTGAACCAAAGTCTTCAGTTCATGCCAGAGACTCAAAGAAGTTCAGATCCAGCTTCATACTTCACAGCTCTGGCACCAGAGTCAAGACAACACCCCTTTTCCCCTGAACCTCCACACTAAAGCCCTGATCCAACATTTCCAGATGGTGCCATTTCTCACGTCCCTGGCTGGACACAAGCTCAGACACTGGAACTAAATGCAAGCTTTTGATGAGACAAGTCACCCCAATTACCCCTCTGTACAATGGCTTGCAGGCCATTGGGAGAGGTCTGAGGGGAATGTGTGTGGCTGAAGCACTTGCTGCAGTCAGATGATTGTCAAGCTGAGCCTTGGAAGTGATTTCTGGAAGCCGAAAGAATAAATTTCATGGAGATTTGCCTTCCTCAACAAGCAGCTGTAGCAATATGCTATTGAAAAAACAGTCCTGAAACTCATTGAGGGAGGGAAATTGGCACAAAGGAACTTTGAAACAGGTCTTTAAGGGTAGTGTGAAACTTTAAGGGTTGAACATCACGCACTTGTAAAAGCAGAAGGTCTACGTCTGCTGCGCAGGTGTCAGGAGCAATTATTTCCAGTTACTTATTGAGAAACACTTTAGACGTTTTGACTGCAAAGTGTAAAGGGCTTTGCCAGAAAACTCCAACAACTGAAGAGGTGGTAGGAGAGGCAGGAAAAAGAGAAAAAACAGAAATAGCAGAAAATGCACAAAACAACCACATTCTAGGGAACCAGTAGCCATTCTGGCTGTTTTGCAGCCTGTGAGGACTGATGGATGACCTTAAGGGTCCGCCCTGAATCCTCTGAGGCCAAGGAGAACCTTGCCTCCAGCAGGTGGTAGGCCAAGTTATAAAAGCATGGTAAAATTTGATAGTTATCCTCACACTTGCAGCTGGATTCGGAAGTGGCCAGTTCTGGCTGCTGCCTGGAGTTGCTGAAATCTGCCATCTCAGCTCTGAAAACACTGACACTTCTGGTTTGTATCTGTTTGCTATTATGTGCTGCAGAGTGAAGTTCACTGTCCCCAGAATCCTGAAAGATAGACCTGGAAGGTCCAGGAGAACCCAAATGTGAGTCTAGAACTCTCTCCACAGTCTGCTCTTATGGTAAACCTGTAGTCCCACTGCCTTCACCATCAGAAGTTTCTCATAACAATGTTGAAGCCCCTTGTCAGTGTGTAACCTCACCACCTGACTCACATAGATTCGGGGAACAGGCAGCTCATTTCCTTACAGCAGCAGCTATTGGAACACCCAAACCCTGTTATCGTGACCTTATCAGACAGCCACAATGCTGAGGCATAGCACATCTGCCTCTTTTTGCCAAGTCGAGGAAGAGAGGGGAAAACCAATAATTCTGAGACCCCGAGAATGGGATAAATTACTTACCCAGGTGACTAAGGGCCTCTTTGTCCCACGGCCAAGTGGCAGCACCAGCCAACTCTTCCCTCACTGAACTGGCAAAGTAAACATTGAGGAAATGGGTGCTGTTCAGCTGCAGAGCCTCCTTCAACTCCTTCACGCTCATGTACGCCCTGCAAGGACAGAAGAGAGGGGATAGTCAGCACACATTCCAGAGTGAGGAGGAAAAGCAGGAGCCATCCAGAGACATCCTCCAAAAGGGGCAGCAGACCTGGAGTCATCCTCAACTCTGAAACCAAGGGCATCTTAAAGCACAAAAAAATTCAGCATTTCAACAGGATGTCCTGTGACACTGCAAGCTCTGCTCTGTAAAGCGCAAGTTCAGCTACTGAGGGGTATGGGTGGGGGTGAAAGGCTCTCATGCAAGCCTGAAGAAGTTTTGCTGATTACAGTAGCTTTGTTGGCAAGTTCTACTCCCAGAAAAGGTTTTCCAACCATGGGGACAAAAGAAGCCCCACAGAATGGAATAATAGGGAACAAAACAGGAGGAGAAAATATCAGAGAAGGAAGGAAATGCACAGGTTGGTCCTGCTAGGGAAAAGAGAGGGGGTTTGGCATCAGAAAAGCAGAATTTGAGGTGAAAGGAGAGAAGAATGAATCAAGAACTCCAATGGCTTCTAACAAGGGTTTTTCAGGGGTTGCCCCTGATATGGGGCAGGACAGGAATAGAACATCAAACTTTACTGTTGGGAGCAGAGTGTTTGTCAGCTGGGGCTGAGGAGTCTCTTCTCCAGCTTCTCTAGTCTATCTGGACTTCCATTCCAACCTTTTCCCCAGGAAAACCAGTATGCCAGAGATGGCAGTATGTGGTAAAAACAAGGGTGTCCCAGCAGTGCACAGGCACATCAAGACATACCCCAGGGAATTGCACAAGGAAGAGCATGAGCAACAGGTATCTTGGAAAGTACTCAAAATTAAAAAAAAAAAAAAAAAAAAAAAAATATCTTGCAGCTCTGCTCAAAACAGACCTTGGAGAGGACTCTGCCCTGCCACTCACGATCTGGATCTTTCAGACAAGGTCTGGGATGTCTGCAGGAGCCAGCAGGGGAAAAAACAAGATCTCCCAAAATAATCTTAATGAGGAGAGGGTAATCTCTGGAGCCAGATTCATCAAAGGGCAAGTTTAGTGGGGAAAGTCTCCTGACAACACTGCTGGCTGTCTCTCCTTCCATCTTCAGAGCTGGGACTAAAGAGTTGCAGGAGCAGAAAAAACACTGGAATATCCAAGATATCCATTTCTAAAGGCCACAGAAAGGTAATAGGCTAGGAGAGGTGGGTAGGCACTGGGCATTGCAGCAGAGCAGTAACACCCATGGGTGTGTCTGAGTGTCCATGAAATGATCCTCACCACGTGACATATTTCAGCCCTTGGAGACCAAAAAAAAAAAAAGTCCAGCAGTCAGGAAATTTAGGTTTCACTCTTCCCTCTATGTGAGTGTTTCTGCACAGGTCAAAACTCTGTATCACATTCACCAAAACCACAACAGTCCCAGCATTGGTCTTTAGGGAGTTCATGTCCGCAGCTATGCAAAACAATCAAGGTCTAACCTAATATCAGCAAAAATAATTCCAATAATAATAGCAATGGAATTATAAGGTCTTGGACTGTGCTGCAAATGCCATGTACCCTTTTAAATGGACTTCAATGATCCTTGTGAGTTCCTTACAGCTTAAGATATTCTATGATTCTGTAAATTAAGTACTACCATTTCCACCATCTGTGCTATTAACCTCATGGGCTGAGACAGGATTAGGACAGGTAGCAGACATTGTCTCCAGATTTCTATGACTTGTCTCTAAGTCTTCAAAACTTGAAGATCCTGACCCACAGTTTGTGAAGCCATTCATTTAAGAGATTCTGAGCAAGAAAAAAAACAACTCATGGAAAGGCTTTAAATACATCACTGTGGAATGATGATGGAAACACACCATTGTGGAAATATGTCATAAGAATGACTAAACCTGCAGCATGAGGCCAACAGCAACATGAAGGTGGCAGAAAGCATTTCACTTATTCCCATGCTTCCAGGAGCAACTGGCATCTTTGAGCTGCATGGATAGATCGTGCAGGGAGCACAATAATTTCTTTACACTGGGCTCACTATGAAGGAACACCAGCTCTGTTTGAACAAACTGCTTCTGGTGGTGTCCATTGGCAGTGATGCCCATTAGTGCATTCCTCACTACATGGGGTGATGGACAGAAGGATGGAGATGAGGATGGGTTAAGGGGAAAAAGGCACGTTCTCATCTGAGATGCGAAGTGAGAAAGAAAACTGGTTTCCTTTCTTGTTTGAAATGGCAAGATCCCTAGTCAAGCTGTTACACCAACAGGCTTGTTTAGAAAGAGAGAGGTTGCTACAGCAAATTGAAGAGAAGGAGAAAAAAAAAGAAAAAAATAAAGGATTCAGGAAATAAACTAGAGCAGGGTGGCATGTGGAACAGAGCTGGGTTAACCCAAGGGCTATTTCCCTGGACCTGAAATAGCAGAGGCTTTCAAAAGCCACTGCTGACTTGGGAGGTGTCAAATAATCAGGGTCTTCTGACTGCCTCTCTCCTACCAGTCAGCCCCAAAAGAGCATCCCAGGCTGGAGGCATCTCACCATCTTCCCAGGAGCTCCAAAGATTCAGTTACTTCAGACAAATCTTGGCTGGACTATGTGGCGAGATGAGATGACCAGCTTGTCTTCACCAGGCCCTGAGATCTCCCACCACAAAGCAGCATTCCCAGAACACTTTCCCCAGCCACATCAGCTTGTGGAGAGAAAACTCTCCCAACCGGAAAGGACAAATTAGGAGAACTTGATCCCTTCTCTGTGATGTCTCGCCTGAGCATCCCAGACACGCGCCACGCTGACGCCACCCCTTCAACCCAACCAAGACGGGAGCAGGCTGGGAGGAATAGATAGTGAGAAGAATAAACAAACCTGAAGGACATACTTGAGGCATGACTCGGAAGGAATAGAAGCAAAAAATTTCATAGAAATACAGCATAAGGAGGGGGAGGGGGGAGAGAAAGTCTCCTTCACTCATCAAAGCTGCTCGGAGGACACAGTCTTAAAAATAGCATCAATTCCTGACCTATGATATCTCGGAAAAATAGCCCCAAAGCCTTCCAGGCTGTCCAAATTCCAAGAGCCAACGTCAGCCCTATTCAGAGGGATATTCCTGCAGTCCCTCTTCTGGAGACATGATGTTTTTCTGGCTGTCGCCTGCCATTCCCTTGACATTAGCAGCATTTTTTGTCAAGGCTTAATTATAAATAACTGTAATTTCCTCCATTGAGAGATCTGGATG
Organism: Vidua macroura; assembly: GCF_024509145.1. Taxonomy (NCBI): domain Eukaryota; kingdom Metazoa; phylum Chordata; class Aves; order Passeriformes; family Viduidae; genus Vidua; species Vidua macroura. Next base: position 5,629,869 of record NC_071579.1, read on the forward strand.
GTTCAGGGATGTGTAAGGGTTAGAGGGAGCAGTTCCACCATGGAGAGCTGCCCAGATGGATTAGATAGGCAAGGAGAAGGAAGGACCCTAATTTTACCTGCTATGGCATAGAAAGAACAAATATCCTGCTAACATTCCCAAAGATGTGAGCGGAACAATTCTAGAATGGGCAACTCCAATTCCCCTCAAACTACATTTCCTGCTGGCATCCTTTGGTTAGACAAGGAGCATCCAACTGGCATCTGAGCCTTTTGCTTCCTGCCAAGGTTAGGCTCTCCCTCTCCTTCAGTGCTTCTGTGATTTTCACTGAGACGAAGGCAGAGCAGCCTTTGGTCTCCACAAACTGCCTAAATGACAGCACTCTCCTCTGCTTCCCAAATAGTTTTCCAACGCCTACAAGACTAGAGTATTCAAAACTAGATGGTAATTACAGCAGGATGGGCACTGCAGCCCAACATGGAAGCACAAAGGAAGGACAGAAGGATATGTGAAGGCACAGCTGTCAGCTGAGAAGCAAAACACACAAGAGAGAACCGACCCCAAAGAACAGGGTAGAGGACAGAAGAGATAGAGATGGGACATCAGGTTTGCCAGATTCAAAGTCAATGTTTTTCCAAGGGCATCCAGAAGCAGCCAGCTGTGTGGTGATACTACCTGGAGCTAAGGAGCACTTGCAGCCCTGGAAGAGTGGAGCTTGCAAGAAGAGTATGTGCAAGAGTAGGGAGAGATTAGGGATGGGAGGGCTATGGAATGACATTATTAGACATGAGTATGGGAATGAACACCATCCAAAATGATGGTATTTGAAGGGATGAGCCCAGAAATTATGGATTCCCTTACAACAGGTGATATTGGCTCAAAGTGCTGCTGAATGACACTGTTTGATGTGACACTAAGGCACTACACTGCATCCTGTTTTACTTGCATGGGACATAACGAGGGTGCTTCACCCTGTGGTGCTTCTTGCTGCTGAAAAAAGGAAAAGAAAATGGAGCAGCTTTAGTGGCTGTCACCACAGAACAGTAGAATCAGAGACTCTACTGCAGATGGAAAAGATCTCCACAGGCCATTCTGACCTCCTTGTTCAAAACCAGGTGTAATTAGATCACATTGTTCAAGGTTATCTGGGGCCTGAACAGCCACAAGGACAGAGGTTTCCCAAACTTTCTGGGCAACTTATTCTAGCGTTCAAGCATCCTCAAGTTAAAAATAATTCCCAATGTTTAATCCAAATTTCTCACATTCCCAATTGGGTCCACTGCTTCCTGACAATTGTCTTCTTGGAGTCCTGCTCCATTTTCCCTGTGTCACCCCATCGTATCAAGGGGGAAAGTCATCAAATGACAGTAGATTTGCACGGTAAACTCTTACTGCACTAGACCTTACCTTATTAAAGTCTAAAGAACCAAAGCTTCCTTTCTGAGCAGTTGAAAAATCAAACTACACCCGTGATCCCAGATCTCCCTGGAGAACTCACATTCTTTTCTCATGTTTTTCCTTGGAAACTTTTATCCTGACCACAGGGGAGACAACACCTTCCTAACCAGGGTTGTAAGTCAGGCTCTGAGCTGGCTTGGTCAAAGGAGAAGACTTGATATACCCAGGAGAGAGAGAAAAGCTGCTGTTGCAGCTTTTCCAGCACAAATTTCTGGGAGCAACAATATGACCATTGCTGGTGGGCAGGTGGAAGAGAGGAGAGGATCTGCTAATCCATGGGGCAGCAGAAAACACAGTCAAGCTGTAAAACAAGCCTGACGTGGTAGAAGAGGGGCAAGAGTGGCACTTTTTAGTGACAACTACACCATAACAGGAAGCCTTGGGGCCACAGAGGCCATGACCAAGAAGACACAAAAGATGGCACCTCCAAATGAAAAGCCAGGCCAGCACATACCCCCTGTAGTACCATAAATCAAACTGAGTACTCTGGGTACCACAAAGGGTGCAGCATGTAATGCCACAGGAATTCCACTGCAATTCAAAAATAGGAGTCTTTTCCCTGTAGACCTTTCAGAGGGGATGTGGGAGTGGGGTTGGGTGGAAGCTGCCCAAGTGCCCTCCATGGACAACTAGAAAATACTTGAGACCCAGCCAGCTCCAGCTAACCATACAGCCTAAAGAAGTCACAGGGGATTCCTGGCTCCGCTTTCATGTCTTTCAACCACTGCAAGGAAATTCCTCTTCCTGCTTCCTGCAAGCAGAGAGGCTCCCTTTTCCCCCAGACCTCTGCTTGACAAATGAGGAATCCCTCAGACTTCCCAGAAATGAGCACCAGTCTGCCAATAACATTTTTAGCATGTGTGTAACACATTTCTCCAAGGCTGCAAAGGGTTAATGACAAACACAGCAATCTTGTCTCCAAGTCACAGCTCAGTCCATGAAGACAGGTGCTGATCCAAATGGCGTGAATATTTTGGGAGAGCAGACTCTCTAAATTCATCCATGAAGAGAGATGCTCCTCCAGATGGTGAGCCAAAGTGGATATCTTCCATTTTGGCCCACCAAAGGACTCCTCTTCATGGTGAATCTTCAGCAGGGGGTCTGAATAGGTGGGCCTCCACACCTGGGCTCTCTGCTTGCATAAATGAATCTTCCTTGCTAGAATTTGGGAACCCTCATCCCTGTTCTCATCAGACCTTGGCTTTGCCTCCCTTCCTCCCTGCCACAGGCAGACAAAGCCCACCACCACAGCATGAACATGGTGTGACCTGGCACAGAGGATGAGCCCCGATGAGTTCCTTGCTCTGCTTCCAGACGAGACCGATGGTCATTCTTATAACTGCAGCTGCCTCACACTCTGCGTTTACCTGCCCCAAAAGTTCTGGCACTAATGCAGCTGGGGGGATGCTGTGTTTTTAAATCCTTCTGTACTTACTAAGACTATTTGCATCCCCATGACCATGTCTGGGAGCTCTGACTCCAGTCCAGCACTCTGCTGGTATGCCACAAACATTCTCTGCCAGCATCATGACAACTTGACAAGGCAGTAACATCCAAATGACTCTCATCTGGACAGGCTTTGGTAACACAGCCAGATACAAAACACACGCAAGATGGGAAGGGAAGGCTGAGAAAGAGCCAGACATTCTCCTGGGATCACGGGAAGCACAACACTGCTGGAATAATACCCTCTGTAGTGCTCAGGAGCCTTTCATCAACTTCACTGGGTGCTGGACTCCAGCCAAAGAGCATTTGAGTCCACAAGGGATGAGGACATCACAGAGTTCTTGGACATGCCTGGAAAAATCCACCTCTGAGGGACTGACAGCACGAGTAGAAGAGCAGCCATCACTGGCAGGACAGTTTAAGTTTTGCATGGGTGGCTGAGTGTCAAGATGCCAAAGAGGGTGAGAGGGTAAAACAGGATCCTTCAGGATCAGGAGGTTCCCTTATGTACGAGCAATTCCTGTTGGATTCAGAGATGACTCTCAATCTCCATGTGTGAGCAGGGGACTGCAGCAGTAGCAGATGCTGAAGGGTCAGAGAGCTGCACTGGCAAAAGATGCAGATGGGATCAAAAAGACATGTTGTAGTTCAAGGCTGTGACCCTTCCACATAGATTTACAGGGGAAAGGGAGCTAGAAGGCTGCAGATTGCTAGCACACAGCTATGTTCCGTCAGAGGGTAGTACACAACTTCTTGAGGTCAGATTTGGGAAAGAAATACATTAAATTAGTGTTAGACCAGAAAGCCTGCAGGGCATTTTGCCCTGAGATAGGCTGAAAAATAAGTGCTGCTAACAATGGCATGGCCCAGATATTCCTGGAAGTGTTGGCTAAAGAAGTTGTTCACTAAATCATCACGGAATCAGCCAAAGGCAATGATATTTTAGACCTGGTTTTGGTAAGCAGCACAGAAATTATGAAAGAGCAGATCAGAAAAAGAAAACTTGGCCTTAATTTGTAATGAGTGGATTCAGATCAACTTAAATGGAGGGATGAACACAGGTCTTGGATGAAGAACTGAAAACCAGGACTGACCAGCAGACACTGCTGCATCACAGCTGTCAGGGAAATGGAATTCCCTGAAATTAAGCTGACTCTGGTGAAAACAAAGAGTTAAAGATCCTTTTAGAAATAAGGACAAAAGAAGGAAGAAGCAGGTCTGCTGAGGAGCTGATGCTCAGTGTAAGTGAGATGGATCCCTGGACAAAATTACAGTATGGTCCCCACCTTTATTCCAAGTTTAACCACATGGTAATGGAACAGAGCTCAAGATAAAGACAAAAAAAAAAAAAAAATTAAAAATGGTGGCAGCAGTTGGATGGGGGCTGAAGTGTCAGTGGGATTGGGTGGATGACAGATCACTGGGGAGTGGCAAGTCCCCCCCCTCAACTCCAAAAGTGTGGGATGTAGGGGGCAAAAAGCAAAAGGAAATAGTGCAGAAATACAAGCATTCATAGATAAATGTCATGGATGCAACACATTTGCAGGGGAAATGCCACCTTGGATCCAGAAGGACTGAGCACAGGACACACAACTGGAGAAAAGCTGATATGGCACATGCAGAGATGTCCAAGAGGGTGAACAAGGATCACAATGAGACATGATGATTGAGTTGTCCTCTCTCTAAAGACCTGTTCCCACCTGGTTCTCTTACCTTTAAAGGGGATGAACCGTTTCTGTGGTTCTCAGAGAACGCTCTTGAAAACTCCCAGCACTCACTCCTTTAGCCTGCATGGAAGTGAATCCCTCCCAAGTGAGCCTTGAGCCAGCTGCAATTTACTCTTCAAAAATCTAAAACCTTGGTCTTAGCACTAACCACCAGCACTGCAGCAGAATCCAAAATCCACAATATTGTGATCGCTGCAGGCAAGACTACCACTAGCCAAGCTATTACAAGCCAGGTATTATTGGCTTGTGAGCAGCAAGTCCAGCAGTGCCTCATTCCTGGCTGGCACATCCAACACTTGCGTGAGGAGCAGTCCTCCACACATTACAGGAACTTTATGGATGATCTGTGAGCTGCTGTATCATTCTTCCAGCAGATATCTGGGTAATTGAAGTCACCCAGAAGAACAAAGTTCTGATGACTCAGAGCTTAAATTACTCAAATATTGCTTTGCTGCCCTTATTGGTTTGGAGGTCAATAGCAGATCCCTACTGTAATATGCCTCTGAGTCAAGGTCAGAGGGACATTTGACAGTACTTCCACAGTCATCACAGTTGACTTCCATACATTCATAGTTCTCCTTAACATAGAGCAAAGCTACAGTCAGGCATCAAGGAGCTGTCTTTGCTTCTGGCATCACAACAGGACACCTGACTTCAGAGGAAAGCTGTTAATTCCTCCCTATCAGCCTGCCCAGAGACTGTTGGCTTTTCTGCCACATGCTGCTTTCCTCTCTGGATCTTGTTACAGCTCTGTTGACAGCTTACATGCAGGGCAAGAGGGCAGAGATCAATTTTAAGGCTGGTTGCATGCTAGTGCTCATGTTTTAGGGTCTGAACCAAGCATGGTCCCCCAGTTGTGCTGAATACATGAGAATAAGCCTCAGGAGAGGTTAACCCCCAGCTGTGCTCTCACACCATGGTGGCCACCCTCAGGACACCAGTGCCAACAGGATGCACGTGTGCATCAAATGTTTGGGTCACAGAAAAACACTGGGTCTGTGATATTTGCACCCTGAGGGCAGGGCTAGCTCACTGCCATGCACATAATGGGCACCACAGCCTGTCCAAGGGCCTCTGGGGATGGCTGTCCTGGGAATCCCAGCACATCTCCATGTGCCTGTGTAGGCTTCCCAGATAGTACTGAGCTACCACCAGCCCTAGCATACCTTTGGAGGAAATAAGGTTTTTGAGACATACTCAGACACCAGCATTTTGTTCAAGTTGCTTTTCAGTTTCAAAAAAAAAAAAAAAAAAAAAAAAAAAAAAAAAAAAAAAAGCTGGTTGTGGCTATTTGATAGACCTGTAGTCATTCTCTCCGGAGTCAGTCCTGCACTGCAAAAAGCACCAAGGCCAACCACCAATAGCCCCCAGTGGTCCTGCTGCCTGACACAGAACCCATCGTAAGAGAAAGCCCCACAACACTTATTCTAGGGATAGCTGCCTACACTCCATCCAGGAACAGGAACCCACATGCTCCTCTCCACCTGCCTCAAATTAAACTCTCTTAGGGAGGAAAGGACCAATTCACTACATTGCCTCCTCCTCTCCCATCACAAATACCATCCAACATCACCCCATTGTTGGAGGGGAAGGGGTCCCCTCCAAAGGGAAGGAGAAGAGTGAGGAGGCCACTCTTTTCCATGAGTGGCCTCATGGAAGCATCTAGATGTGGCCCCATAGCACAGACATCATCCCCAGCAAGAGAGGTCTTGAGGAGATGACAGCAGGAGGAAGAGGAGTGCTGGATCAGGCACACAGCAGAGAAATCCAGGGCTGTGGGAGGGAGCAGAAGGCTGCAGTGAAGCTGATTGAAGGAGGCATGAAGGGAGACAAACAAGGGAAGCCTGGCCTCTGGCTCGGCAGGGACTACCTGACCTCTCCTCCAAGGGGCACGGCAGCTTTGGGCTGACGCCGGCAGCGAGCCTGTGTCCTGAGAGCCGTCTGCCAGAGATGGCAAGCAGCAAAGCCCTAATCTGAAAGGACAGCTGGGTCACAAACTCCCCATGCTTCTCTGCCGCGCCAAGATGTGGGACCTCTTCCTTCTGTATTGCTCTTCCCTCAGCCTTGGTGCATGTCCTGGAAACCACTGCCCATTCCCAGAGAGGACAACGGGCACATCGATGGGTCCCAGGCCTTTGGGTCACCTCTGGGGATGAGCCTGCCATGGAGAGCTGTAACCCTCCATCCCCAGTGCTCAGCAGGGACACACCAGCTCACTCCATTCCAGTTTTAGGATTGGCACAGGTCTTGCCTCCCATGCATGGAAAAAAGTGTGGCCAGCAGGACCACAAGGGAGGGGATTCTTCCCATCTACTCTGCTCTTGTGAGAGCAGTGGTCCAGAGCTGGGGGTCCCAGAGCTGCAAGCATAAGGAAAACACAGACCTGTCAGGGTGAGCCCAGAGGAGGCCACAGAGGTGATGAGAGGGCTGGAGCATCTCTGCTGTGCAGACCTAGGCAACATAGGAAACACTGTGCCACCAAGAACTGGTCCACAAATTTAGCATTTCTTACAGCACTTCAGCCCTAAATCATCACTTGTTTCTGCCAAACAACCAAACTCTACACACACTTGAAATTTAATTCAAAATAAGCTAAATATTCCCAAAAAGCTCCTGCAGGAGTCTGGCTTTGAGCTTGTGTTAGCATTAAATTCAACCCATGAACCTTCCTTTTCACCCCTCAGGGAAGACAAATCCATGCAAGTCCCATAAACTTCCTGACTTACATGACAATTCTCATGCTTAAGCATAATGGGCCATCAACTTTCCCCTGGGATAAATTTGGCCTGGCAAACTGTCTTTTAGTGCTCTACATCTTGGGGGAGTTGATAGCATTTAGGGTTTATTTTAATGGGAGTCAGTAGCCATGATCAATTGTAAAAGCTCTATTTCCACGGAAATGGGAATTTAATAGATTTTTGAAAATGCTGGTTATTGACCCAATGGGCCTTAATGGCTTAAAAACAATCTGATTGTAGTGTGTATGAGTAAATGCATATGATTTTCAAATGAATACTGGAATAGGTAGTAAAAACCCATTTCAGTTGCAGGAACGTGGTCAATAGGGAGTCTCCATTTGCGTGTTTGGCTTTTCTATTTCTATCCAAGTGAATCATGGCCACCTCTTCCTCGGAGAGGCTCACCATTTCCTCACAGCTGAGATCATCCTACAGCACGCAGCCCATCTGAGCCCCATGAGGGTCTAGGGATGTCTTTCATTAGACCAGGCAATGATGCAGGCCTGTCACTGAGAACAGCCAGGCTCCCAGATGCTTCCACGGTGGGAGCGGAGCATGCACGGACCATCTCCATGGATGATGCACCCATTGCTCACAGGACAGCTCATTGGGAGCTGAAAAGACACGTGTGCCTTAGACTCTTGGGTTTAAACTCAACCTACAGGCTCCCAACTGACAATCCTTCAGGGGAATTCCCAGGCAGAAATCTTCATTTGTCTGGGGTTGACAAACATCAAAGACATCAACAGGAGTGAGCTCCAAAGGAATGCACTAATTGCTAAGAAGCAATGGACAGACTAAACCCTGATATTTATTCCAGAGAGCCTGTGAGCACTGACTGGAGCCTCCCTGCTCCAACTAGGGCATATATCAGGGGTTATCACCCAAAAAAGCCCCCCAAGGTCTACCAAGCACAAGGCTGCAGTTATTCCTCATTTTTCCCATCCCTGGAGCAGCTCCTTCCTGGCTGCCTTTTTTGTGAGGCTGCAGAACACAGAGGCCCAAGATTTTTACCTGTTTGAAACCAAACCATAGGTTCAGGCACTACAAAGAGGAGATCCAATGACATGTGTGCAGTACAGCAGGGCTGGGTGAGGGTCACAGCAAGATCCCTTAGAATAAAGCGGAAAAAAAAAACCCCAAGGACCTGAAAATTCCCAGATTTCAAAGGGATATCTCCCTGATGTCTCTAACCCTCCCCCATCAAAAACACAGTGAAGCAGCAATTAGAATGTTCAGAGCCACAGACTGTTGCCTCTTGTCCTCATTAGTGGAATAAGCAAAGGAGACAAACACAACAGCTCCCCACCTGCTTCCACCCCAGTAATGCATCTCCCACTTCTATGTTCAAGTATCATGGGTTGGTTTAGGTTGGAAATGACCTGAAAGACCATCTCATTTCATCCTTCTGCCATTGGCAGGGACACTTTCTATGAGACCAGGTTGCTCCAAGCCCTGCCCAGCCAGGCCTTAAACACTTCCAGGGATGGGGCAGCCACAGCTTCTCTGAGACATCATCCTTGAAAACATGGAAAGAGCTGTAGTTGCAGGGAGTTAGTCAAAAAAAATCAAAAGAATGAGTTAAAGAGCCGGTTTGGAACCATTGAGGGGAAGAAAAAGACCTCTGCCTGGGAGAAAGGCAGTGAAGCAGCAGCTTAGGGAAGGAGAGGAGTCCAGCCTTGCCTTCCAAAGCCCAGCATAGGCACCATCCCTGCTCCAGCACCCACCAACAGCCTGGGAGAGACTTGCTATCCACAGCACAGGGTAAGCACTCACCTTCCTTTGGCAATGCCAACGCTGCCTGGAGTTACACAGCGTGTGGGAGAGAGGGCAAGCAAGCAGCAGCAGGGGAAATGGAGAAATATGTTTGCAGCCCTGTGCGGTTTTGGGAGGCAGAACTCAACGGTGGCAAATTATTCTAGAGCCTGTTCCAAGCTAAACAAAGTCAGGGATGGTTCACTTTCTGTCTGGATTGTTTGTTTCAAAGCAAAATGAGAAAAAACATCCCAGGCCAGGACAAAGTTTTTACAGGTCTTTTTTGCCTAAGGTCACACAGATCAGTCTTGTCCCACCTAAGCTACAAGAACAGATCTGTAAATCAGTTATCTTATTTTTTTGCCTAAAACAAAGTAATGCTCCAGGCTTAGGGAGGCCATATGGTTTTTGAACACAGCTCAGGGTCACCAGGAGCCCAGCTTTCACTATCAATTTTTATAGTGCAATTCACAACCTGCCGAGGTAAGGGAGAGGGGATAACCCCAGTGGGTGCATTTCTCCTGCCCCACCACTGCATGGGCTTCACGTGGCTGAGCATTGTCTCAGTGCCAGCGGGCTCATTAAAGCCCTCCAGACAGAGGGGAACTCTGCAACTTTTCTCCTCGTTTTTAGCCAGGACACAGCAGCTTCATCTTTCATTAAATGCCTCTCCTCCCTGCCCAGGAACTGGGAGGCAGAAGGACCAGATGCCAGCACTAACAGCAGCACCTCATCGCTGCATGACTGGGGGGAAGATGTCCAAGGCTTCTGTGCCTCAGTTTCCCTGGCTGACAATTACCTTTGCCCACAGCACAGGCAGGCGTTTCCAAGCATATTGAAAGATGTGACCTCTGCTGTGCAGGGTTTTCACAGGAGCTCAGAGAAGTGAGGCACCCACACCTCACTGCTGCTCAAGGGAAAGCAAGTGTCCAGCTCTTCCCAAATGTCTCCTCCTCTTTCATAGCACCCTGCTCCACAGGATAGATCTCAGCTACTGGGAAAGAGGGAGAGCAGTGGACTGGGTGTGATGGTGAAGGTGACCCTACAGCACATGTTGTGACATTCACATCCTCTGGACAGAGAGACATAATTCTGTCTCTTCTCAGAGAGAAGAAGCGAAAACAATCTTTATCTCTGCTCCTTTGTTTTCCCCATGTGGAATGTGGTATGGAGATTGTTCACCTGAAGTGATTGCTGGGTTGGATTCTGGTGAAGGTTGTTTGGGTTCAGTGACCAATCGGGTCCAGCTGTGGCTCGGACTCTCAGTAGGCAGTCACAAGTTTGAGTTAGGTAAGTAAGAAGTATGTAGAATAGTACAGGTTCTCTTCAAATAGTATATTAATGTAATATAGTATAGTGTTAATAAAGCAGATCCTTCAGCCTTCTGATCTGGAGCCAGACATCATTTCTTCACTGCATTTTACTGTACACATGTGGCAGTGAGGATCTGCCACATGCTCCTAAAGCCACAGAGCTGGGACTGGTGCACATCACCTTCAGCACCAGGCCTCAGCAGAGGGAGTGTGTGGAGACCCGTGCTGCAATCAGTGAAGGCTGGACAGAAACATGGACTGAGGTGTATCAGGAGGCAGCTTGGTCACCTCCTGACAGAAGGCATGGCTGGCAAAGAGGGGCCAGACCACAAACTGGTTTCTGCATGGGTGTAAAAAGGCAGAACCCCAAGCTTGAAGCCATCTCCGAAAACAGCCAAAGTGACAGGAGAAGAGAGAGAAAAAAAAAAAAAAAAAAAAAAAAAAAAAAAAAAAAAAAAAAAAAAAAAAAAAAAATCAGACTTTCTTCTTCATCCAGCCTCAAACTGACAAACAGGGCAGCAGAAAAGGCATCACAGACACTGCAAGGCTGGAGAAGGATTTCTGCTGGTACCAGACGAGCCTGCAGGCAGCTGCAATGGGCATCCCCATCCACCAGCAGGGCAGCATAGGCAATAAAAGGGTGGCAGAAGACCAGAATGCCACCCTTCCAGTCTCTGGCCTGTCACTTCTGTTCAGATTCCTGGGCACTGTCAGGATAAGGATGCTTTAACAGGCCTGACAGCAGTGGATCAATATGCTGAGCAAGGATGCTGCTCCCAGGGCATTAAGCTAACTGCTCAAGAGGAACCACACAGCCCTGTGGTCAATAAGCCCCTCCTCGTGCACTCTTCACCATGGCAATGGTGGCGATGTCTAGTCTTCCCAAAACATCCAAAACTTTGCTACATTCACCCTAAACTTCTCACTGAAGGGCAAGAACTTATAACCATGATATTGGTAGGGAAAGGGATTGAGGCAGAGGAAAAGAAATCTGTTCAAGCCAAACATCTCCAACTTGCTTTTTATATGCATATATGTATTTCGGTTTTTTTAGGGTAAAACCAAGTCCCAAGCCTCCAACTTTTTTTAGATCTAGGCAACTGAGTGTCCCAGCCAGAGCACAAAGTGCACAAGCCAGTATTCTAAAAATGCCTTCCTCACAGATATAAAAAGGACATGAGATAATTTATTGGGGAAATTCTGTAGTGTAACAATCATACATTAACAGAAAAAAAAATAAAACCAAGGCTGCCTCTCATCCCCAGCACAGCCCTTGTGAGGCAACAGTCACAAGCATTCAGCATCCTCATCCTTCTTAAAGCCTCCAAAGCAAGTCCTCTGCTTCACACCATCTCAACTGGTTTGGGTGGTGCTGGACTCATTCCCTCTCACCCCCCTGCCCTCTGGAAAGGAGCAATTCGATTTCCTAAATAACAGTGGTGGCTGGGCCAAGGAAAGCTAAGAGCAGCATGCTCACTTGAAGACTCCCCTGGCCATAGCTCAGGCTGCCAACCCGAGGCAGATGAAATCACCCCAGAAGCCCTGTCAGCGCCGGCCGACGGGTGTCCCTCCAGATGGCTGCCAAGCTCCTGCCACCTCAGCTCCTGGGGTCTCATGGGCCTGGCCAGGCCTCGGCTGGTGTCCTCCACCCACAGGCAAGGGTACAGTAGGATGAGGAGGAGCCCTAGGGAGGCCTAACAAAGAGCGACCCCTCCCAGCCATGGGACACACGCTGTTCCTTCACAATTGCCATCCCAACACAATCGGCCCCCCTCAAGTGAGCCCCCGAGTCAGTGGTGTCTTCGAGAACAATAGCTCACATCTGGGACAGCTGTTTTCCCCAAAAGCACCCAGGCTGCCTACAGCCACTGGGCAGGGGCCCCTGTGCCCTCAGTCACACGCAGATCATGTTCTCCCTCTCCCACAGAGATGTGGTCACCCCTGGGGAACTGAGCAGGTTCCTTCAGGAACTCGCTGCCTGACAGCTCCATGCTTACAGGAAGGCTGATGGGAGTGAGTGAGAGAGACTCATCCTCCCCCAGAGGCCTGCTGGAAATTAACCCCTGAGCTTTCTACCTTGGCAAGAAAAGAAGTGCATTATTGTGATTTTATTTCCTAATTTAGCACCAAAAAAAGAAAAAATAAAAAAAGCAGGGAAGATTTGTGCCCATCAACAAGATGGGACTGGGAACCTCCCCTTGTAGCTGAACACCTCTACACTCTTGTGCTGCTCTTCCAGCCCTGCAGGGTAACACAACAGAGCCCTGACCTCCACCAGGGGGTACCACATCGAGCCCTCTGCCTTTGGAAAGTGCTCCTGAGAGCCTGCCCAGGCCCTTGGATGGCAGCACCTTAGTTATTTCCCTCTGGAAATAAGTAGTTTCTGCAGTCCCACTGCCCTCCAGCTGTTGGATGGGCTGAGTCAGACCCTGGTGTGCCTCCCTTGGAGGGGGTCTCAATGCTGGAGCCCCCACACCCCCTCCTCTGCCACAGCAGTGCAGTCTCTCACCATCCCAAGTCCTTCTCTTGGCAGCAAAGTCCCACTGCTGGGCTCCTGCAACCAAGCAGTGGTAACATGCCAAATACTCTCCAATCAGAGAATATTTATCTCCACACTAGCCAACATTTTGAGAAGATCAAAAGCAAATCTGGGGTCTTCACCCCCAAGCTAGGGCTCTGGGTAGGCTGAGGCACCTTCACATGGGTGTAGCCTCTAAATCCCATCACAAGCAAGCGACCTGGGAGACATCCTGCCCACCTGATATAATGGGCTCTACCAAAAACATTCCCTCATATTTTTGCTAAGTTTTAAAACTGTTAATCCATAGGAAAGCTCAGAGAGAAGGGACTTTCCTACAAGGAAAGGAGAAGTTTCACAATAAGCTCAAATCCAAGCAGTCACAAAACTTTAAAGCACCCACCAGCAGGCTGCAGCAAAAAGTCCTGCACCCCCACAGTTCCAGCAGGTCTTCTAGAGACTAGAAGCAGGAAGCTCAGAAGTCAGTGAACCCACCACTGCCACTTTTGGTGTTTCCAAAGCACTCCCCTTCTCACCACTCTAAAGCCACAAGCCCAGCACTTGAGGCTCTTTGGATACACCAGGACAATATTTGGGCACATACCAGTAGGACTCCAAGAGGTGCCAGAGGGAGCTCAAAAGCAGCCAGAGCTCAGGTTCTGAGCAGAGAACCTCCTTGCTATGCATTCCTCACGGGACCAGCATAGTCTCTGCCACTCCAGAGGCAGTGAAAATCACTGAAAACACCCTCTTCCCATCCACCCTGCAAGCAACCAAGCACCACAAGCAGCAGACACCTACCATCTCCAGCTGAATCTGTTCTCTGTAGCAGTGCCAGCAGCCTGACATTGTATGCAAAGCTTTTGCAATAACTTTGCATGTGCCTGCCCTCTTTCACAGTAAGAAAGACCTACTAAGGTTTCCTGTAGTAAGGGAAGAAGAAGGGGAAGAGAGCAGCTAATTGGAATGCTGTTTTACCATCTGGCTGGGATTAAGACCTAGGCAGGTCAGCTCTGGCCCCAGGATACCTCATTCCTCACCTGCTCTCAATTTGACACCCTTTATGCTCTCAGGTCCAACCACATTCAGCTGAACATCTCCTAACAAGGGGCTGCTCAGGTGCCCAGGATAGCTCAGAGTGATTCCTTCTTCCTCGTGGTTGTCCACCAGAGACTTTTAGGGAGGTTAATCTGGATCAGCTTTTGAAGGCAATGCTTAAACAGCAGGAGGCTCCCAAGCAGCCTTAACCCCATTAAGCACCAGTCCCTTAGGAGGGAGGCCAGCTAAGCTTGTGTTAAAGCCAATCAAGTGTCCAGTTAATCAGGTACATTTTAACATCACAGCTTTGGTCATCCCAGCAGAGGCCACCAAGCCTGGAGACACCTCATCATTTTTCACCTCCTTTTGTCACTTGGGTTATTTCTGCCATTACTTTGGGCAGCAAGATGAAAGGCCCAGCAGCTCTGCCCTTACCCACTCTGCTCTCCCGACTCCCCTCCGGTTTTTCTTTTCACATTAACTGTGTCACACACCAGATTCTCATTGACTAAGTGCCCGAGGGGGACCCTCGCTGAGTGTTAATTGCTGCTAATGAGCTGTTGTTGCTTTCCTTCCAAGAGCACCAATTACAGCAGCACTCTAAGCTCTGCAAGAGGATGGGAGCCTGCAGAAAATTAAGGCAAATTTTACTCCAGACCCCGACACTGGACTGCCAGCAACTCCTAGAAAACACTAGAAATCAGGATAAAACTAGGTGAAGGATGATAAGTCAGGAACTCTCCTGATGTTGCCTGTGCCCTTGTTCCTCATAGGATGGACCAGGGGTGAATGGGAAGTCTGTGACGTGCTTCCCATGCCTCCTGTTGGGCTGCCTTGCGGGGATGTCTACACACAGCTCTCCACCCGAGTTCTTGCCTAAGTCTCCCTCCTGCTACAAATGCACAGTCCCACTGGTGGGTTTCACCCGTGGGTGGTGGTCCAGCTGTCTCATAGCACAGCAGGACTTGTCTTGTTCCATGTGCTACCGGAGCAGGTGCAGGAAGGACTCAGCAGTGTGTTTCAGTGCCCACTGATATCATTTCAGCACCAACTCTTATCCCAGCTTCTGCCTCAGCCACACTTGGCTCCATTCCCAGCAGAGTTTTCACAGAACCCTGGCATGTTGTGGGTTGGAAAGGGCCTTAGAGATCAACTCATTCCAATGCCCTTCCAAAGGCAGGGACACTTTCCAGTATCCCAGGGTGCTCCAAGCCCTGTCCAACCTGGCCTTGGACACTGCCAGGGATCCAGGGGCAGCCACAGCTTCTCTGGGCACCCTGTGCCAGGGCCTCACCACCCTCACAGGGAAGAATTTCCTCCTGATATCTAATCTAAACCTGACCTCCTTCAGCTTAAACCCATTCCCCCTTGTCCTGTCACTACATACCCTTGTAAAAAAAAAAAAAAAAGATTAATCCTTCTATCCAAATCTCATTTCCCTCCCCTGGGTGAGGGTATAAGCTGGCACCAGCTGTAGCCCTGGAATTATAATGAGATGTTCACCAGCTAAGAAGCACTGAAGCCACCACTGTTCGTCAGCTCTTTCCTCTAATTTACCTCTCTCTAAGCTGCAGGCCAAGAGGGAATTTAAAATCAGAAATGTGTTAAGATGGAAAAAGCTTTTGCTTGAGTGCTTACAATTGTGAAGGACAAGACACGGTGTTGAGACCCCTCACCAAAATGTATTGAATCTGTGTACAATGCTGGTAAGAAATTGCCCAGCATCTCGCTCTTTCTCAATTCAATTATTTTTGGCCGTAGTAAGAAACATTCACATCCAAACCACTCTTTGTGAAAGCCTTGACATGAAGTAGAGATGATTTAACCCATGAAAAAGATCCTAAGATTTTTGTTCTTGCCATCTTGATTGGCAAGGAGATGCAGAGATCACCTGCAGTGAGGGTTCCCTCTCTCCTGACTGTCCCAAAGCCACAGCTCCCTGCTGGGCTCTGGCACAGGTATGAGGAAACAGACACATCTGGGTAAGGAGCAGCCAGCTTGCTCTCCTTCAGTTACAGACTCAAAGCTGTCATTTGCATCAAAGCACCTGGCTCCTATTGTGCCTCCTTTCTGCACTTTGTTAAATTTTATTTCACATTATTTCTTCTGTTTTGGCTTCCATCCTAAAAATCCTTCTGTAAGTTTGCCAGCTGCCCTGCTCGTTTAAGTATAATACCTTACAGCAAATGCAGCAGCACTCAGGTCTGCCTGAACAAAACCCCCCAGGCTGAGGTCCCCTGCTACTGTGTCTTGGGGTTCACCCACCAGTCTTGGGGGAACGCCACAAACCTGGCCATGCTCTTCGGCAAGCACAAGTTCACCTCGGTTTTTCCCAAACACACACTACTAGTTTCCCAGCAGTTTTCCCAGAAACATATATTCTTCCCCAGAAACCATCCTCAGTAGGGATGAGCACAGGGAGGGTGGATGTCCACCAGCATCACCAGATTGGACGGGACTTTCAGCAATCTGGTCTAGTGAAAGGTGTCCCCGACCATCACAGGAGGAGTGGAACTGGATGCACTTAAAGGTCCTTCCCACCCAAACCATTCAATGACTCCTTTTTCCTGTGATCTCTGAAGAAGCCAGCCAAAAGCAGATCAGAAGACCTCTGTGGCAGAAGGATTCAACCCATGCCCCCTCATTTCCCAAATGCCAGGCACACTGGATTTCATTTTTCTGAGTTTAGCCTACAATCAATCATTCTTGTTCTCTGTGCAGACCAATGAGGTCTGCGGAAAGAAAATTGCAAAAGATTTGTTATTTCCCTAGTGTTCCCATTTTCCCATTCCTTTCCCACAGAAGCAAGGAGTTTTTTTGTTCTGTTTTGTTTTGTTTCCCAACTTTCAGGGGAAAATCCTGACAAATGGAAGCCCTGATTCATACCAGCAAAAATTTGGCCTTTTTCAATTTAAGGTGGAGCCCTTCTTGTCTGAGGATGAAAACATTTCTCTAACTGCACACAGAGGCAAGGACAGAGCCTTTGCCCTGCCAAAGCCAAGGACAAGTGGTATTGGGTGCTGATGTCCACCACAAGTGGAGAGTTGTTGTGGAGACTTTTCATCTGCTCCATGATCAGGAAAGCACTTCCATGCTGGCTCACAGCATGGGAAACAAGGGGACAGGTGGTCACAGGGTGGCAATGATGGCTGTCACCAAAGAGACTTCCAGAGGTGGAAAAACATCTGGGGAGGGTTGCTTGGGCAGGGACACGGTGTGATGCCTCTCTGTGTCACTGGGATGCACTGGAAGAAAGGTTCCCCATCCTCTCCTGGGTTTCCTCAGGCAATTTAAGGATGGATGAGAAGGACTCAGGAAGGGATTGGGAAAGTGCTGCTCCTCTCTATCACCACTGCCCAAACAGAGACACCTGCTTCCCTCCTCCCTCCGTGTCCTGCCTGGGAAGGAGCAGAGAGAAGCAGACTTAGGAGAAAGGGATTCATGGCTACAGCCTATCTGCTCCCACAGCCCAGGGAAAGAAAAGCAAAGGAGAAAGAAGATCAAAGGACAGATGTATCCCTAAAACCCTCCCTTGCAACTTTTCTTGACAGATGCTCCCATCTGAGCTGCACCCCTCCCACTCCAGTGGGCACCTCTGCCTGTCACCAGGAGCCAACAGCAGGGAATGAATTTTCTCTGACACTGAGACAGAAACTGCTTTAAATAAAACAACCCCCCCCGCAAAAAAAAAAAAAAAAAAAAAAAAAAAAAAAGGAAATGCCATGACTTTTTTGTCCCCTTCCCCATCTCCATAGAGAAAGTACATGTAGCAGAGCCCTGAGTGCTAAGGAGAGCAGTGAGTGCAAGCCACCGGCTGCACCAGGACACTGTTCCCAACTGCCAGGGGTCCCCTATCATGTCAATTGGTCTTCCTCTCCATCCCCCACTTGCTGCTGACTCCAAAGACCTCTGGGGAGAGCAAGGGTCCCCTAACACAGCACATTGATGCTCCATGGGTTTTAGTCCATGTGGCTTTTCAAGGTATTTTGCACCTGCAGCACACGGTAAAGGCACACATCCTCCTCCAACCAAGGGAATTTCCTTATGGGCATCACTCCCTGGGGCAAGATTCAGGAAGGCTTATGCACACCCACCCACGCCTTTCCAAATCCTGCACCTCACATCTAGCACTGCTGGGTTGCCTCCTTCTCCCCACTCCAGCGTCAAGAAAAGGCATTTTGAACACAAATTAAGAAATCAGACTTTAGACACATCCAAAGAAGGTGGGAAAGGGCAGCAATTCCTCAACTACATGCCAAGCAGGGCATCAGGGTAAGCAATATCCTTTGCACGGGCTGCTCTGCCCACCCCAGGGATGCCCACATTCCCTGGCACGTAACCACAGGCTGGCAGCTCTGCACTGGGAATCCTCCTGGCAGGGGGACAGGGAGGAGGAGTGTCCCTGGGGGGGAAAAACACTTGCTGGCAGGGTTTCATAAGGGGTGCCCTGTCACACCGTAGGATTTACTTCTTTTGATGGCAAACACACCCATCCCATGGGAAAACGCCCCTCTGCCTTCCCACACTGGAAAACCACTGGTCGGAAGCAATACCCAGGCACAGAGTAGGTGCTGGGGAGAGGGAGCATCCCATCCCCACCCCCCACAAACCCCACGCCTACCGCTGGGGCGAGTCAGGGTCGAAGCAGGTCCTGGCCACATCGGTGGCCCGCGGGTCACAGCAGTCGCCGTCATCGAAGTCGTCCAACATGTTGTTGCACTCCATGTGGCAGACGCCGTCGCGGCGCTTCCAGGAGAAACAGCGGCCGGGCCTTTGGCAGTCCCCGCCATCGTAGCCAGTGAGGGGATGCTCGCACTCAGGGTCACAGCGCTCGTTGCCCACCTTGCTGGGCTCGCAGCCCAGGAGGACGGCGCGGCGGCGCAGAGAGGAGTTGTGTACCTCCAGCAAGCTGAGCTGCCAGGAGATGTTGTAGGGCCGGAAAGCTTCGCTCAGAGCCCGGTGTTGCCGCCAAATCTGCTCCCAGCTGACCGTGGGCCGCCCACCATCGTCCTCCGCCAGGTTCACCACGCGGTACCGCACCACCTTCCAGCTGCGCAGTGGCCAGTGCTGGTTGTAGTGGGACACCAGCTCCACGTTGTCGCAGGCAGTCTGCCCACAGGTAGGGGGGCCCAGCGGCCGCAGGATGGGGGATGGTGGGGACAGCAGCACCCACTGCTGGGGGAAGGCACCCTCCCGAAAAGGCATCCAGCATTCTTCCGGGGTGGCAAAGCCAGCGGCCAGAGCCAGCCCTGCCATCTCCCCAGCCACCTCCTCTAGAAAGGAACGCTGGAGGTGGGACTGGGACAGGGCACCACGCCACAGGGCCAGCCCAGCCAGGTGTCCCCGGAAGGTGTGGGTGGTCCCCCAGGCATCTCCCCCCAGCAGCAGCGTGTGACAGGAGGACATGAAGGCACTGTGCAGGGGTCCCTCCTGCCCGCCAGAACGGCCAACCCGCACCCCATCAACGTAGAGGGCCATCCACCGCCCATCGTAGCTGGCGGCCAGGTGTGTCCATGCCTCGGGGCGGTAGCGCTGGTGGGAGGTCACCTCGGTGGCAGTGGCCGCCCGGTCCGTGCGGAGGGAAAAGAAGAAGCGGGCGTCCTTCTTGCCACTGAGCTGCAGGGCGCGGATACCCAGTGCCCAGCCCTTGTCACTGGCTGAGTGCGAGCAGTTGTTGAAGACACCTGCAGCAGGTCGGGACAGGGATGGAGAGAGAAAGGAGAGCTGGTAAGGACCAGAGAGCATCACCACTCCTCTCTGAAGAACAGGCTGGGTCCTCGACAGCAGGTAAATGAAGGTGGTCAGAGGCTGGGCAGTGGGTGCTCCGTCAGGAACAACACCCCAGCCCCCATTCAAAATCATTTGGATGAGTAGGTGGAGCAGCCAGGAATAATGGCAGAGCCAGAGAGGCAGGATGGAGAGGGGAGGAAGAGCATGGATGGGAGGAGAGGCTGAAGACCGAGGTGTTTCTGAGCTGCTCTCTGTAGAAGTGCTCCGGCGGGATGGGATTAGAGGCTAAGCTTTTTATCTGCGAGCCAAAGCTTTTAAGAATTAGAGCACAGCAACCCAAAGCAATACAGGCTCCTCCAGGGACTGCTTCCCCAACAGCTTTCAGGCAGATTTACAGCTCTCATTTATGCTCCAGTTTCCCTCCCAGTCATGCATCCACTGCTGGCGGGAGAGGGTTGGAGAGGGCTGTGCTGCCTCCAGCCTGGCGAGTGCACTCCTCAGCCCCTAAGGTCACCTGAACATAAATCCACTCCAGGAATAGCCTCTCCCTCTGTGCCCAAGCATGCTGCAAACCTGTTCTAGTCTGGGCAAGACCTGGAGCTGTGCTGACTTTCCCCCAGGCTGCTGAGTGCCCATGGCAAAGAACCAGAGGCTTGCAGGCATGGAATGCCATTGGGAATCAGTGGCCATATGGCACTTAAACACTGGCAAGGATAAAGGGACCTGCTGCTTGAAATAAATGCCTCTGGGCTCCTAAATCACTACAGCCAGGACGTTCATGCAGGCCATTGGCTGAGGTGAATGAGCTTGAAGTCACTCTTTGAGCGACCAGTGGTGTCTTCTGGGGGGCACCCTGCTCTCCCATTCATCACTCTTTTATGTTCCTGCTGTGGTATTTCTTATCCTCCATCCTGCTTTTCCTGCCTGCCACTCACTGTGCCATTCCCATCACATACACTGCCTGCCCACCTTCATGGCATCAGGACCTCGTGGTCCAAAACAAAGCACTCCTGCCTGTGCCACTGTCTTGCCTGTCCCTGGGGATACCCCACCTGCTGCCAGAACTGTGAAGAGGCCAGTAGAGAGAAGCAGAGGTGCACAACAGAAGGAACTGCAGGAGGAGCAGGATCTCCTGGCTCTCATCCAGGGGATGTGTCTGAAGCCAGGTTACCATGACCCCACGTATCCCCCTTAGAAACACAGCTGGCAAAGGCCACGTCAAGCCCTGCTGCACCCCAGGAAGCAGCATCCCTCCCTCCATCCATCACTTTCACCAAGGGCGAGATGGGTGGTGGCCTCTAAACCATCCCATGGCCGTAACCACCCTGGGCATGGATCCCTGTCACTGCTCACTACAAAGGCAGCCACGCACAAAGCCTCCGTGGGCGGATGGGCTTTGGCCAACTCTTGTTTTCTGGTGGATTGTGAAAGGGAAGCAGAAAGACCAGGGAAGCTGAGACCAGGAGAAGCCAAAAAGCAGGAGGCCAGCAAAGGAGCCTTGCAAAAGTGAGAAGGCAAAGCTAGAGAGTACTTTTGGGCTGGGTGCTGGCTGAAACGTGCTGAGACCTGCATGCTCAAAAGCCATCTTTTGGTCCTCACTGGGGTTGAGGAAACAGGGCTTGGTGCCTTCTCTCTTGGGAAAACTCATGCACTTTGAAATGATTCAGAGTGCCCCAAAATTGATTAAACCCCAAGATAAAAATGGAGAAAACAGCACCAGGGATGGAACAGCCCCTGGGATGAGAGTAAGCTATCATCCTCACAAACCCATTCTGGAGTCAAGCCATGCCTGGCAGTTGAGTTCAGCACTGATGAACCTGGCAGTTGAGTTCAGCACTGGCCAAAAGAAATGTAAGAGCCCAAAACCAGGTATAAGGACTTCAACAAAGTCCTCAAAGGGATGTAAGTAAGGCCAAGGCCAGCTCTACAACAGGGGAGGAAAATCAGTAATTCAGCAGCTGGTTCATCCTAGACATGGCCAGGGATGATGTCTCCACAACAGCAGCAGTGAAGGTTCTGCAGGCAGAGCAGCATGTCCCACAGCCAGCAACCACTGCAGAAAAGGTCCTGACACCTCTCAAGGGCCTTCATGACAAATCATCAGGGGAGCAGTTTGAAGACCCCAGAGTTTGCCAAGGAGCTTGGTATTTTGTTCTGAGGCAACCCACCAGAAGGGAAAGCTGCTTGTAGAAGTGTGAGGTGTCTCCATAGCAGCTCTGAGTACAACTCTGCCTCTGATCCCTCAGGCAGGAAAGAAGAGCTCTAGCCTGGTTTAGGGCTTTCCCCCTCTGTGCCTTAGGGGAATTGCCTCTGGGGGTTGAAACAAGAGTTGTTGGTAACACTGCAAAAAAATTTGAAGAGGAAGGTACCTGCCAGGGGAGGTCGTAGAGAAAAAGCCCACAAAGAGATCAAGTGTGCCCCTTTGTAAGGACCACACTGCAAGCAGCCTCTCCCAGGAGTTTTGCAGCACAAGGAGCAGCTTTCAGTCATGCTTTGAGACCCAGGTACTGGGGGAAATCGGCTCCAGAGGGTGCTACAAAGGCCAGGAACTTCTAGTCACGGTCACCCCTCAGGGTATGCAGTGGGAACCAGCTCAGGGACATCTGGATTTAGACACAGCAGATGTTTTAGATGGTCTCTGGTGAAGGATCTGACCCATCAAAATCACCTACAATCTGAGTAAAAACAAACCTCAGCCTGGCACAAAGGGAAATTCCTTGGGGTTCATCAGAAGCAGAGCAGGCATAGATGGAAGGGAGACAATAAAGGTAGAAAAGGAAACAGCATCACATGAAAGGACTCTAGTCTGCTGCCCAAAACGAGTAGGACAAGGAAGAAGGACCAGTTTCCTTCCCTAAGAGTGGCTGTGGCAGGTTATACCCCAGCAGAAATCCCCCCATGAAGGAATGACTAAGAAGGATGAACAGCCCCATCCAGGGTGGCCGTGAGACAAAATGTGGCATCTAGGGGAAAAAAAACAGTGACTCCTGAGCCTTCAATCCAAGCAGCAGCCACACCAGCTGACAGGACAGCTTGCTTTCTATGATCAGAGCTGCTTAGCCTGCCCTTACTTCCCAGGCACTGATGCTGGGAGAGCTCAGCTCTGCCCTGCTTTCCTCCTGCCTTCCCTCACACATGGACACTTGGAGCATCTCCAGCTCTTCCGCACCTCTGGACGACCTCAAGCTCAGTCGCCTCTCTTTTGACAGAGCAGGAGCAGCAGATCAGAAGACTCGGCACCTGCCGAGGGCTGGCAGCTGCTTCTGTCACCTGCTCACACAAAATGCCAGCAGCACTGGGCTGGCCCCCTTTGGCCACCCACACCCAGGCCCCTTGGTCCCAACTGCAGGAGACAGTGGGAAGTGAGCAGTGACTCAGACAGCCGGAGGTTCCTGGGGCTGACTCAAACCCTGGAGCAGGGAAGCTGGGGGATATTACTCAAGGGAATGCCAGCGCTCACGGGCGGTGCTTTCAGCACTAACGACTGTCCCACCCTCCAGAAGGAAATTAAAAAATAAAGCATAAAAAATAGTAATAAAAAAACTCTGCTGGCTAGCTGGGAAATTCAAACCCCAGCACCTGCAGGCCAGACCTCCAGATGAAAACAGCTGTGCTGCTGCTGTGATGACTGGGAATTGTTTGTGCTCCATGCATCCCAAGGTGCTGCCTGCCAGCAGGGGGGCATCGAGGATGCCAATGGGAAGGCAGACAGAGGGGTGGATAGGAAGTTTGGTAGTTTCTAGGGAGTTTGGTAGTTTCCTTGTACACGGTTGTTTTTCCCCTCTGCCACAGACTCCAGCTCGTCCCTCCTACCTCTTCCACAGCACAGGTGTGGTTATTGCCCTATAACTGAGGTGAAAGGGACCAGGCAAAGCAGAGGAAGGTTCAGTGGGATGATCACAAGCCAAGGAAGAGTTAGGATAGAGAGAGGGATTCCCCAGTCAGCTTGGCTGGGGCAGCACAGAAATACAGGAGCCTGCACTGTGGGGACCCCAGACATCCTGGCACTGCCATCTGTTCCCAGCCCTTCCTAGCATCCTTGCACTGCCCTGCCGAGCTTGTACCCAGATACAAAATACCCATCCTGCCACAGCTGAATGAAGCACCACTGCAGGAGGTGACATCTGCCCCGCTCTGTGCCTCTGTGACAGTCTTCTCTGGTCTCCTCAGCTTCTCCATCACAGGATCATTAAAGTTGGAAAAAAACCTTTAAGGTCAAGTCCAACAGTTAACCCAGCACTCCTATGCACAAATAAACCATGTCCCTAAGCACCACATCTATACATTTGTTAACAATTCCAGGGATGGTGATTCCACCACTTCCCTGGGCAGCCTGTTTCAGTGCATGACAACTCTTTCAGAGAAGAAATTTTTCTTAGTATTCAGTATAAACATCTCTTGGCACAATTTAAGGTAATTTCCTCTTGTCCCATCACTTGCTACTCACGAGAAGAGATAGACAACCACTACACCCTCCTTCCAGGTAGTTGTGGAGAGCAATACGCTCCCCCCTGAGCCTCCTTTTCTCCAGGCTGAGCCCCCCCGCACTCTCAGCTGCTCCTCACAGAACTCGCTCACCCCTTGCCGGTGTCTCAGCAAGCTCTTGAGGGGGCAGTTATGGGCAGAACAAGCCCCTGGGGCCGCCCCCTGCCCCGCAGCCGTTCCGCAGAGCCCTCGAGGCCGCGGCCCGGGGGATCGGGCCGGGGCCGGGCCGTGAGTGCGGCGCGGCTGCCACCGTGCGGCCACCGCCCCGAGGACCCGCCGGGAGCCCCGGAGCGCCTCAGTGTGCCCGGAGCCCCGGGCAGGGGGGACTGGTGGGCCGGGGGGGAAGGGAGGGGAATCATGGGGAGCGTATCACGCAGAGGGACCAGCTCCCGGCGAGGGAAGACGGAAAAACCAGATGGAGTCGGGGCGGGATGGGGGGTAGGGGAGGGGGGCGGGCTGGGACGACGGGGCGGGTGGGAACAGAGGGGAGGGGATGGTTTAGGATTTGGTCTCAAGGGAAGGAGGAATATTCCACGCCCGCGGTGCTGGCAACGCGGGTGTGGGCGCGGGGTGTCACCTGCCAGAGCGGGGAAGTCAGGGAGTTCCCCCGTGCGGATGTTTGCGGAGGGTCGGGAGGTGCCGCGTCCCCATCCCTCCCTGCCGGGGTTTACCTGCGATGATGGCCGGGTTGTTCTGTCCGCCCTCCGCCTTCACCCACAGCTCCAGGGTGAACTCCTCCCGCGGGACTGCGGGCAGCGCCTCCGCCCGCGCCGCCAGCTGCTCCCGGCCGCCCGAGAAGTACAGGGCGGGCAGCGGCCGCTCCCGGGGAGGGTCCGGTACCTGCGGCTCCCGGCCCCGCCGCCTCTCCCCCCGGCTCCGGCCCCGGCCCCAGCCGTCCGCCTCGCCCTCCGGCTCTTCTCCTCCTCCCCTGGCTCCCCGCGGTCTCCGGCCCCGCGGGGATGCAGCTCCGAGCGCCCCGTGCGCGGCGGGACCCTGCGGGTACAGCCCGTACGGGTGGTGCGGGGGGGCGGCGCGGCGGCTCGGAGCCTCCATCCCGCATCCCGAGACCGGCGGGGGCTCCTCGCGGGCCAGGCTGAGCGCCGCCAGCAGCAGCGCGGCCAGGGGGGCTCCGCCGCGCAGCATCCTCCTTGGGAACGAAGTTTGGGGGCTGAGAGGTGGGGGGCGAGTGGCCGCGGGGGAAATGGGGTGTTCAGGGGGCCGGCGGGCGGCAGCGCCGGGGCACAGTCCCCCGCCCCCCGCCGCAGCCGCTGCCCCCAACTTTTCCCCGGCACCGCTCTCCTCCCTTCTGCTCCTGCGAGAGGAGGAGGAGGAGGAGGAGGAGGAAGAGGAGGAGGAGAAGGAGAAGGAAGGCGAGAGCACCGCAGCGGGGACCCCCTTTCTGCCTGCAGCCGGGGTTCCCGGGGCACGGCGGACCCTGCGCGGCTCTCGGCGCTGCCCGGCTCTGCCTGCGGGAGCGGGGGATGCGTTAGTCGCCCTTATCTAGAAAGCCCCGAGGCGCTGCGCTCCCCACCCCCACCTCAAGGAGGGGTGTGGAGGGGGGGCTGCCCTTATTTAAAGATGATTATGTCCAATCTAATAAACCCCGAGCGGAGCATCGCCCTCCCTTCCCTCCGCCCTCCCGGGCGCTGCCCAGGATGCTGGCGGGGAGGGGATGCGGAGGAGACACAACCCTCCGGGCGTTGGGTCCCCTCCGCACCCCCTTCCCGCCCTCGGGGTTTTGGGACAGCACCTGTCCTGTCCCTGCCCGTGTTTTCTCCTGTTGTAGCTCCCACCTCACCTCCGTCCTCCATCTCCATCACCTAGAGGGGAGGAAAAGAAGCTGAAAGGAGGGGACAGCCTCCCTCAGCCCTGCCCCAGGCGAGGGGAGAGCTTGTCTTGGACTCAGGGCCTCTCCTCGGCAAAAGATTTTTCTGCTTTTTCTTGCTTTTATTTTTTTCCTTTCCCAAACAATGACACGTGCAGAAGGTGGGGTGGTGGTGCCTTATCTGAGCAAACCACATCCAAAAGCCAAAAAACCCCTATGAATGCACCAAGGGAGTGGGCAGCAGTGTGAGAAGCATCTCACCCACCCTCTGCCAGAGGATACAGCACCAGCGCTGCTAGGGAGAGTTTCTCAAAGCATGCAGGTGGGAAAACAAACCCCCAAAGTTTCCTCTTGGTTCCCAAGACTCCCTCACACCAGCACATGGCATAGGAGACTAGGAAAACTTCAGCAGGGAGATTCAGTGAGATGAGAAGCTTTTTCATACTTCCTTTTCATTATTACTATTTTATATATATTTTTTTTTCACTCCCAAACACTATCTGTGGCGGTCAGTCTGAAGCAGGGTTGCCAGCGAAAGCTGGGAGGCCCATTCCAGGGTACAGGCTTTCAAACCAGCAAGGCAGGAGGGAAGGGATTTAAGAATAAACAGCAGGAGCTGGCTGTGTGGGCTTGGGTTGGGCGGGTTTTTTGTCTTCTCAAGGTGGGAGGGTGATGGGAATAAGGGTGGGGGACTGGTGCCTTTAGGCAGGGGGAGATAGAAAAATACAGTGCTGGAAAATCTGAGGGTTAGGAGGGGTGAGCACAGCGCATCTCCTGCTGCCCGGGAAGGAGGAAGGTGGGTGTGAGCACACAGAGAGGTGAGGGCTGGGCTGGCGGTGTGGGAAGAGGAAGGGAGGACACAAGGGAGCGAACAAGGCCAGGCAGAGCAAGGATGGCTCATGCAAAGTTGTTCAAGCAGCTCCCAAGGACATTTGTGGCATGAACCACATCCAAGCACAACACCAACACCCATTGCTTGTGGGGAGGTGCTAAGAAGAGGTCTGCAGCTCTCCTGCCTGCACCCACTGACCCAGTGCCCAACCACTGGCAGTGGGGGCACGGTGACAGCCCTGCTCAGGGCCTGGCACTGGTGAGGTGGCCCAGCAAGTGTTGTCCTGGGGCCAAGGCCAGCTAGCGCTGCTTCCAGTGCGTATTCGTTCAGGAATGAACCAGGCTCCTGATAGCTCTGTCTACCAGGGCCTGATAAGAGAGGATCCCATGGGATGGCTAATTTTGAATGGTGGTGACTTTATCAAGAGGCTGTTTATCATCTTGCCACGCAACATTTTTCCCCAGGTACTCCAGAGAAGCAAGACCCTCAGGAACGTATGCTGCCATCCAAGAGGTTCAGCAGCATTGCCTCCTCAGGGACAGCCTAGCTGGGACGAATCCAGCATCAAGGCAACAAAACCCTCCAGAAGTGCACCCAGGCAGAGACTCTATATATAGGCTCTGGCCTGGCCTAAGCTTCTTCCTTGACAGAATGACACCCACAAACAAATAGCTCTGCTGTCTGCAGGGCTGTAAATCCCTGCAGCAGGAGCTGCAAATCCCACCAAGGAGCTCACTTCCTGGGGTCAAGATGGGCAACAGCAGAGGATGGCTCCCTGCCATGCCAAACCCCATCTTCCCCTGCTCTGCCTGTCCAAGCCTGAGTCTGTCTGGATTTAGGAACCACCAGAGCAGGAAGCTGAGACTATGAATCATTATCCCATGTTGGCTCCTGAGCACTCTCAACCCAGGCAGGTTCCCCTGGCAATCCCTGCCAGTGTGGGGCTAGTGAGGATGAGGATGGCAGGACAATGGGGGTACATCACTGGGCTGGCTCGGCATCTGGGGAAGAGATATACTGGGATGCTGCTCCCATCCCAGCACCACTGTGGGCTACAGAGTAAATCCCTGTCATTTGGGTACTTTTTCTTTGCTATAAAAAACAGAAAGAAAAACAAAACCAAAAACAAAACCAAAAACAAACAAAAAAAAAAACCACAATTAACTGACCACTGAGATGATTTTGCTGCCTGTGCACCTGTGAAGAGAAGACTGGTCCTGTGGATAAGGCAGAGATTTCAGGGTGACCAGCTAGTAGCAATGTGCCCTCAGCATGTTTTCTGTCTCTCAGGGAAGCAGAGTGGGCATCTGTTAGAGATCACAGTTCAGAGCCAGGCCCTCTTGGCTAAGGAATGCAACAGCCCTGGCATCTTCCATGGAGATGATCCTCGCAAGCAGGTACCACTGCAGTTCAAATCTGCTAATGATGTACAGGAGCAAGTAAAAGCATGCTGGGTGAGAGGAAGGAGGAGGGCAGAGGGTGTCAGAGGGTCAGTTTGCCTCATTATTCCTCAACCCTTCCCCACTCATTGTCCTTCCTGGCATGTCCCTGTTCTTTGGATTCTCTGGGCTGTCAGTCTCTGCAGTCAGGGTTGTTTGGGGTGGGCATTGGATAAGACAGGCTGATGATGCTGGGAAGGAGCAGGGGGCCAGGAGCCTCTGGAAGGAGGCAGGGGAAGGGGGGCCCCCAACAAAGTGAGATGTTGAGCCAGGGCTCTGGGATGGTCCCAGCACAGGAGTGAGCTACCAGGGCTGGTTCAGCCCACACTGAGGGAAGGTGAGGAGCAGCTGTGGGGTGCACCATAAGGGGAATGACAAGATGACCTTTAAAGGACCCTTCCAGCCCAAACTATTATATGATTCTAGGATTTAGCTGGAGCAGGGGCTGAGCCTTGCTTTTCCCCACGCCTGTCAAAAACCATCAACAAAAGCCTTCCTCTCCCTCCACTCCTCCTCGGGAAAACACCAGTGATCTTGACATGGGAATAAAGGCTCTGGGAGAATCCGGCTTTTTTGTTCATGGCCAGGCAGCCAAATCCCGCAAGCCTGAGACAGCAAGCCTCAGCAATCAAAGCCACGAGCAACAGCCGACCCCGCTCAGGGCACAGCCCCAGCCCTCCCTCCTCTCCCTCCCCAGCTCTCCAGCTTTTCCCAAGCAGATTAGGAGCCTGTTCAAACACTCAGGACCCCCGGAGGTCAGAGACGCTGGCCTCCCGCACCAGAGGTTTGTTTGGGAACTCGCTGAGTTTCCTGCTTCTGGTAGGTCTGGAGATAAGCCCTGGTGTGCAGCCGCCATCTGGTGCCAGTGCCGGTAGGAGTCCACAGTCGCACACCAAAAATCCAGCAGCAAAAGCTCCAGAGCCATAGAATCAAAGGATCACAGAACAGTTTGGATTGGAAGAGTCTATAAAGATCATTTAGTTCCACCCTCTTGCCATGGGCAGGGACACCTTCCACTATCCCAGGTTGCTCCAAGCCCTGTCTGATCTGGCCTTGGACACTTCCAGGGCTCCAGGGGCAGCCACAGCTTCTCTGGGCAGCCTGTGCCAGGGCCTCAGCACCCACACAGGGAAGAATTTCTTCCTAATGCCTAAATTTCCTCCTAATACCTAACCTACTCTCTTTCACTTAAAAGTCATGTCCCTTGTCCTATCACTGGATTGCCTTGTCAAAAGTCCTGTCCCCTGTGTGTTTGTGCCTTGCAGATGGACACATCTTGTAAGGGATGAGAGTCAATCACAGAGAGCTCCCACGGGCACTCCCCTGGATTCTCCATGGCCTGGGGGCTGGGTTCCCCTCACCCTACAACACCCTGTAAGGTTTCCCTGTGCTGTTCAGTCCCATGAGTCTGGTGACAACAATTTCTCTGCTGAATTAAGCTGTACCTGCCTCAAGGCTTTAAAGACCACATACATGGCCTCAACTCCTTTGGCAATGGAGCCAATGAATGAATTTAAATCACAGCAAAGGATATGTCTGCTGCATCATCCTCACACCTCACACCTGCTGCCTTCCCTGAGCTCCGAGCCACAGCCTGTAGATTGCCCAGGGTAGCAGGAATGCAGGGAGTCCATGGAGGAAGCCAACTAGCCAGGCAGTCATTGAGGCATCAGCTGAGGTGCTCGGGAGCCGGTTCACTGTGTCAACATCAGCTGCAGCTATTTCAGAGCAGTCTTGGACATCATGCTGGAGCCCTGAGCTGCA
Source organism: Vidua macroura (assembly GCF_024509145.1). Lineage (NCBI taxonomy): Eukaryota > Metazoa > Chordata > Aves > Passeriformes > Viduidae > Vidua > Vidua macroura. The sequence continues at coordinate 5,659,916 of NC_071579.1, forward strand.
GCAGAGCTGTGCTTTGGATGGTTCTTGCAAGCTCCCAGTAAAAAACATTTGTTTCCAACTGGGAGGTGAGGATGGTGAAAATGCTCAGCAGTTCACTCATATCTCTACATAGGGAAGACATTCCCTACACAACAGCCTCCAGGGATCTTCCTGAAGTTTTACACTTCACCAAGAACTTGCAGGTGCTAAATTAAGATCTGCTAGAGAACAGGGCATGACCTTTGCCAGACAGGGTGTCTCAGATATTGAAAATTATTCCAACTGCTGACAAAAAGGCAGGAACTTATCTGCCTTTATGTAGTGTGCTCTTGTAGCTCCCAAGGAGGAAAAGCATACATTAAAAAGAAGGGGGGAAATGGAATCTAGCTTCTCACTTCCATCCTGCTACTATTGGGGAGTTTCAGCCCCATTAAGTCAGGGTAGTCCAAGCACAACTCTATCCCAGCTCAGTGGGAAATGCTTGCCAAGGGATGCCCCACAGCTCCTGTGCCTGCAGCAGAGGCAGGATCCCAGAGGATCTGTGCAGGCACCAAAGGGAGAAGCATTTTGGTACAAACATATCAGGGACCCGCTCAGACTTTCAAAATCCCACCCCAGCAGAGCCAAATCTGCTGGCAGGAGCTCCAGGAGAGCACTACTGCACTCATGGCAGCTCTGGTGGCCAGGTGGAATAATGACACAATCTTGCTACATTTTCATTGTCCATGTGCCCACACCAACATCTGCTTGTTAACCCCTATTGGAAATGCTGCTCACACAATAGCATCGCTTCCTTAATCGAGCACGACTTCCCTTGCAGGAGGGTTATTGTACAGGCAATTACCTGTACAAAGCTCCACCATCTCCTGATAGCCTTCACCCTGCTCCTGCATTTTTAGACACTTTCCATGTGTCACCCAGACAGAAAAGCCATTTTCTAGAGCCAGCTGATAAGACATAAAGTGAACACTCAGTCTGGCACTGGTATCTGAAGGACGAGGGAAGGGAGAAATAGCTTGTGCCACCTCAGTGCAGATGCAAAGCTCAGCAGTTCCTCAAAATTCACATTTTAAGATCTCTCATCTGACCCCAGCCAGGGAACAGCTGCAGCAAGAAGAAAAGGAGCAGAAGTAAACAAGCACAGTGGCTGGGACGGAGGCAAAGGGGGCTGCATTTACCTTTTACCTCAAGGTAAAACAGGATTTTTGGTACTGTGAATTAGAGGTGCCACCTTATTGACTCACTGTCATTGGGACATCCTCTATCCTGCAGAGAACCTGCTTTGTCATTTGGCAGTGAGCAATAAAAAGAAGCACAAAAGATTCAGAGTCAGCTCTTAAAAGCTGGCCAGCAGGGTTTTAAGTATTTGGGGTTTGGACAAGTTCATCACAACAAGGAAACACCTCTGCCTTCCCCATTCATTTTTAGAACAGACAAATAAAAATAGACTTTCCAGAAGAGCCACAGATGGGGAGAGAAGGGGATCGAGCCACATGCCAGCTGCCAAGGAAGCTCACAGCCTCCAGCTCACAACTGTGCTGTGGACCTGCACCACTCAGGCCATTCATGTCCCACCTTGGGGCGGGTTGGAACCCTGGTTAAAATGTGGAAGAAAGGATGAGCACATATACACACACATTCTTCTCAAGCAAGAGAAAAAAGTGGTTATCCCAGGCTGGGGATATGACACCTACTGGTTTTCACTGGACAAGGAAAAAGAGCAAGAGATGAATTCTGGCACCACCCACTATCCAGCAAGTTTTCAGCTGCTTTTTATTTTGTTTGTTGGATGTTGCCCGCAGTGTGGTTTTGCACCTGCATTGTAGGAAGTGGCAGCAGCCCCAAATGTGCACCCCCAGGCCAGTGGCATCCTGGTACTTGTGAGTCCACACATGAAGCAGGAGCTGGAGGCACCAAGAGCATTGGCTCCCTCCAGCCTTTCCAACCAGAGTGGGTACCTCCATTTTCCGTAAGACTTGCACTGGGATGTGTCCTGCCATGTTGTGCCTCCTCTGCCAGTTAGCTGAAGCCCTTGAATCTTTGGTTTTGTGCTCCTGAGGCCTTCAGTTGTTCTCTGTCAATGGTGGTGTGATGTGGCCACTCTGTGGCCCACCTCAAGCACAGAGATACCTAAGGATGTTTGGTATTTTACTCCTGAGATGTTTGTGGCATTTTTTACCCAATCTTAACCCCAGTGCCACCTCAAAACCTTCTCAATCCAGAATGCTCACTACAGCTGTTGAGCAGAAGAGGGCACAGCATGGGTGTAAATGCCTTGGTCAGGACAAGATCTTGCTGGCAAAGACCACCCCTTTCAAATCAGAACCTTCCTCAGTGCTAAAACCCATTGGATAGTCTTCATCACAGCCCAGTCAGAGCTAATTAGCTCTTTTATCTTTATCCCCAGGTCAGGTTTTCCCCTCAACTATTTCTATGACTTCTTTTAGAGCTGTAAATGCATGAGTGATCCCTGGTTGAGAAGGGTTACTCAAAGCCATCTCTGACCTCCCTTTCATGCCACTGGCAGAGCTGGCCAGCAGCACTTCCAGCTTCTGCCAGACTCACTCTGCTGGCAAGAACAGGAAAAATGCAGGAATCCCAGTCTGGGGAGAGCCAGCAAAATCAGTAATCTATCACTTGGGATGCAAACCTACTGGACAAGGTCTTTCCAGTTAAGGATGAAGAGGAGAGGCTGTTCATGCCATGTCCTTCCTGTGCAAGCCTCCAGCTCCTGAATCTGCTGCTGGACAGTCCCCTGCAGTTCAATGTGGCCATGCAGTCAAGATCCCACATTATCTCCTTCTTACAGCCCATGCACTGTGCCCATTACTGCAGCTCTACCACCGTCACTTACAGGGATCCTTTCCCTTCTTGCCTTCTCTAGGGCCCTGGAGAGTCTGGAAACATGCCATGTCCCACACTGCTTCCCAGCGGGGCCTGGGGGCACTCAGCCATGCAGGAGGAGCTCCAGGGATGCAGCCGTCCCTTGAGCATCACCCATTGCCCACCGGGGTCCGTGGCTTTGTGCTGTTCCTAGCCAGAGCACAGGTCTCCAGCATTGCCACTGGGGACTGTGGGGGAACATGCTGCTCCACAGACTGAAGGCAGCTGAGAAGAAAAATAAAGCTAAAGCCTCATTTTGCTGGGATATTGGCACACTGGCACTTATGTGACCCTCTTAGTTCAAGCTGGTTTTCTGTGCAGAAAACCTCAGTCCAAACTCATCCAGCAAAATCCCTGAGAACAGAAAGAGTTGTCCCTGTAAGAGGCTATTTGGCAGCATTGCTGTCCCAGGCCAGTTTGAGGGATTAAAACAAAAAGTCCCTTTTGCTGGTACAGAAGGTCTTCAGCACTGGATGTATTTTTCCTGGGATTAAACCGTGCTGGGGAAAACATGCTTTCCCAACCTGGCGCCGCCCCTGGGCTGAGAGGGGATCCTGGCTAGATGGGTTTCCCGGGTAACCTCCTGCCCTCACAGGACTGATTTCTCCTGCCAGGCTGCCAAAGCACCGCCAGCACCGGAGGCTGAGACCGCATCCCACCACGAGGCCACCGCGAACCCCTCCGGGCGAGGCGGGCAGCGGTCCTGGCGCATCGCTCGCACCGAGCGTGCCGGGGACCCGGCACCCACCGGCCCCGGCGAAGGTGCTGCGGTTCTTGGTCTCCCCCCAGTGACCAGACCACATATGACAAAGAAGCAGGTCTGGCTCATGCTGGTGATTTCCAGCCCCACGAGCAGAGCTCCTGGTGTATGATTACCAGGTAATTATACTAATCATTATTTCCCGGAATCCTCCCTATGAGCAAAGCCCTCTCGCTGGCGTACAGGCTTGTGTTGCCACTTTTGGAAACAAGACCCTATTTCTCCCACACGCCAGCACTAGAAATGTATATATTCATTCATTAAAGAGCCCTGACACCACTGTGGCAAATGACCTGTCAACAGATTTACAGCGGGAAGTAAGTCACTGCCTCTGAGCCTGCACTCTTAATGTAATTAAAGTCCTCTGTTTGGAATTCGTTGTTAATTAATATTCATGCTCTGTTCCCCATCTGCCGTTCCATGTTATTGGATCCTTCTGAGATTGATCAGAGGGATATTAAGGCAGCAAGCAGACAGAGAAAGAGGGGTTGCCTGGTGGGAAGGGATTGAATCAGCTTTTGGTAGAGGAGCAGAATTGCATCCAGGACTCCAACTGCTCTGGGAGGGAATGGCTGAAGCATCATCCTGGCTTGCTGTGTTGCTGAGGGCAAATAAAAGGGACGGTGAGAATGATGGATCAGAAGAGAGACACCACTGGCTGGCTGCTGGAGCCTCTCAGGGCTTGCTTCAGCCCTCAGAGGGAGGTGAGAATCATCTCTGGAGCTCGGTGCCGAGGATGAGCTGGCAGCTGGTGCTGTGAGTGAAGCGTAACTGAGATGAGTCCAATTGCTGGCCCTTGTGGTTTGGCTTGGGGGAGCAGCCAGGGCAACCCAGCCCCATGAACCAGACCCACAGCTCAGTTATTTGGGGGTGAAGGCTCAGAGTGAGTTCCCAATGATGCCACACTCACTTGGGCAAGGAAGATACAGATGTGTGGGGTGTCAATGGATACCAAAAGATTTTCCCAACCTAGTGCAGGGCATGTGAGGATATCTGCAGGGGAACAGGTCAGCTTCTCAGTGTGGGCACAGCCCTTGCAGTGGCAACACACCAGGTGCTCCTCTTACAGCAGGTCATGGGCTGGCCCTGGATGGGCCCTGAGAGCTTGCCCCATCCCTGCACAGGCTGGAGGTCTCCTCCTATCTGATTTGCAGCCACTGTAGCATTTCCACAAGTGCTCAGCATGGATCCCAACACAGTCAGACACCCACAGGAACAGACACAACTCCTGTACCAAAAATACTGAAACCAGGCACACACTGTCCACTGCTCTGGGTGGGAAAGATGTCCCCACGTCACAGCCTGAGAGCCTAGTGGTTGCCATCCCACTGAGCACGTGGGCTGCTGTAAATGCAGTGCTCAGCAGTATGAAAAGGCCAGGCTGGAGAGGTAATGGCCCTGGCAGTGGCCCTGAAACACCCCACGGTCCCATCTCCAGGTGCTGGAGGTATGTCCCTCATACTGACCCATATCACCCCACCACCCCATACCAAGATGCTGGAGATGCCAAAGCTGAGCATCCTTTGAAATTAAGGGCACTTCATGCACTGCAAAGCCTCCTGAAGACCCCTCCTGTTCCTGGGATAGCTGGGGGTGTGTGGTTGGTGCAGACAGGTAGGCAGATGGAAGGCAGGTCTTGCAGTCAGCCTCTCTCAGCAGGAGGGCACTGCCTCTCTCCCTTTCCTTGGCACCTCTTCTTCCCCAGGAAAGGTGTCACAGGGACCGAATATCTCAGGATGGAGGTTCCCAAAGGACCAGAGGGACTGGGGCTCTCAGCCAAGTCCTGAGTGACAGTGGCTCTGTCGCAGGAGCACTATACGTGGGGTTTCCTCTATTAACAAAGTCCATTTGAATGGTTTTTAGATCCTTAAACACAATCATGGGGCTTAAATTGGACACACCATGCTCTGAAAGCTGAGTCTTCCTGGTACCTCCTGTTTATATATGAACAATCAAAGTGATTTATTCATCTTCCTAAAGCATGGTTGCTCTTTGGGATCCATCCATTATCTTTATCTATTTGTCCTAGCTAGGAGCTGAGCAATCCATCTTACCCACCCTAATGTAAGCCAAAAGGCTCCGCGTGCTGCCACGCTCCAAGAGGGCTCTGCTGGAGCAGACGACGCGGGGCTGGTTTTCAGCAGCGTTAATGCAATTCCATTGACATCAACCAGAGCCACCTGTTGTCACCCTCCTAGAAAATTAAAGCCTAGGATGGGCAGAACCAAGGTGGGCACTGAAGGGATTTGCAGTTGTAATCAGGACTGGATGAGCCACCAGGCTTGCCGTGGAGCGCGTGGACCTTGTGGCCTCAGTGTGCAATGAGCCTAATTAACCCAGAGAACTTCTTGATTCTCCTGATTAAATTGCAAAAGGGAACCAGTGGTGTGGTCCTGGGGCATCATCTTCTCATCTGTGATGAAAAGATCACGCTGCTCCTGTGCCACATGGGTAACCAACAGTGGCAGCTGCACCCTGGCTCCCCACCATCCCTGCCTGGGATGTTGCGGAGGGGCTCAGGGGGTGTCTCAGGTAATAGCAGGGTGCTGCCCTCCTGCCTCATGGGGAAGAGAGGTTCCAAACCTTGTAGAAAAGTTTAGCACCATGAGGCTGTTACAACCCTGGAAGTGTTGAAGGCCAGGCTGGACAGGGCTTGGAGCAACTGGGTCTAGAGGAAAGTGTCCCTGCCCACAGCAGGGGTGTTGTAACAAGATGGTCTTTAAAGGTCCCTTCAAAACCAAACCAGTCTGTGATGCTATCATCTATGGTCATCAGAAATTTGCTCATAAAATGTGTTGTCACCTCCCTTCTCGTCTTTCCTCAGGGACAAACAGTTCTAATAAGCTGAAGCTCCTTTATGCAGCAGGCATGTGCCCAACAAGAAGAAATGGGATTTGTGCTCTCTGTCTGCTGCCGTTCTGGGTTCTGTGGGGACTGTTCAATCCCACAGCCATGGATTGGACAGTGCTAAGACTCAGTCATGCAGGAGACATGGAGGGTCTCCACCCTGCAGAAGACATGGCACTGGGGCTGCACACCATGTGGTGGGCACCTCTTGGTCAGTGGGTTGTGCCACCACTGCAGAAACTATAAACTAAAAACAATAATTCTAGAAGCTTAAATAAACTGCACAGGGCACAGTGTCCTTCCAAGGAAACCAGGAAGGCTTAGCAACTCCCCATCCCAAGAGGGTCCTCTCTCACCAAATTTCACCTCTTCAGGTGAAGCACAGGGTGAAAGAGTTTTCCCAAGGAAATTCAGGGAAGAGTGTTAGGCCACTGGCAAAACAAATGGCTTTCCCATGGCTTCTCTCTCAGATAAAACTGACCCAGTTTGGCTGAAATCTTTCACAGAAATTCAGGTTGAGGCAAATCCCTGGGAGACAATTTCTGCCTAAATGTCTGTGTTTTGGCATTGTTCTAAGTAATGGGAAACACAGCCCCATAATGGGAAGTATTGGACAATCTCAATAACAAGCAGTGTTATCTGCCCTGTCTACAATAAAACAATTAATTTTCGTTAATTTCCCTCTTTGAAGAGGATTTGAAGACTGAGGGGCAGGGGAGAGAGAGGAGACAAAAAAAAAAAAAAAAAAAAATAGGAGAAGAGAGAAGAAAGCAATGGAATTAGCCAACCACCTCCAGATTTGAATCACTCTAGATCTGTGACAGCACCTGGCAGAGCAAGGAGAGGTGCTAAAGGCTGTGGATGGGAGACATTTGAGCACATCTAATAAACAAGGAAAAGGCTCCTGCCACTGCCATCTCTGAGCAGATTGGCTAATAGAGGAGGAAGTTCCTGGGTCATGGACAAAAAGCACAGGGTGGTAGGAGTAGGGCACCAGCACTTCCAAAAAAACAGTCCTGGAGAGGGAAAAGTAGGTGTTTTCACAGTATTTGAAACCATTTTTATCTGTGCAGAGTGGGCAACCAATGCTCATGTCAGGATTCTCCATTGCATTAGTGAATGTGGTTTGCAGCCTGCCTGAAAGCAGGACGCCCACAAATTTTTGTGAAAGTGCTCATTTTGGAAAGATTTCCAGCCTGAGGAATTAATGGTTTGGAATGCCTAGAGAAGCTCTAGGTAAGCACCTAAAATCTGGGGAACCAATGCAGACCAAGAGCCTTCAGGCCAGTGCCTACAAGTGGGTACCAGGCAGTACAACTTATTTCCCCACTTCTGCAGCCAACTCGATAGGTTGAAGTGGGGTGAAATGATCCCCCTGACTATGCACCTTCTTCAACGTCACCATGGGTAGATGGAACACAGGTAATGAGCATCACTGCTGCTGCACTCTGCAGTCTGACCAAGATGTTTTGAGCCACGTCTGGCTGTCTTCTGGAAATTCCTAGGTAGATTGTGCCAAAAGATCACCCAGGTTCGACAAATTTAAGTTGCTGTAGTGTCAGATGACTCTGTCCACAAACCAGGTTGATTTCATAGCCACTGTAAGAGCAGGGACAATAACCACACACTTGGAGAGAAACCCACAAGCCAAAAAGGTGGTTTTGTGCAAAGAAACACCCTTCACCGAGCTTAAGTCAAGCAATGAAATATTCATAGGACACTAAAGCAGTGAGCTCCCTGGCTGCCTCCTTATGGGAATCCAATAATACTGGAGACAGCCTTAATTCAATATTCAAAAAGCCTCTTTCTCTTTTCCTCTCTTTCCATCTCCTCAATGTCTCTTTGGGTTCAGAGATCTTTTGGAAACCTCAGCTTTATACACTGAATGCATTAGTGGAGAGGAGGAATCGGTGGGGGAAGGAGTGGGAGTATGAAGATGGGGATCACACACAGGACAGCTGGGGATTTCTGGTCCCCAGGCAGCCTGAGGATGCATGGCTGCAGGATCTGAGCCAGCTCTTCCCAAAAGCACGGCTGCATGGCTTTTTTGGGGCAAGGCCCACACTTGTGCTCAGACATGGCTGGTTAGGATTCAGCTCTGGTCCAAGAGCTGTGTGACTGTGGTTGTGTGGTCCTGTGCTCCCACAGAGAGACTCATTGCAAAACAGGATGCCTGGCTCAGCTGAAGTGCATGTCAGCAGGGCTGAGACCATTTTTGATTTGGCATCTATTCTGCAAAAAGAAGTCACTGAAGAGGGAGCCTTTGTCCACCAGCATAGACTGAAAATTGGGATAGCTGGGCCCAGGTGCTCACAAGCATAAAGACCTGAAGACTCAATGATGTGTCTGCTGTTCACATGGACAGTCAACATCAGTGAGGACATGGATGCTGGCAGGGCTTGACTGAGCCATTTGTGTGCTTCCCAGTTGCTGCTGATGCTACAGCTCTTGATCCCTGACCTGGAAGAGCAATCCTGACATCGTCCTCCTCATTTCAGAAGGGGGCAGAGGTCATGTTTTGGGTAGAATTGCACTGAGCTAACCTCCAGAAGGCAATACTGACATACAGCTCTGTCTCCAGGCCAGGAGATAGGCACTGTTTCATGCTGCAACTGGGTGGGAGGGAGCTGTAACTCTACTGGTAGGACCTTTCTTCCAGTGTGGGAAGGGACAATACCCAGGGGTGCGACCAAGGCACCTCCAGCCATTGAAGGTCCAGGGAATTGTTTGCTGCCCCCCCCCCCCCATACAAAAATAGGGGCAACAAAGGATATGAGCAGTGGGACATGTTTTTCCACACCATCCATGGACACCATAGGTGCTGGATGCTGTAGATGCTGAAGCTTCATATACCTCAGACAAATTCAGGGAAGAAAGTCCCCCATTTATCATCTATAGCTTTGAATGACAATGCTTTATACATGTTGCAGCAAAGTGAAGATTTAGAAGAGCAACAGCTTTCCAAGCACTTAGCGCAGTATTCCCCCCGTTAGCCACCCTGCCCGAAATTCTTTCCCAGAGAGTATTTAAAATCCAATTATTTATTCCACAATGAACTGGTTATTTGGTTTCTTCTGGCATCTCCCAGTCACGAATGCCCTCGAGCAGATCAGTTTCAACCTTCGGAAAACCTTTCTATTAGCATTTGATGTTGTCAAGCTCTTTTTATAGCCACTCTTAAAGCTAAGTGGGAGCCACTAGAAGGTTACCTGCCATGCTGGAGCATGCAGACAGAGGCCAGATAGCAGGGACAGGGTACAGTCCCCATGCAGGAGGCTCCAGTCCCCATGCAGGAGGCTCCAGAGCACCAATGATGGTACAAACAATTCACAAAAATTGTGAGAAATTAACAAAAGTCAGGTCCATGCTCATGTGATGAGGTGAGGATGGAGAATTCCATACTGCTCTGAGCTGCTTCCCATCTCCAAGGCAGAGCAGGAGCCCTTTGGGGAAAAGAAAGGTGCTCATCCTGCTGGTACCATCACCCTGGTCTGGGGGCATCCCACAAAAGGAGAGCGTGAGCAGGATGCCTGCAAGTCCTTTCACACCTTCTTCAAGAGCCTGGCATTAGTGAGGCCCCAGCCAAACTCCATCAGGAACCTGACATGCTGTCTCCCCTTACTGTGTTTTCCATGGCAGAAGAGATTTCTTTCTCTTTCTTGTTCTAGCATCTCCAGGCCAGTTTGCTGATCATGCAAACACAGTGCAGACACTCTTTCTCCTTACTGATTTTTTATAGATTCTGGTTGCAGCTACACTTGCAATTATTTTAAGATTTTTTGGCAAAGAACCAGCCCCACAGATAATTGCTTTGGAGTCCATTTCCCTGGACATTTGGAGCCAGTGCAGGTCTCCTGATGGGATCTTAGGAAGCTTTGTCCCTTGACTCTGCTGGTTCTCCAGCTGCACCCAAGCCCTGCCACCCCATAACACTTCCTGCCAATGCCTTGGGGCCACCCTCTCACCTTTGTGACTTCAAGCCAGGTGAAACAGCTGGACTAGATCTCTTAAGGGGAACGGGAACTTTCTGCTTCTGGAACACTTGGCACTGCCTGGCATCACTTGGTCCATGAAGAGGAGCAAAGGTACGGTGCACCTAAAGGAAGGTCCCAAAAGGCACTGCTGATTCACTGTCAAACAGGAATTCAATAGTGTCAGGCTCAAACGCTTCCCTGATGTAGAATTTCAGATACAGCATTACAAACCACAACCCTAATACAGATACAGCTGCAATGCCATACCATTGTTGTGTGTCTAGGCTGGAGAGGCGAGGCAGGTGTTTTATCCATGGCAATGTGTCCCTGGAGTAGGTATTTACCTACTCGAAAACTAGTTGATTTGTGGTGAACAGAGATGACAAAGCTTGGTTTTCTCCATGTTTTGAGTCTTACACTCCCAGTTTCAGAAGTCCAAACCAGGCTTTTTTTCCAGTATATGTGGTATTGTTCCATGATGACTCTTGGTGAACACCAGGATATAGCTGATGGATCTTGCAGACTACACTGGGAACAGAAAGCAGAGACATGCACTGATATTTCAGGTGGGAAGGTAAGGTATAAAGAACATCCAAACAAGGTTACATGGGAGATGTGTGGCAGAACAGGGACAGGATAAGGGGTCTACAGTTACATTGATCCATTTCTTCTCAAAGACAGCTTGAAAATCCTGAAGATCCCTCTTTGCCCAAAGCTCTTGGGCTGCTGATGGGTGAAGGACAAGCTCTGCCCCATGCAGCAATGGGTTCTGGTGTAGCCCCGCAATCCCACCTGCTCCCAGCTTCTCCCTTGATGAACCCCCTGAGGAGGTGGGGCCACCCACAGACCCAAGAAGTCCTTTGTGAGGAATAATGCATCTGATGGATTTTGCTTGTCTGCATGAATCATCTGCCAGTAGGTCACGAATTACTCAGATGTGTCTGTTATCCCGAATTATTCCCTGATTCACGTGGCAGCTTACGCAGGAGTTCCTTGATTAGGCTGATCAATATCGAATGCCCTGGCTTGCTGGCCTGACATTCTCATCCATGTAAGCCTCTAGGCCATAAACCATTCTTATCCAAAATCTTGACCTCATGTTTAATTTTATCACCGTTGACGTTAACGGAGGTTAGTTAGGCTTGAGCACGCACTGGAAGTTAAGCTTTCCTGTACCAGGGCCTCCATGCATTTCCCAGCCCTGACTGATGACCTGAATTCAAGGATGCCTTTTCCCTGGCTTCAACAGGCTTCAGCTTGGCGCACGTATAATTCCTGGAATCAGTTCTCCACCACTGATGATGAATCAATCATTTGCTTTCTGAACCTGTTCCACAGAATTCCCTCAGCCTTCAACGTGCTGGCAGGCTTTCCCACCACAAAATTAGTTGGCTCTACAGCTTTTGGGATAGTGAGCACCCCATGTACGGTTCCTGTCTGGAAGCAAATGGATTTAAACATTTGAACTTTTGTGGGATGATCTTTTTCAGCAAGAGAGCTGAAAAAGAGAGGCAGACTCAACAAAAAAGTGTTGGTGGGCAGAGGGTGGTTGAGGAGAAGGAATGGTGCATAGGGTAGGTGTATTGACATCAGTCAGCCTGATATAGCCTAGAGAGGGCTTTTACAGGTTCAGCAGAGCCCTTGACCTCACCTGAGTGGTTTGATGGAGAATTCCTGTGATGCTTAAGTTGAACACACCGCACATATCTGTAAGATTGGTTGGTTTGCTTTGTTGCATAAATCCAGAAAATCATCCAGGCTCCCTCTCTGGTGAGTGAAAAGACAAGCCATGGTTCAATCCAGAAGCTGATTTATATTTGGGACAACTGGCAGAGATGGGATGGATAACTCTCACATAGCTGCTCATTCAGTCCTTTGGTCATTGAGGGATACTAGACAATAGCTTTTGCTTCCATAACTAGCTTTTGGATGGCTTAAGCTAGATAAAATGAATCCTACGTCTTGGTGCCCACCTGCACCGCTGCAGATCTCTCCCACTGTCTGAACATCCCATTCTCCAAGGTCCACTTCCACACATTATCCCCCACAGCTGCTGCATGAGGAAGGCTGCACCTTCACAGCCAGCAGTGGGAGAGGAAAAGGCAGGGCACCCTAGCTCACAAGGCAAACCTTATTTGGCCTTTCCCATATAGGATCCTTCTGCCAGGAACAGGGACCTCCCACAATATCTCCTTGTGCTTCACTAATTTTACTGGCAAAAAGCCGTTTCCTCCATTTTTTCATAACTCTTTTGCTGCAGTTTAAACAAGTCGCTTCTCACCTTTTTCTCAAGAGACAGGGTTTTTTTTCCTTTTGGGGCAGTTTTTGATATATTTGGAGCCTGTTTCTACACCCTCTCCTCAGTCTTCTCTGCTCTTGGTAATGTGCCCCAGCTCCCTGGTCTTCCCATGCTGGCTAGTTTTTCCACACTCACACAGTAAGTTTCCAGTATTTGTGAGGCCACTGAAAACCAAGATTCATCCATCTCCACAAGCTGATTGTCAGCATCCAACAGAAGAGCCCAAAGTTAGATTGAGAGCAGCCTCACAGAGAAGGACTTGGGGATAGCAGTGGGTGATGTGCACTCACAGCCTCCCCTTTGAGGAAAGGCTGAGAGAATTGGGGGTTGCTCAGCCTGACAAACTCCAGGGAGACCTTATTGCAGCTTTTCAATATCTAAAGGAGACTTAAAAGAAAATGGAAACTTTTACCAGACCATGTCATAATTTGACAAGGGGAAATGGCTTCCAACTGACAGAGGGCAGGTTTGACTTGATATTAGGAAGAAATTCTTAACTGTGAGGGTGATGAGGCCCTGACACAGGCTGCCCAGAGAAGCCATGAATGTAATGCCCCATCCACGGAAGTGTTCAAGGCCAGGCTGGATGGGGCTTGCAGCAATCCAGTCTAAGGTGTCCCTGCCTATGGCAAGGGTTTGGAACTATATGATCTTTAAGGTCCCTTCCAACCTAAACCATTCTGTGATCCTCAGACCATGATTTGGACTTTAGACAAGTGTCCCTGCTTTCCTAAAGACACACAACTCCAAAGCCTGGCAGGGAAGTTCAGTGGGGCAGGGGATCCCCAGCATTTCTGGAAATCACATCACACCAGCTTGAGTGCCAAAAACAGGGCTGGAGGAAGCTGAAGTCTGAACATTGGCCCAGTGTGTGGGTGCTTATGTATTGGCATAATAGAGAACATGTTTCCAAAATGGAATAAATCATTTTTTTGCCAGTAAGTTAATTATTGAACACTGCCTCTCTTCAAATTATTCATGAACAGATGACAACTTTCTCTAATCATTAGTCCTAATTATTCACTCCATCTCTCCTATTAATAACATGCAGGCAGCAGATTGACAGTAAACAGCTCCATGCAATTATTTTGCTTAGTGAAGTTTGAAACAGAAGCAGTGCCAGGTATTTCTGATGGGGCACAGATTGCATGGCAGATCCCTTCTTACCCACCACGTGGCTATGAAATCGTAGAACTCCATTTCTGGTGTGAATGCCCCCATTTGCAAAAGGAACACATGCCAAAAAGCTGTTGGTTCCCAGGCTCAAAGGCATTGTTTGAATATCATTGAACAGTGAACACAAAGAAGGACCAAATAAAATATATTTTACAGAGCTCAATAAATCACCAGCCTCAACTTTTCAGGAAACATCTTTCTCCAGGTCCACAGTGTATCTGTATATTGACAATGAGAGAATTTCCCACCTGAAACTAGGAGTGGTTTATTGCAAGGGTACATGCAGAGTATCCAATATTTAATTAGCATGATGTCAATTAGCTACATCACATTGGTTTCCTCCATTCACACCATGAGCTAAACATAATAGGGCACCTGAGCTGCATTTGCAACCTCTGCCTTTCTTTCCTTGTTACCTGGACAAGGATTGTGGACAACACCACATCATCAGTAAGTTGCTTAAAGGTTTTAAGGGCATTTGAAGTTGTAGCCCTAGATTTCACCTTTAGCAGGAAATAAAAATAGGAATCTCCTTAATGCACAGAGACCTAAATCGAAAGCCTTAAGACAGGCAAAAATTGACTACTCCCAAGCATGCACTCATCCCCTGGAAGCGGCAGCTGCGGCATTAACTCAGGACAAAAATCCCTGCAAGAAGAGATGTACTGACTTCTGATGGGGAGAGCTCCTGTCTTAGTTTTAAATTCACTCAAGATGCAGAGTTTATTCAATTATCAGCTGTCTTTAAACTGGAATGTGGCTTCACTCTAAATATCAGCTGGGCAGGGGAGATGATGACAACTATGTTAACCCTTTGTTTACCATCCAGCTAGACTGAGGGTGGCAGCAGGAAGGCACTGAGCAATTTGGCATACATCCACCATGCATCTCCAAGGTTAAAGCTTTTGGCTCAGTCCCTCACACCCAGAATGGGATTTGACACTGGCTATGCCTAGGAGGACAGGTGGGAAAAAAACCCATGTGGTGTGGTACCCAATGGTAGGATGCTCTGTTCACAAGCCCCTTTTTGTAAGAAGACCCCATGCCGTACAAAGGACTCTCTGTCTTCAGGGGAGACCCAGGGCTGTAAAAACAAAGAGAGACAACGGGAAAGCGTCTGGTTCATTATTCCCCTCTGAAAACCCCTCCAGCTTTTTAAAGGAAGTCTCTGGCTATGAGGGGGGTGTGGATTAAGACTGAGATTCATTGGAAGAGGCAAAAGGGAGAGCTGGCAAGATTTAAATCCTCCCCAAATGCCTTGGGAAGCATGGAGGGTTTTGGGCTGGCAGCCGGGCCCACATGCCAGCAGATGGGGCTCCTGGGAGAGGTCAGACCTGCAGCGGTATAGAACACTTTGCTCCTCTAGGATGCATCTGCGGGGCTACACTCCCATAGAGGTTACTTTAATGCCACTGTTTTTGTGGGGCTGTAGAGCCATAATCACCAGTGGCTGTGGAGAGCAGCAAGAAGCTGGATAGAAATCAAGCACAAACCGGTACAGTTTTTTTGAGTGCTGCTCAAAGTCTGTATTCAGCCATAAATACAAATTCTGCTGGAGCAGGAAGGTTAAACTCTATCTGGGATGTTAAAGCCCAGACCTCCTGGTTTCTGGGAATCCATTCTGTGTTACACTGTGTGGTGGTGAAACAGCAGGCCAGAGGCCTTACAAACTGAACCCTGACTTGAGCTGACAGAAGCTGTGGGAAAGCTGACAGCTCTTTGTGAGAACAGAGTCCTGCAGCAGTGAAAAACAACTCGTTTTCCTTGAGAAAAACTCTAGGACTGTGGAAAACAACCTGCTTTCCCTGAGAAAGAACTCTAGGACTGTGAAAAACATTAGCCACCTGTATAAACTGTTTTTACACCGTTAGGTAGGAAAATGAAAACAGTATGTCACAAACAACTCTCTCTGCACGTACGCTCAGGGGGATTGAGTGACCGATCAATACAGGGTAACAACTTGTTACTGATCAACTGGGGATAGATATGGGATGTTCTTTTAAAATCTCTATGAAGAGATGCGTGAATAAACCGGGATCTTCTTTTTTGCTCCATAAAAAAGTGTGTCCTGCATCTTTCTTTAATGAGACTCACAGTGACACATTGTTCTGACTTGAAGCTCACAGCACCATCCTTGCCTCTTGCTGGCTGGCTGGGATGCTCCTGCAAAGCAAGATTTGCTCTCCAGGGAAGCGGGGAGCAGAGCCCTTCCCGGCAGCAGGCAGAGATGGGAAGATGCATCTGTCCTCTGTGAGAAGGACGGTAAATGGCCTCTTGCCTTTGTTATTACCTGGCAGAGATGAGTCTGGGAAGCAGCAGGCTGCTATAGCAGGGCATGGAGCATCTTCACCTGGGCTGAGTTTGCCCTCTGATGGCAAGCGCTGGTACTGAGAAGAAGCAGCTCTCAAAACCTTGTCTTCCCTACTCCAGCTTATGGCCCCGATGCTAAAGCAGCATGTAAGAGTGCTGCTGCTATGAAGGCATCCTCAGCTCCTGGGCTGAAGTTTTTCCCGGTGAAGGCAGCTTCTGCTTGGCTATGACAGCCTAAATTCTGCCCTGCCTTACACAGTGCTGGGAGGGACAGGGGTGGCAGAGGCAAATTGAGGCAATGCAGGGAAGCCACAGCAGCTCAAAGAGGGTAACAAGACCACAGAAAGTTTTTTTTATGGACTAGTTTAAAAAAGAAGCAGAAAAACAAAGGAAAATAAACTCCTATGAAGACAGGCTGGGAGAACTGGGAGTGTTCAGCCTGAAGAAGAGAAGACTTCAGAAAGACCCTAGGGTCTAAAGGGGCTCCAGGAGAACTGGAGAGGGACTTTGTAAAAGAGCCTGGAGTGGCAGGATGGGGGGAATTGCTTCACACTGACAAAGGGCACATTTAAATGGGATATTAGGAAGAAATTCTTCCCTATGAGGATGGTGACTCACTAGAACAGGTTGCCCAGAAAAGCTGTGGTTGCCCCATCCCTGGAAGTGTTCAAGGCAGGCTGGACAAGGCTTGGAGGAATCTGGTCTAATGACAGATGTCCCTGCCTATGGCAGGGGGTTAGAACTAGATAATCTTTAAGCTCCTCTTCAGTCCAAACCATTCTAAGATTCTATGACTTTCTACCAGCCATCTACAGCCTACCACAAACCAACAGCTGACTCTTTTGGGCGGGTTCTTGCAGCACTAACCCCTGTCACCTGCCATCCACCCAGCCTAGCAAAGAGACAGCAGGCAGGGGAAGCAGCCAAGGAGCTGAGGGCTGCCCCATGCAGGGGACAAGCCAGGAGCCCAGGGTAACCCCAGCACAGCAGAGCACTCATCAAAAAGGGTCCAGCCTGAGCACAGCAGGGAGGGCTGGATTCTGGTAACAGGGTCCACCAGCTCTCAGACACAGCAGAGGAATCAGGTCCTAGGCCCATCCAGAGGCAGCAGCACATGAGGCAGGACTGGAAACCTGCTACCAACAGCAGAGGCACCAGGTCCCACCCATTGAGAGGGTTAGGCATCATCACCCTACATCCTAAGGAGGAGAGAAGTCCTGGGATTACCTTAAATATAGTTCCTGGGCTAGTTGCCAGAGGATGTGTGCATGGAGGTCCCAGATAAGGCTGCTCAAGGCTAGCAACACTTCTTGTGCCCACAATGTCCTGACAGCTGGCATGATGCTGCCTCTCCTCGATTTCTCTGCTGAGAGAAGCCGTGGTTGCTCCAAGCCTGGGAGTGTTCAAGGCTGGATGGAGCTGGTAGCAACCTGGTCTAGTGAAAGGTGTCCCTGCCCATGGAAAGGGTGACTGGATGATCATTAAAGTCCCTTCCAACACAAACCATTCTGTGGTTCTATGAATTTTGCTTTCCATAATAATAAAGGAGGGAGCTTTCAGAGATAGCAGCCCATGCTCATGTTCAAAGACCCTGCAGTCCACTAAATAGACTTGTTTCATACTGTAAGGGCATATAACTACATCAATGCCATCATATTTTGTGGGAGAGAAATCAGCCTAGACAGATACTAAATCATCTGTATGAAAATGATTATTACAGTTAGACAAGAAGGTAAGTAGGTCGTGCTTGTATTTAGACATGGTGTATTAGCTGAGTGGGAGTGACAAGAGGGGCTGAGTTTGGTCAGACTTGGGGGGTGTCAATGGGACCAGGTAAGGAACAGGTGAGCCTTGCTGCTGCTCTGCATGAGAACTGGAGAGCTTGGCAGAGCTTCAGCATCCCAAGACAAGACCTGGGGTTGCACAAACTGAGTCTGGGTCAAGCCTGTGTGTGTGAGAAACCATCTCTATCCATGCTTATACTGAACAAAGGGTTTAGTTAATATTTGCCTAGAAAACCTACTCCTAATATGAGGTCAAACACTCAAGGAGCAAAAGGATGTGCCGTAAGGGAAGCTTCACTCTACCCCTGGACACATCCGTTACAGTGCGGTGTCTAATAATAAGATGATATCATCATTTCTTCCTGTGTAAAGGGAGTTCTATAATTTTGAGCAGTGCATCAGGTATTTCTGCTGCTGTAGGCCAGGCTCCTCTGTAGCTTTGCTTCAGTGCACACACATTAAAAGAGCAGTTCCATCGACATTTCTCTTCAGGCCTCTGTAGAGCCTAGAAACTTTGAAGACAGTATTTCAGTATTATGGAAAGATCACCAAATTATTTTAACCTCATTTTAGTTCAATCAAGTGAAAATTTCTCCTCAGAAGATTAGAATGATGTAATTGATTGCAGTGCAAAGATGACACTTCTACCATATACCTCTTGCTTTTTTTTTTTTTCTTTAAAAGAGCTGACCTTTTTAAACACAGAAATAAATTTAATTTTTGCTGATTCTTGGTTTCTGAAAGGGGTTAAACCATTTTTGCTTAAAATCCCTATATCAGCTTTGAGCTAGCCTAAGGCTGAGGCATCAAATTTCATCTTGCAAGTAGCAAAGGTGTTGTTATAAAGCATTGAAAAAAAACTTTAAGAACTCTGTATAATCTTAAATACAGCAGATGTCTCTAAGCATCCTCCCTCCTAGCACTACTTGCTTTTGCACTATTAAACCAGAAAAGAAATTTTAAAAACAACCAGCCAGCTCAGTCCCCCACAGTTCCTGCTCTTCTCATATCCCAAGCAGCCCGAGTTAACCTAAATCGTATATTTTAACAAAATAATCTTTCAGAGTCAAGTTTCAGGTGGTGACCAGACACATACCTGAGTTTCTATACGACCAATTAGTTCCTATCCCTGTATCAAAGCATGGTCACTAAGTGCATCATGCCCCCTCTTCAAGGATCTTCTCTGTGGAGAAGATGTCTGCTGTGGGCAGGGAGCACTGAGCTGTATTCCTCCATCCCCTCCAGATCCCCACGTCTCTGTGCCTCACTGCAGGAACTGAAATTCAGAGATGTGTCCTGGTTTCTCCCAGTAAACCGGGGAAGGAGGCATCTGATGGGTAGGAACTAGGTCTCCTGAATGGCTTTGCTGCAGGTTCACTCCAGAAGTTGCTGACAGCCTAATTTTCAGATTTATGAAGCATTAAGAATTCCCATTGACTCTGTAACCAGGTGATGAATCTGTCTACGCTTCATTTTTCTCAGCTATAAAATGGAAGAAATGGCATTTCTATCACCGACTAGCTGAGAGGTTAATGCAATGATTATTAATAAAGTTCCCTGATAAACTCAGGAGCAGCAATTCCCAAGCCAGGGTGGCAGTTCCTAGCAGGGTTTGCTGAGCTCCTGAATGCACTAACGGACCCAGTGGAAATTAGGTGGCAGCAGCAGGTTCAGAAACAGAAATAGAAGCAATTTTCCTAATGAGTCATCAACAATCCGGAGCCTGGAGCTTGGGAGGTGACTGTCACTTCCCCCAGACAAACAGCCCATGGATCACTCTGTGTGGAAGAAGTCTCAGTCTCCCTGCAAGATGACCTATGCAGAGTATCCTTAAAGATTTCTGTGGCTGTGCTGCCACTGGACTCCATGGCTGTGGCTGCTTGTTGCACAAGTAAATGGAACTGCAGCTGCAAATGTCACAAACTCGGGGGTTGTGTTAAGGAGGGTTATGTACCCAAAAGAGTAGAATCTTACACTGCTATTAAAGTTTATTCATCTATAGACAGAACTTGGCTTCTCCTTCCTTTAATGCCATAGGTAGTGTGTTTTCTCTCTTTGCACAGGATCAGAACTGATACTTTGCTGGGATGTTGTCAGTGACTGGCTTCAGAGGCTAAAAACACAGAACAGTTATAGCAGATTCAGTCAGTCTTACAAAATGTACATCTGTCAGAAGTACCAGTTTCTTTGTGTAAAATAACCACTAAGGAGTATAGCAGGAGACAGCTTATCCCAAAGAAACTCATTTGTTTGCAGCCCAAGTTTCAGGCCACTTGGGAATAGGTGATGTTTGCTTTCCGTACTTGATCCACACACCTCTGAAGGCTGGCAGATGTATCTCCATTAAGACTAAGTGAGGAAACACAGACAATTCTCTGAAGCAGAACCTGTGAGGAGGGTGCTACATGAGGGTGCAGGTGTCCCCACAACAAGACTTTCCCCTCTGTCCTGAGCCCATCATGAGTTCCAATGTAGGGTTCTGGCCTGCAGGCAGTGCAAAGGCACACTGCTGACTGGAGGAGGCAGAGAAACCTCTCACAGCTGATCTAGCCTATTTCACTCTTGTACCCTCGCCACTGAAAGTAATCACAGTGTTGTTGATACCTGGACTAAATCAAACTAATCCTTAGAGCTCATCTTGTGCTAACAAGAACTAGAAGATAACTGACAAATCACTGTTCCAGCTGCAGTGCACTGGAGCTGGAAGACTTTTTTCCATGTCCTTTTTCCTGATACAACACACAGGTATCTCCAATAAGTGGCACCTAACCTTCCCTTAGGCTGCATACATGGATTGTGGAACTGGTAATGCAAGGTAACCCCAGGGAAGAAGTGTCTCCAGGAGCCAGAGGCTGCTCCCAATGCACTTGGGCAGTGAAAACAAGATATTCACTCAGAGGGTCTCCAAGAGCTCATAATGGTATCCTAAAGCTCAGGAAGCAGGGAGATCTTCCCTAGGTATTGAAGTGCTGGGAGTCACACTCATTGCCGGGGCTGTGGGTGTAGGGGATGTTGTGAAGGCCAGTTATGTACAGGCATAAGTGCTCACACATTTGATCTTTAACAGCTTTTGCCTGTGTCATTTTTTCCTCTCTGGAGCAGTTAGTAATGGCATCAGCAAGACTTTTCAAGGATCAACCAGTATTTCAGCGTGAAGCATGGGGTTGTGCTATTGCCAATACTACTGCTTACTACTTCTGGAAGTCCATCATAGGCACTCATCTATAAAGTTTTTGATCCCTCTGGAAGAGAAGGAAATGAGACTTCCCTTTCTCTTAGCAGTAGAAAATAAGATGCACACACAGACACTAGCAGCCAGGCTGAAAGAAAGATCTAAATAACAGCAATTCTCTTTTGCTTCCACTGAAAACAAGGGGAATCACTACACTTCAATGACTTTATGAAGCTAGTCTTGAGACCTGCCAGTCAGAAAACTATTTACAGAAAGCAGGGGAACCCAATGGCTTAAAAAAATTCAAACCCAAAAGAAAATACCAAAAAAGAGCCCCCAAAGCTATATTAAAAATGTTTTTAATAACAGCAACAAAGAGTTAAAACATGGGAGTGACTCTAATGGCAGATGTCAGCTTGTAAAGGTGAGACTGCTGACCTGGATCTCTCGGGGACTCTAACTTTGAATTTCCTGGCTTGAATTGAATTCCTTAGAGACATTTTGGGTTTTGCTGACTACCTTGGTGGTTTTTCCCAACATCAGGGGTAAACATACAGAGGCAAATACCCAATGGTATTCCAGCACCTCTGAGAGGGGAGGTCAGGAGGAGCTCTACCCCTTCAGCTGCATCTGCAGGGTAAATTCAGAGCTGTGTTTTGCCCTTCTGCCTTTGGGACATTTGTCATCCAGCATCCCTGCCAGCCTGCTGCATGCCTGGGAGGTCTCCTGACCAATACTGACTACCTGAAGCACCTTTTTCTCTCTCTCAGACCAGTTTTACCAGCTCCCATACTGGTTTTACAGCTCTCTCTGCTGTCCCTGCTGGGAGGAGTGCTGCAGCGCTGATCTTTTTGGGCGTTTTCCCATACCTGGGTTTAGGATTACCCTCCTCAGGGAATGCCCTAGTGTTTCACCAGCTGCCTCCTCCACTCTAGACAAGTAAAGCTGTCTGCAGACAATACAGTTACTCAATGCAAAGGAGGCAGTATGTTTCCATAGGCTGTTGAAAGAGAAATTAAAGGGAACAGCAGCTATCTCTCCACAGGACTTCTGGCTGAGCCAAGGAATTGACAACTGCTGCCTTCCATGAACTTTTCAGTTTGGCTTGCAAAAGGCTGGGTCTGGGGACAACAAAACACCCAAAACATCTTTGGGCATCCTTTATCAACACTTTACTAATTAACTTGTGCAGGAACTGGTCTGCCCTTGCTCGGTAAAACTCAGGCCTGCTGTTGGGAAACAAGAACCCAACAGGCTGTGGTCCTCACCATTGGGATTCCCATGCATCCAGCCAGCAGAAAGCTGCCTCAAACCTGGGAAAAGCTGTTCACTCACCACCAGACATCTTTCACAGAATCAGAGAATCATTTAGGTTGGAAAATACCTCCACCAAGATCATCTAGTCCAACCTGTGACAGATCACCACCTTGTTACCCAGACTAGAGCACTAAATCCCATGTCCAATCATTTCATGAACAGCTCCAGGGATGGGGACTTCACTACCTCCCTGGACAGCCTGTTCTAATGCTTAACAACCTTTTTCATTAAGAAATTCTTCCTGATGTCCAACCTGAACCTCCTCCAACCAGGTTGAGGTAATTTTCCTCTTCTCCTGTCACTTGTTACCTGAGAGCAGAGCCTGATCCCCACCTGGCTACACTCTCCTATCAGGGAGTTTGATAAAGTCCCCCCTGAGCCTCCTTTTCTTCAGCATGAGCCCCCACAGCTCCCTCAGCTGCTCCTCAGAGGACTTGCTCTCCAGCCCCTTTCCCAGCCCTGTTGCCCTTCTCTAGAGCCACTCCAGCCCCTCAAAGTCTTTATTGCAGTGAGAGGCCCAGAACTGGACAGAGCAGTTGAGGTGAGGCTGCTGTTGACCACCACCCTCAGGTCCTCCTCCACTTGGCACTCCTCCTCCAGTCTGTTGCACTGCCTAGGGTTCTTGTGACCCAAGTGCAGACTGGGCACGGATTCAACCTCACACAATTGGCCTCAGTCGATGGATCCATTTCTTTTTGTGGGGCTGGATGGCATGGGCTAAAGCTCAGCATGCTTACAGCTGCCTTTTGGGGTACGTATCTAAGGTGAAGAACATCCTGTGAGAGACAGATCAGCCCTGCCCTTCACAGCATCTCTTTGTGGTGCCGGGGGCCCAGGGAGGGTCTCTGAGTGACACCCTGGCACATTTCCCTCTGAGGTCTGGCTGCCTTCCCCTCAGTGCTCTGAGGGAGATCACAGACTCAATTAGGTTGGAAAAGATCCGTGAGGTCATCGATCTCAACCTGTGACCCAACACCACCTTGTCAACCAGACCATGGCACCGAGTACCACGTGCAGTCTTTCCTTAAACACCTCCAAGGACACTGACTCCACCGCCTCCCTGGGCAGCCCATTCCAATACATAATCACCCTTTAGTGTGAAAGAATTCCTCCTGATGTCCAGCCTGAACCTCCCCCGGCACAGCTTAGACTATTTCCAACCTATCGCTGCTTGCCTAGGAGTAGATTCCCACCCTCACCAGGCCACAACCTCTTGTCAGGTGGTCACAGGGAACGAGAAGGCTCCCCTGAAACCTCCTTTCCTCCAAGCTGAGCCCCCCCCAGCTCCCTCAGCCGCTCCTCAACAGACTTGTGCCTCAAGATTGTGCACCACTAGATGTGGTGTCAGGGGGAGCAGCTTCAGGCGCAGCTGGAAGCTCCTGGCCCACGCTCCGAGCCGGCGGCTGCGGGAGGAAAACCCCAACCCCCAGCAGCCCCGGCTGCTGCCGCTCCGTGAGGGGAGAGCGGCCCGGCTCCGCCCCGCCCCGCCCCTCAGGGGCGCGGCCCCGCCCCGCGCACGCGCGGCCGTGCTGTCCGCCTGTCAATAAAGCTTGAACAAGCGCCGCGCCGGGGCCGCCGTTTTGGTTTGGTTTTTTTTTTTCTTTTCTTTTAATTGTAGGATTTTTTTCATTTTTCATTTTTTTTCTCCTCCCTTTTTTCTTTCTTTGAAGGAACTTTATTTTTTCCCCCGCGCGCACGGGGATGCGCTGAGGCCGCTCCGCCCGGCCCGGCCCGGCCTCGGCATGTCGGGCAGCCGCCCGCCGCACCCCGCCGTGCCGGCCGCCGCCACACCGGCCTCCTCTTCCTCCTCTTCCTCCTCTTCCTCCTCCTCCTCCTCTTCGACGTCCATGGCCCCCGGCTCGTCCTCCTCGGGCGGCGCGGCGGCGCGGCCCGTGCTGGTGGCGGCCGCCGTGTCGGGGTCGGGCGCGGGGCTGGCCCGGCTGGCGGCGGGGGCGGCGCGGCCCGGCGGCTCCTCCGCGGCGCCGGGGGGCGGCGGCAGGAAGAGGCCGCTGCTCACCCCGCTCTGCAACGGGCTCATTAACTCCTACGAGGACAAGAGCAACGACTTCGTGTGGTGAGCGCGATATGTCGCGATATATCGGTGGGGGAAGCCCGGGCGCCGCCATGCCGTCGGGAAGCCTGGGGAGTGTGGAATAGCGGCAGGAGGAGGGAGCAGCCGGCAGCCCCTCCTGGCGCTGGAACGGCTGCTGCCCTCCGGGGATTGTGGCTTAGGGGTTTTCCCTCTTTTGTGCCTCTATCAGAAATAGTGTGGCCAGCAGGAGTAGGGAAGTGATTGTCCCTCTGTGCTGGGCTCTGGTGAGGCCACACCTCCAGTCCTGTGTCCAGTTCTGGGCCTCTCAATTCAGGAAGGACGTGGAGCTCTTAGAGCGGGTCCAGAAGAGGGCAGCGGGGCTGGGGAAGGGGCTGAAGCACCAGGACCAGCTGGGAGGGGAGATGGGTAGCCTAGGGAGGAGGAGTGACTCTGCGGGGGGACTTTATCACTTTCTAGAGCTCCGTGACAAGATATTACAGCCAGGTGGGGATCAGATTCTCCACTCTGATAGCTAGCAACAGGACAAATGGACACAGTCTTATGCTGTGCCAGGGGAGGTTTAGATTGGATGTTAGGAAGAATTCTTTCCTAAAAGGGTTGATTATATATTGAAATGGGCTGCCCAGGGATGTGGTGGAGTCACCATCCCTGGAGCTATTCAGACAACAACTGGACATAGCACTCAGTTAGTTGATACCATTAGTTGACATGGTGGTGTGGGGTCATAGGTTGGTTGGACTTGATGATCTCAGAGGTCTTTTTGAGCCTAACTGATTTTTTCTGGTTTTGGCCCGATATAGCAACATTGCCTCCACCCTCTCTATTTTTAAGCAAAATCAGGTTATTCCTGGCAGGTTCTTCCTTGAGTGCACCCAAGTTGTTGGAAAGGCCCTGCAGCACGAGATGTTTCCTCACAGCGTTCTGACAACACAGCAACTGCCTTGTTTTCCTGGACAATGTGACCTCGAGTGGTCTGGAGCCCTCTCATCTTTGCAAGAGGATTCATCAAAGGATTAAGTGCCCCTCTGGAAGGGACTCCAAGAAGCCTCATGATGGTTGATAGCTCCAGCAAAGGTGGCTTGGTTTGCCCACTTGCTGGGAAAGGTTGTCTAGTTTGAAACAGCAACAAGTTTTGTATCAGGCAGGCACCTAAAACCAGATTAGTAGGGAACTTCTTCTGTGATGGTCTAAAGATTTTACAGCTGTTGTTTTCTAGCATCCAGCCATCCAACTGTAGCTCATAGCTGGAAATCACTTTTCAACATAATTGGCAAACTGAGGCCCATGGTTTGAGAACTGTTGGTAATTTGTAGTTTTGAAGAAAACCTGTTGCTGGTGGGTTTCAAACGTCCCAACACAAGAAGTAGGTTTGATTTTTTGTAGCTGGCTGGATGTGCTAAAATGTGAGAACAGGAAGTAAAGTTAGGTGTTTGCATCTGAGAAAGGCAAACAGGGAAGAGGTAGTGGGAAAAAGATCAAGTTGTAGCAAAGTCATGTATGGAAAGGCAATAGTAAAAAAAAGAAGATTATAAGTGGGCCACTGCTCCCAAGATGATTTTGATAGCTCTAACGTAAGCTCTGATATACAGGTGAAGATTGGATGTGAGGCATCTCCCATAGGACAGGTATTGTCTCAAAACCCTGTAGACTTAACTTTACAGCTTGTAAAGTGTTTAGCAGAGTTGATAGGAAACACCTTTGCTACTGAAGTGAAAACCTGGAGCTGCTAAGAAGTTAGTAGCAGAAAAAACAGTAAGTAATTCTTGTTAGGAATAAGTAATAGTCAAAAATTACTGCTTATTACTGTAGTTAGTAGTTTGCCAGTAGCAGAATAGGGATGAGAGGACTGCTGTCATCAGC
Organism: Vidua macroura; assembly: GCF_024509145.1. Taxonomy (NCBI): domain Eukaryota; kingdom Metazoa; phylum Chordata; class Aves; order Passeriformes; family Viduidae; genus Vidua; species Vidua macroura. The sequence goes on from NC_071579.1 coordinate 5,686,330, forward strand.
TGATGCCCTGCTCTGGTTCTAGGCCATGTTCGGTGGATTTAAGAGCTCCTGGTGTGAGCTTGGTTTCTCACAGGTTTTCTGGTCGTTGGATATGAACACAATAACAAGTGCCCATTCTCCTCTGTTCCCTCTGCTCTTACACTGTGACAGTAGAGCTCTGCCAGCATGGCTCCCTGCTCTTTCCAGTCAGCTCTCATGTCCTATTTTGTTGTCTGTTGTAGAAATGAGGGGTTTGGAAAGGAAATTACACCATAACAAATTTGTACACTTGATGTAGTTTTAGGTGGTTCAGAAAACTGAGGTTCTTGCTTTTTTTTTTTTTTTCTGCAGGTAAGTACTGTGCATGCTTCAAGGAGAGCCTGTAATTAGCTGTTTTCTCCTCATTGAGAAGCACTACTGACTGAACAAGTGAGAGGAAAGAAATCAGCCCAGTAGTACTCAGGGCAAAATGTCTCTTCTTAGTATTTACAAGAGCCACATTGAGCATACTGAAGTGCAGGTCAGAAGCTTTATGAGCAGACAATGGTTATAGTTAACTTGGGTTTTTCACTGCTCTGTATTTCTGTGGGCTAAAGGGCTTGTTCTTACTTATTATTGTTCTAGCATCAAATAACAGTATCTGCCTTTTTTTTAATTTGAGTTAGCAATACAGTTATGTAGAAATAAACCAAACTGGGCAGCTCTGCAGTTTTGAGCAATGTCCAAGAAGGCAGGTGTGTGTTAGTTTAAATAATTGATTTAAACAAGCTTTACATATCTCAATGTGAGAAACAGAAGTCTTCCCCCATACCCTTTTTGCCTCTGTAAGGATAACTCAAGATGCTGCCAGATGCAGAGAGCACTTGATAATTTTTCTGAACATGAACTGTAAGTTGCTGTTAGCCACAGCTGTAAACTCAGTGGTAGGTTATGCCTGTTCCAGGTGGAAGGTGGGAAAGAGTAAAGAAGTTTGGGTGAGTTTGGAACATCAAGGAGCAAGTGCAAATTCCCTCAGTAATATTAATATGTGTGACCTCCCTGCTTGTCTTCTGAAAGCACTGTCTCAAGTGAGGCAGACGCTCTAGGGTAAACATTGTCTTGTGTTGCTGCTTTGGCTTGTGAAATGTTTAGCAAGTGTATGCTCAGGAGTTTGCAAGTGTGTCCTGTTTGTGGTGTATGTCACCTTCTGCCTGAAAATGTGTAACTCCAGTCAGGACTGCAGATAGGTCTGACTTAGTGGACAACTTTATTATAAAAAGGAAAACTTTGTTTCTTTTAGTGCAGGCTGCAGAATATAAAGGTATTTTTGTACTGCTTCTGTAGCCAGGTGTCTTTCCACTTGCCTGGAGAATGTCTGAAACAGACTTCTCTAATCAGATTATTTTCTGCTCCCCAGCAATGTAATTGCTTATTTTTCCCGGGCCTTGTATTAGCTCTCCCAACTAGTGGTTGACTAAACCTCTTTAAAACCAGTTACTATCTGCTTGGCTCCCTGAATGGGCTGGATCTTACCTGTCTCTTCAGTGGCTGCTTCACACCAGTCCTTGTTTCTGAGCTCTGGCACAAATCATGTATGGAAGAGGGGCTGTTGCATGCTGATCTGGAGATCAGCACCCAGTACCACAGCTTAGCTGTGAGAAGGGCTGTATGCCACCTGACTTGCAGGTTCATGGGTTTTTAAAACCAGTTCTTTCCTCAGCTGGTTACCTGTTAATCCAGGCATGGGCTGAGTGTAGTTGTTCCATTTTTGTGGTCTGGAAAGTAATTTTAGTAAGGAATATTGCAAATTTGCCCTTGAAGTCACAAACTAAAAACACAGCAGGCTGTTTGCATACCATGTACAAGGAGTCTTACTACCTGTTGTTATATTAGAGCTTCATAGTGATCTTTAACCTGGCCACCTTCCATGGGAAGCAAGAGCCTGGAGCAAGTCCTGGTCTCTGATTAGACCAGAGAGGAGCTGAATAGAAGGCAGGCACTATAATAAATCTTGTTTGCTGTTGAAGTGTGTTTAAATATCGTAGTGATCACTTCAGCCAGGTGTTGGTGTAGCAGTAGGGTGACATTAGTACTCTTGAGAGGTGCCTGGAAAACAACTGGTAAAACTTAGAGCCATGAACTTGATTAAAGTAGGTGTTTAAAATGTTTGAGGTCTGCCCTGCAGAGAAAGAATGGTAAACCTTTGCAGTGCTGGATTAAAAAACAGTGTTTATTAGATAATAGTGATGCCTTATTTCCCAGAGATCAGTGACATTTTTTACTTGCTGAAGTTATTTGCATCCTTTTAACCTGACTCTGCTGCTTAAGACAAGTAGAGAATAAGCTACCTCATGGACAGAAGCCTTGATTTCACCATACTTCTGCTTCTCTGTTTCAGTGTATGCTACAAACTGTAATATGTCGCAAGTCCCCATCGCTCCACTTCTTTCTTAACTTTCCCTTGGTGTTAGATTAGTTTCAGACGACTGTTGCGTAGCAACTTCTACGTGTTGCAGTCAGCTTGGCTTCAGTATGTATTAAAATATATCAGTCTTGTTTCCACTTGTAAATCAGGGAGCATTTCAGGGGAAACAGTTCTTAATGGAAACTTCAGTACCTTTAATGATGTCCCTGGTACTGAATAGCTCTATTTGTTTGCTTTGTTTTTTCTCAACTGTTTTGGCTTTGTCACTTCTCCAGTCAAACTGGTATGAAGGAGTAGTGTGGGAACAGTGATCTCGTGTGACTGGCATGTTAGGAAGTAATCTTCCTATTTTAGCTCTAATTTGTGATCTTCTCCTGCAGACAGAGGAGCATTACAGCCTTGTTGATTGCTGCAGGGCATTAGGGCATCACCTCTGGCTCTGTTCTGTGGGGAATAGCAGTTTCTAGCATGACAGAGTATATACCTCAGTTATACAGTGTGAATAGAAGAAGGTGAAGAAGTTAAACCGTTCATCACCAGTGCCAGTGGGGAGAAACTACCCTCAGATACTCATCTAACCCTAAGTCTTTGACTTCCTCTTTTAAAGTCCGGCTAACAGAATTCAGAGATGCCTTATTCTCCTGCTAATAATCAGCCCGTGCTGGCTGAGTTTGCTTGTGATTTATTCTGACTAAGCAGTGCCTTGAAACTAAATAACTTGAAAAAGGTGACTTGGACTCCTGAAGTTGGTGCTACTCAAGACAAGTGTAGAAAAAGGTCTGTCAGGGTGGAAGAGGGACAGATGTATGTTAATTATTCTTGAGGCCTCGTTTGAGATAGCTCAGTTGGTTCAGAGAGTAGCATTCTGGTTTGATTCGTTTGCCTTTACGTTGTGTTTGTACAGGTGATTTGGTGGAATATTTAGGATAACCTGGCTTGTATGTTAGGCTGGACAAAACTTTCATGACAGCTGTGTTTTCTACTATGGTGATTCAGAGCAGGGGCTTGCTTTAGCAGGGGCCACAGCTTTGCCTCTATGTACTTAAAAAGTATTTAAGAGTTGCTTCCTCTGTCCTGTTTTTGTTAAGATTTGTTTTCTAACGGGTTAACAACTATACGTATATAGAGTATATGTTAGTATATTCTAAAATAGACTACAGAATGGGGGAATGCCTTCTGTGGATAAGCTCCCCTCCCCTGCTCAGACAAGCATTGCTTTTTTCAGTTTCATCTGGGTTTTGAATGCAAAAAAATTTCCTGCTTTACAGAAGTTGTTAAGAGTTTATTAACAGCTCGTTCGGTGAGAACTGTCTTGTTGGCAGAAGGTGGGAGGAGGCTGTTTCTGAAGAAAACAAGTGCTGGTGAAAGCCTCTCAGAACTGAGATTGGTGTGGACTTGAGGGAGTGAGAGGAGCGTTTGGATCTCTGTAAGGCATTGAAAACAAGCTGAAGGTTGTTACACAGCTGATCCATGTGTTATAGGCAGAATTGTGATGTTGCTGTCCATACCATCCTGCTGGATAGCTGGCCAAGACCTGGATATGAGTATGTATGTGACAGCAGATCCCACCAGTTTTCAGGGACAGCCGCCACAGGAGTCACTGGAAGTACGATGGATGCAGCTTTCCTCTTCTTTCATTTGTGTTTCATTTTCCTTTCGAACATGTCACAGACAGAGGAGCCAGGCTTCTTCCACTGCCCATCTCACTGGATTCCTGTCTCTCGTTGTGCTCAGGTTCCTGTGGAGCACTGCTTGCTTGCACATCCTTCTCTTCAGGTCCCTGCTTGGTTCTTGGCAATCCCTTGCAGGGAGTTGGCAGTGCTCTGGTCGCTAACTAGTTATTCTACCTTTCCCATCTTTGGCTTGGTATCACCTGCTGCCTGTTGGTTTCATCCTGCTCTCCTGCAGGCACACCCCCTCGTTTGTGCCTTCTCCACCCATTTATTAGTCCTTGTTCTCATGGCATCATTGCTATTTCTGATCTTCTCTGCCTCTTTAAAAATTATAGATAGCTAGTGTCTGAAAAAAAAGGAGAGACTAGTTCTGGTATAATTTATAAATACATTGTCTATTCATGTAAAAAAATCAGGGTTTTTTACATTTTGTTTGAACCCTAGTACAGATAGTTAGAAGACTCTTCTGCAGCCTTGCTTGTTGAAGATTCTGTGGCTTGGTTTGTGTTGTGTGCAGGTGTTAAAAGCTTAAGGGTGAACACTTACTGGTTTCTAATTGTAGCAAACTGCAGTATCATTTAGAGTTCAAAGACCTGTGGATTGCCCTTTTGATCTTTATACTGCTTGGTTGCTGTTGCCACCAGTATGTCCTTTCATTTTACATATAGGAGATTATTACCTATGCATAATTAGATGGTTGCTTTGAGTTAATAATACTTTTCTTCGTATTTTAACATAAAAAAGACATCTTTCTGATTTTTGTTTTGCTTTGTTTTCAGTCCCATCTGTTTTGATATGATTGAGGAAGCCTACATGACAAAATGTGGACACAGCTTCTGGTAATATTTGGTTTCTTGTATTGCTTAAAATGTCCATCCCTTACAGCATGTGCAGACAGGTGTTGCTGTCATTCTCTTTCATTCTGAGCTTGTTTCTTTTCTGTCTTCTGTCCCTACACTGAAGGAGGAGGTAAAAATAAATTTTTAAAAAACGGGTACCTGTTAGATTAAAAAGAAAAAAATCCAAGTATCTTTAACAAATAGTGCTGTGCCACCATATTTCCTCTGTAAAGAAACAGAATGTTCATAAACTGCTGGTAACACCCACTATCCAGAGTCAGAACAGTTAATTTACCTTTATTGGCATCACCTGTACAGAGGTGTTGAGAGCAATGTTGGCAGCTCCTCCTTGCCTTTGTGCAAGACTGTGCACAGTTTGAAGTGGCTTGTACATTGTATATTGCAATTATTTTAAACCTTGTAAGAGAGGATATGCTTCAGGCTTTCCTGTTGTATTGAATTGGCCTGGCCCCACTTACTTTTCAGTGTGTTATCTCTGGCTGTCATGAAGAGCAAATGTTTCATGGAGAAGTGCAAGAACCCTCTAGGGGCATTTCTGGAACCACTTGCTACTTCTCCTCTCTCTGGGGATTGGTATAAATGTTGAACCATGATGTCCTATAGTGTCCTGTCTATGTTATACTCCTATGGCATCTGCTGATTAGAAATAAACCTTGTAAGAAGTAATATTATAGTAGTATAAAGTACTTTCTCAAGCTGCAGATTCAGGTAACTCTCAGAAGAGTTTTGATTTGCAACAGGTAAGATAACAGTGAATTTTGTGCCCTCTGTGGTAACACTCTATTGCTGTGACTTGTAACTTTTTAGAGGTCCAAGATGAGAAGCACTGAAATACCTTTATTTAGGAGGAGTGGAGCAACATTACTATCTGGTGTCTCTATCAGGAGCTGATATCAAGCAGGTTCTTAGTGAGATGCTTAAACCTGATGCTAAAGTACATCTTCTCATTCCTCTGTCCCTCAATTCAAGAGTGAGCACCTCCGAAGTCACTGATAGTGAGAAAAGCAGATGTGGAGGGAAATACGAGAAGTTGGTGAAGGTGTTTCCTCTGCTCAATTACCTAAAATGCTTTTAATGTTGATTGCTAAGTATTCAGCTAATCTAGAAGAGTCGCTTCTGAGTAACTCAATCTGTTTGTTACCTCCTCTGCCTGTGGAAGTGGTGGGGAGCATGAATTTGATAATGCTATTGTGGCTGGAGTATCCACATTGCAGTAATCCTTAGGGAAATAAGAGTGAAGTACTTGACTAAACTTTGTAATCCTTGCAAATTACAATCCTTGCAAATTTTGCTTTCTGCTGTAGCACACTCTGAGTTCAAACACTGGAACATTTTGACTCCACTGTAGGTTCTTGGCAGCACAGCTTTTAGCTGGCAACACAAACAGTGAACCTTGCCTAAGGCTGCTATTATTTACCTTGTGCTTATGTTTTGTTCCTTCGTGTGGGCTCACTTGTTTTGTTTCTTGTTTTTTGTTCTTGAACAGCTATAAATGTATTCACCAGAGCCTGGAGGACAATAACAGATGTCCCAAATGCAACTATGTTGTGGACAACATAGATCATCTTTATCCCAACTTCTTAGGTGAGCTTTAGGCTTGTTTGCATGAGAAACCTCTTAGTTATTAAGGAAGGCAGGCACTTGTAAATTTGTCCTGTAAATGACAGTCTTCTGGATGTTGAAAATAAAATCCAAATAGCAGCCCCTTGGTTGTCATTTTTATGTAAAAAAGGTTAGTACTATAAATTGTTAATACTGTGCTGCCTCCAGCAGTCCTATGTGCTTAGTGACAGTAGTGAGATTAACTTGCTGCTGTTTCCATACTAAGAAAAGCAAAGCTGTTTTTCTTATGGCTAGGGATGTGAATCTCTTTACTTTTATTTTCTTGCACTCTTGTCTGCCTAATAATGAAGAACTTGCCCTGTTTACAAAGCTTGGACTCTGAAAGTGTGGAGGCTGTATTAGATACTGTGCTATTTTGGCTGCAGTAGTGAGGCCCACATGATGGATGTAGGTGTAAAATTAGATACAGAGAAAATATTCATACATATACCTACATGCAATCCTAATTGCCTCTTAAAGAGGGAGTACATGTTGCTAGGTGAAAATAAAGTTTAAAACTTAATTTTGTGGAATTATGTATGTAGTTAAGTTAAAATGTAGTTAAAGGAAACACATTGCAGTGTGAAATAGCAAATTAGAGCAAATGTTGATTTCATGTGCTGAGATACTGATTTAATAATAAATGTCTGAAAAGCTACAGTAGCCAAGGAGTGGTTCAGAAATGGGTATCCTGATTTAGACCTAAACATGTTGTGCTGGAGATAGTGCTGAGGCAGGTCTTGGAGTACATGGTGGGCCAAAGAGTGTTTTCACACTTCTGTGTCTGGGAATTTGAGGTATGTGTTGGAGGGGAAAGAGCTTGTGTGTATATGTGTGCAAAGGGTTGATATTATCTTTCTCTTTGCATTCTCCAGATTGGCATAAAATTAAATTATAGCAAAAATACATCTTTAGAAATGCACATGATGATTCAAGGAAAAAGTTGTTCTATTCAGCTATGCTTATTTTTTTGGCCTATAATAGAACATTACTTGATTTATCTCCCTTGTGCTCTTCTGTGATATGCTTTTACCTTGGAGTTGAAAAACTTTCTCAAGGAGCCATGGGTGTTTAGGAAAAAGAACTGAATCAATCTGGAGAATGTGTAGGCTTTGTATTGATGATTTTTTAAAAAATCTTTTTATATGTTACATAAAACCACTAAGGAATAAAATGGTAAGGGAAAAAAGTGGAAACTTATTCTATTGTTTTAATTACTGAAAACTATCTTACTGTGGAATTAGTAACTAAAGTGAATATAATGAGGTAGAATATTACATACTGATTTGGTGAAGTTTAAATCCTTCTCTTTGACATCTTATTTATGTTTTTTTTTTAGTTAATGAATTAATTCTGAAACAGAAGCAAAGATCTGAGGAGAAAAGACTCAAACTGGACCATTCAGTGAGTAGCACCGTATGTTCCAACTTTTTTACTTTATATTTCATTAATGATTCTGTGCCGCATATGTTATTACATGACTTAAGTGACAAGAGATTGTACTGTTGAGCTGATGCTTTAACTTGCTTTAAGAGGGAATAATACCAGTATCAGTGGCAGTAGATCCCCTCTACCTTGTTAATTCTGGTTCTTCCCACCAGCAATATGTGTAGAGAGAAGCTGTGTTAGCATAGGCAAGTGTCCTTTGATGTACTGCATATAACCTGGGAAACTGCCCATGGAAGTACACTTGTTTAAAGTGTATTAATTTGTATTAAAGTGTAATAATTTTCGTTGAGTGTTGGAAATTACAGCTACAATGAGAACAGTGAATGATTAGAAGCGTCACGGGCTTGTCTGATCACATGTGAGAAGCTGTGTTCTGTCGGGAGACTGGAGGAATACTGATACCAACCACAAGAGGGAGAAAGATACATTTGGAGTCTGGTATTCTGGTTCAGATGCCACATAAAACTGCCTGGATATCTTCTAGACTTGCTTCATGTCACAGAATCAGAGCAGGATCTCTGTCCTCAGTTCATCAGGACCTCTCTACAGTGTAGGAATTTCCTATTTAGTGCATCACAACACTACAGCACCTGTGGATGCTCTTGTGCATTAAGATCAAAAAGAATATATGACATGAGCCAATATTTGTCCTACTATGTCTGACATCCTTGTCTTTTGTAATTCATAAATAAAATGGCAAAATAATATTAAAAATAATGGAACACCTGTTTTTAAAAGCTTATATTAAAATGGTATTAATTTAAAGGCTGTGTTGCAGAAGCTGGTGCTGTCAGTGTTTGAAAAGAGCATTCTTTAAAGATTCATTGGTTTACTCACAGTTTTTATATTCATTATAAAATATGCATATACCATGTTTACTATAAAATATGCATAAACCAGATAAGGTTTGAAGTGGACACAAACTGACCTGAAGGCATGTACAGTAGCTTCTTGGAAATTGGGTTTGCTCTTTGAAAGCTATGCTTGTAGATGCGCCTGTTTTTGATAACTATCAATAACTGGACAATCTACCATGACTTCATGCCCAAACCAGTGACGTTATTACCTTTTGGCAGCAAATAAAAATTACAGACATCTATAAAAAGAGTAATGTTGCTCCTGTGCCCCTTCTTTAATGTGCCTTGTATTACTTTTGGTATTAAGGGAAGTCATCCAAGACCCATTGCAGCAAATGCAATAGTCATGGTCTCATTAAGAAATCATGTTAAAGCATGTTTGAACATTTGAGTAGTTTAGCAGTAGTACAATTAACTAGTGCATTAGACTGTTAAAATGTGTCTCAAATCCTGTTCACTTGCTTAAAAATCACGGGGTTTTTTTCTCAGTTACTCCAGATTGAAACTGAGTTTTTGGCCTGAGTAGTTTCCATAGGTTCTGTTGAGCACTGTATGAAAAGTTGTGTATTCTATATGGATCTTGCATATTTTATTTTTCTTAATGTACTTAATACAAAAAGGCTACAGCCCTTGAGAAAATATCTGATTTAGACTGGATGGTATTTCTCATTCTTGCCAATTTAAATAAATTGATTTAGTGTCATAGCTTTTCTAGGACAGGATTTTTTAATCCAGCTTTGTTTCTTAGATGTTCTTTAGACCTTTCAGCTGTTCCTGTTGGTTCCTGAGGCTTTTTAATGTAAGGCTGTGCTAGCATTAACCTATTAATTCAGGTTTTCCTGTACTTAGATACCTTTTTTTTTTTTTTTATTGATAAGAAAAAAAGAGCCTTCAGGGAATAATGGGCTGTATAGTAGTATTTTGGTCCTTTGAGGATCCCCCATAGCTCCAAGCCGTTTAAATGAGATCAACCTGATGAGCTCCATCTTCTTCCCATCTTACACGTTTCCCTTACACTTAGGAGGAGTAATGTGAGAGGTGACAGTAGAAAAAATAAGCTGATACTACCCTCTTTGATTTGAGTTTAGCATGAGGGTTTTACCTATTACTTGATATTTAAAAAATTAAAAGGTATTGGTGCATAATAGTATTTCAGATTTAATCCATCAAAGCTTGGATAAATGTGGAGGGTTTTTTTATTCTCTCCAAAGAAACATGTTCTCAGAAGCTGGGGCACAAATCAGATAAAATTGTTGCTGTGAAATAATCTTTTCCCAGCAGCGGCAGCAAATATGCTTTCATGAAGCACAAATATATTCCAAATAAGATAAGAAGTTCCACAGTAGGTCAGAGGAGCCATATCCTGCACACATGGCAGAACAGGGAATCTAGATGCATGAAAACTGGGTTGCAATTTTACGAAGAGATGAAATATTGCTGTGTTGCTTTTAATAGCTGTTGTTGGATGGCTTATGTAGCCCTGGATGGCTTGCACTCACCATCTCTTTCACATCTCTTGTTCTCTTTTTAGAATGGCCACAGGTGGCAGATAATTCAAGATTTGTTGGGAACTGATCAAGACAATCTTGACTTAGCCAATGTCAACCTGATGCTGGAGCTGCTGGTGCAAAAAAAGAAGCAGTTGGAAGCAGTAAGAAGTTTCTCTTATTCAAATGAGCACTGTGTATTTAGGAGTTTTTTTCTTTGGATACCTTTTCCTGGAAGCAAGATTCTGTTGGTGAATTTTCAGTATTTTCTCTTGTGTTTTGGTGTTTAAAAGGTGACTGTTTTGCTGACCTTTGTAGTGAAGTAACATTTCAGCTGTGATGCCCATAACATGCTTATAATGCTGTTGGTGGCAGGGTTGTATAAACAAGCAAGGAAAACAGAAAAGGATAAGAGAAGATGACTCACAGAACACAGAAAAGCACATGAAGAAGTTTAGTAATTTTCTGTTGCACAAGTAAATGTCAGATCTTTATTAGTAATAAACATGAAGAAATCCAGAATATAGGTTAAAGAATAAACACAAGGAGCATGTGAAAAGGATCACACCCTTTAGTTTCAACTGGAACCAATGGAATCTGAATGACCACCTTTCCTGAAGGCTTTTTCAGTATTTAATGCTTGAAAGAAAAGTTCAGATGTCTTGTTTATGAAGCTGGTTTGAAGATTTAGCCAATATGAAGCAAGTAGTTCCTTTGATTTAATTGAAATGTAGCTGGTTTGGGATAGTTCTTTGTGTATTTGGCCATTCCATGCTGTTCATTTCAAGTTACGAGAACCAGACCTTATAATTTAGACTGGATTATTACAGAATTTGACCCAGTGAACTTTGAGTAGGAGGGTGGATTTTGTCAGTGCTCTAAAACAGGTGAGGAAAAGTTATACTGGGAATATGTAAACTTATGCACTCTTACAGTATCAATATTTATAACTTGTGGTTCTGATGGAAAGAAACTAACCCCAAAATATGCTTGGCTATCAGCAGAACTGTTATGTTGCCTTATTGCATGGAGACTGTGAATATGTTTATTGTGGGTCAGTGAAGTTTTGGTGGAGAAAAAGAGAATAAAGCTTTTTTTCTCTGTAAACCTTTTTGTATAATTTGTGACAGATCTGAAGCAAAGAAGGCATATGACTTAGTGTATAAGTATTTCTGAGTATGACTATATTCTAAAGATGCTAAGCCTAAAAAGTGAAACCACACCTGACATTTAAAGAATAATTTTAAAGCATTTTTCTTGTCTGGCTTTACTTCACTCTTATTATTGTCAGATCACAGGGAGTAGAAAAATAACTGTAGAAAAGTAATATTTTTGCATTCAATGTCTTTACTTTCCCTATCCTCTCTTCCTTTCCTGGATTTTGTGTGTTCCTATGTCTTGATTCTTTTTGACTGTATGTTCACAATCCTTTAATAATAAATATTTTGATAGGTTGTGAAAATAAGATTTGGAATGCTGGGATGTGATTAGGGCTGTATTAATG